>NC_090887.1:14502981-14505481 GCF_036669925.1 Montipora capricornis | reverse complement strand
CACCAAACTCATAAAAAGCGAGCTTCCCCTTCATTGTAAGATTCCTCTGGAGGCAGTGTACCTGGAGGCAGTGCGGCCCAGTGGTTAGGGTGCTTACCTTGAGATCCGGAGATCCCGGGTTCAAGACCCGCTCTAACCACTTATTGAATTTGTTCCTGGTAGTCCCTAGTTCAACTTCCCAGCTGCACTTGTCAGCCAACTGGTTTGCCTCCGGCCAGTGTGGATTGTTAACAGTTGCAGTTGTTGTGTTCTGTTGTTTCGTTGATTGTGTTTCATTGGCATGATCTGTTTTTCATAACTCACGTTACTCAACATGCGTGTTTTAATCAATGGTTGGTGACCACTTTTTCGCCATCTCGAAAATGAGTAAAACAAGTTGCTTTTAATCTTGGCATTTCATCAATATCTATATTATAAATAGGTATCTCTCACTCGTTCGCTGCGCTCATTCTTGAGAGATACTATCAGCACTAGAGGATAATGGCCATGTAATATCCTCTGTATTTTATCGCTGAGGCACTAATTGGGAACACTGTACGGAAATCAAGTCATCCAACACATGATAAATGTTAAGTTGGCTTTTGAGGAGAGAGAAAAAGTGTAACTCGAGTACCCAGAGAAAGCCTCTCGAAACATAGTAGAGAACCAAGAAACTCAATCTATATAGAAGGTAACCTGGGCCACATTGGTGGAAGGCGAGTGCTCTCACCACTGCGCCATCCCTTCAGTAAAGATAAAATCATGTATTTTGAACTTTCGGACCATGACGACTCTAAGAAACAATGATGACTGCAAAGCAGTTATTCATCGTAGTTCAAATGTGTACATAAGCCCAGATTCCTTTTTTTTTTTCAGACTTCCCGTCCTTTCGCAACTGCGATGATCCACAGTTTCAAATATATCACTTTCATATAGTTCACTATAAACATCGACTGGTCTTTGAGAGATTGAGAGTATGACGCAATTAAGAGTGACACAATGGAGGCAAATTAAAACCGACCATTTGCGACCTTTGATACCTACCATATGTATCAAGGACTGCATGAAGACGAGCAAACATTAATTAAGGTTGCTCGACCAGTTTCAACAACTTGGAGAGAATATCTTATTAGAAGGATTAAGTCTACAACACCGTTACGCGTAACGGCAATGTTATGTTACCAAATATAACATTACTAAGCGCTCAACAAGAATCACTCGTTAATGTGACGTAATAGGTCACCATGGCAACAAAAGGTCTTTCCAAAAGCGTCCTATACTTTGTACTTAAACGCTCATATCTTCGAAACGAAGTACAGGTGACCCCCAACTTTTATTGCTGGAGAGTAGTTTGCAGACTCTTTGCAAAGTATAAAAGATTGCCTGTGGCAGATTCAGAGCCACCTTAAAAATTTTCCAATTGCTACGAATCCGTTGCAGATAATTTTTTTAACTTTGCAGAGAGTTTTGTCCAGCAATATAAGTTTCAGGTCACTGCTTTCGTTTTTGAGACATAAGCGTTGGAACAAAAAATATTGGGTGTATTTACATGTATCTTTTGTTGCCATAATGACCTGTTACGTCACATGAATGATTGAATCTTGTTAAGCAATTACTGGTGTCTCATTTGGTACCATCAAGAGCTCATCTTCTGTTTTTACCATAACATTGCCGTTACGCGAAACAGTGTTGTACAGTTAAATAAATCCCTCCAAATAGTACAGTTTGCTTAAAGTGTTAAAATTGGTTTGAACGTCCTTAATTAAAGTTTGGAGACAAACTAATTCAGGGCAAAGACAAGAGGCGGAGGATTAATATTTGCTAGACTTGATGTTTGGCGGCCAGTGTCTTCTCAGTTTGGTCTTTGCTCGGGTGCTTAAGGAACCACTGAGTGATGTAGTTCATTTGTTATGGTATCGACTAGTCAATAGGCTAGTTTCGAATTGAGCAGCAACAAAAGAACAGAGTCGAGATTCACGGGAATAATTAGCAATTTGTTATGTTCAAAACAAAGGAAAATGCAGGGCATGATTGCTTGATCTTGATTGGTTAACAGTTGCTTATTCAGAGCAAGGGAAGTTACGAGAGAATCCTCTTCCAGATTCTGACAGATTAAACTGCTTTTTGTTTACATGTAAAATACAGTTATTAAATTAAGCGCTATTTCTGTTGACAGCATCGATTTATTGAAGTGAACTTTAACCGAATGAAAGCGTGTTAAGTTGATTGTCATTTGTCGAGGCATTGAACGGGCTTTCCTCAATAATTTTGCCCTTTATGTGATAAACATGTAATCGCAATGCGCCCTCGTAATTTCACTTGTATTTTCAAAGCTTTCCAAATTGCCCTCGTCGCTTCGCGACTCTGGCAACTTTGTGAGAACTGTCAAAATAGGCGTGAAATTAATTCTTAATTGACCTCGGGCCCATGCGATTACATAAACAGAACATTAGGCAAAAGCCTTAATAGCAAAAGCCTCAGTGATTTAAAGGTTTACAGAGGAGTTTGCCCGAGGAGTAAA
>NC_090887.1:14485481-14492981 GCF_036669925.1 Montipora capricornis | reverse complement strand
GGTCGTATACGATTCGTATACGCCACGTGTGGACGTATCCGCATAAAAAAATTTGCGGATACAAAAATCTCCGGATACGAGTGGACGGGGCCTTAAGTAGCATTTTTCAATCTTATCAATTAATATTCACGAACACATTTTGACCAGAAAAAAAATCGTGGCAATTAACGTCCAAGTAATCGATGTTTGACTGTGCATATATATGTATGACTTTAATAGGAACATTATTGCTTCATCATTGCGTTATCAACACAAACTGGTATGCAAAGAAACAAATAACAGGAATAGTCTAGGTTGTGATTCAATTTCGTTTAAATTTTTATCTAACTTTATCAGGGATAATGCTCAGTTTTTCTGTCATGCAATGGTCTTTTAGTTTTTAAGATATAAAAATCACTGCAGTCTCAACAGGCAGCTCTACATAAAACCTTAGTTTGGGCACGGTTTTAAGTCTGTCCTTGTAAGGAAAGAAAGATTTAATGCGACAAGTGCTTTGAAAAATTATTCTAAGGAAAAATTAATAGTCTGAGTAAATTACTCTACTCTAATTACTCAAAAAAAAAATTACCCAGTTTGTCACCGGTGTTTGTGTATTATTCCTGATAAAACTGAAAGTATTTACGACATTTTTTACTTGACTGTTTTATGTTGGGTATCCAAACAATGTGTCCCCGATTTTGAAAAAAAAAAATGGGAGGCTTAAACTCCTCAAACAATCACAGTTTCAGTAATTACTGTGCAACTCAAATATATGTTAACTGGATCAGTGCAATTATCACCTAACTAGATCGACAGAAGTAATGAACAATAAACAAGAGTTCTAGCAGGAGATTTATTAGTCCTCGTTGAGCGATTCACATCCACGACCTACATACAGTATATTTGAAACTTTCAAGGAGTCTCGGGAGAGCAATTAAATCAAAACTTGATATTTTTCTGCGCCAACATCATGCAGCTGTTCAGTTGGGTTTCAGGCACAAAATTCCATACTTTCGTATGTCATCCATCTGATCTTCCACGATTGGGACTCACGATAAGAAGGACTGATTTACAATTAACATCGGACTCGGATCGAAGAAAATCGCAATCATATTAATTAAAGGAACAACCATGTAGCAAACAGACTTGCCAAATCCTGTTGCAGGTTTAACAAAACCCATCATTACCGGTAACGACTGCATGAATAGCTTGCAGTTGTTCCGCGTTAGTCACAAAGGAAAAGTGGCATTTCTTAAACGCGAGATCAATTGCCTCCAAAAACTTGGCGTTATAATCTCCTTTCACATTATCCCCATGTATCCAGCGTAAAAGCACTCGGAATAAACTATGCCCAAATAAGGAATCTTTTTCCAAATATGATTTTTCCCCATTTGGGGGAAAAAATGGCGTCATTCCGAGTATGCGCCTGCAAGTAATACAGGACTCTCTCTTTTCCCGCCTGGGTTCCAGGCCCATTTTCAGGGCGGGGTAAGAGGGAGTCCCGGAACAGGACTATATACGCAATATGTGCAAAACGGTTTATTTTATCAGTGGTTAACTTGCAAAATGTCAAACAGCGCATGCTCGCCGTTCCCACGAGGTTTCTCTTGGAAACACCTGCAAAATGGATGTGTTCAGTGTGCAATCTCGACTCCAGCTCTCTTCTCTTGACTGAGGGAGAGAAGAGATCTGGGGAACCCTGAAACAAAGTGTTTTCGTGAAGAACAATCAAAAGCGTCTCTACTTGGTACGTTCATGTTAGCACGAGGAGTGCGCAGGCGCAGTAAGGTTCAGATAGCCAATTTTTGGCTAGAAGAACCCCCACGGTGCGTGTTCTTCCTCGTAGAGTTTCCCAGAGCCTTGGTTCGATCCGAGGCTCTGGTGACAAGAATGGTGTTTTGTGGTAAGCGTTTTAAACATTAATCGCGTTTCATCTTTGACCATCTCCTTTCTTTTTTTTTTTTTTTTTTTAACTATCCTCTGTTATATTGACACAAATGTTTCCATGATGGTGTACATTTTGATGATGAAAACCGGCGGTTATCAAAAGGACATTAAAACCGAGTCTACAATAATTCAGCGCAGTACATATATAACAGAGGATGATCAAAGCTGAAAGGCGATTAATGTTGAAAACACTTACCGCAAAACACATCCATTTTGCAGGTGTTTACAGGAGAAACCTCGTGGGAACGGTGAGCAAGCGCTGTTTGAAAATTTGCAAGTTAATCACTGATAAAATAAACTGCTTTGCACATATTGCGAATATTGCATATTTTACGCAGATTGAGATCGGCGTATATTGCGTATATTGCGTTGCGTATTTTACAACAAGCCTATATAGTCTTGGTCCCAGTAGGGATCTCTGAGGAACCCCAAATCTAAAGCCCTGGTCAAACGGCGCATGATAGTCGATGATAGTTGAAGCTCGCGCTTCTGTTTGACCACCAACTATCATACACTATCATCGACTATCATCAACTATCATTCATTTTGAGCTTGTTCAAATGCTTCAGCTATTTTCCCCGAAAATCGGCGGGCTCGTTTAAAATGGCCGCCAAAAGTTCCTCGCGAGGCTCAGCTGCAGCTTCAGAAATTCGTGTTCACATCCAAGATGATAATCACGACAAAGAGAATATTGAAGACGAAGATAACATAGAGAAGATATCTTCTGAAGAAAGCGTCAACTCTCAAGAATTAGAAGAGACTCCGTAAAAAAAGCGGAAGATAAACCTCCATCGGTCAAGAAGGGCAATGCGGCGAGATGGAGTAATGACCTGATATCACGTCTAATAGACGAATATGAGGCCCGGCCCTATTTTAGTGTTCACATTTTTTTACGCGGAAAGAGCCTGGAGCTACCTGCTCGCGTGACTTTGCTTGCGCGACTGCCGGTGAACTATCATCAACTATCACGAACTTCTTTGGCCGTTTGACCCTGTTTATATGGTCTCGGTTACCCGAGACAGCCCTCCTCCCGAGACAACTTTACCGAGCGTCTACATGAGAATTGCGGGACCGAGACAAAGTTGACCCTACTTAATTTAATATGCATATATTTTTAAGACGCACCTTCAAAAAATACGTATATATCATGATTTGCCTTTCTTTCTTTCTTGTTCGTTTTTATTAAGTATAGTTGCGTTTAGTTCACATTCAGCAAATGGACTGACAATCTTAACGCAGCAGTAATCTGGTAATAAGTAGTTTAAACAAAAGGGAATCGAGAGTTTCCGTTGACAGCGGTGAGAATTTTGGCGGGAAAAAACTTTTCTTTCAAAACTAAATGGTAAAAACATGTATAAGCTCCCAAATTGTTGCTTCTTTGGTTTTTATTTTATGCGTGCGCATTTAAGATTTTGCTGTCTCGTTTCGGGTGGTCGAGGCAAACTGTTTACATGCGAAAAAGTTGTCTCACCTACCAGGGTTACCCTACCTGCCGAGGCGAGACAACTCGCCACCCCGAGACAACTCGGTCTCGCCCACCTCATGTAAAAGTTTGATAGAATTTTAAAAACAAATGAGTGGAAAAATATCTCACCAAGGGTATCTCGGGGGGAGGGTTGTCTCGGGTACCCGAGACCATATAAACAGGGCCTAAGCATTAAGGTTGTTACAGTAGCTAATTACCGGCAGGAAGATAATAACCTCGCTATTTCCACGAAACGCAGTTTACTTCACTGTAAACAACGGGGGACAACTTAACTCGAGCTAGCGACTACTCTTAATACAATCTCAGTACAATTAACTGAATACTTCTCTACGCTTATCTGACCACAAACAAAGTACTGTTCTTCTCTTTGACGAAATCTCCTGAAGACTTCTTTCAAATTATCGCACTCCATGGAAACCAACTGTAGACTTGGCAGCAGAACGTCAGAATCACACACGAACGGGGAAATCCCTTCATTCGTCACTTGTCACACAATATCACTTGGAAATCACAAACAGGTAACGAACTCCCGAATCGCAACCACAACGACCAACTGACAAGAGAGCCGCTTATATAAGTATCCGAAGAGAGTCTAGAAGTTTCCAAAAGTAACTATTTACAGCTATTACAATAGACCCTGTTTCTAAACTTACGAGTCACAGTTCTAGAAAATTCCTGAAACAACATATTGCGTGACATTGACCTTCGCGAACTTTCCAGAATTCCAATCCTTGAAACAAGGTTCTTACACGTGACTTTTTATCGATGTTTTGATAAGCGCGTGAATTATTAATGAGTTTTTGAAATAGTGTAATAGTATCATTCTTTGCCTTTTCAACTTATTCGACTGGTTTAATACATCTTCAGGCGATTCTCAGGTTTTAATTAAGCAATAGACCACACGTTTCTATGGTTTATAGGCTGATAAACCACGCGGGATGTTGGTAGAACACGAGGAGAATTCATAAATCACGAGCCGCCGGCGAGTGATTTACGAATTCTTCGAGTGTTCTTCCAACATCCCAAGTGGTTTATCATGCCTATAAACCATAGAAACCTGTGGTCTACTGCTTTTATATAATAATTCAGAAGACGCGCGATTTTTCCATGAGTTTACTGGCACAATAAAACATAGCTGATTGACCAATCAGAGCGCGCGCATTGATGTGGTTATTATATAAATACGCATAAAAAATGTTTTACTATATTACAATTGGGAAAAAAATGAATCGTTAACTTTCATCTTAACTGTAACGGGAACGGTGACTAACCGTTGAGGCACTGTAACACTGAAATGTTTCGTGCAATCTGTGTCGCGATATCAATACGCCATTGTTGCCTCGACAGCAAAAGCCCTGTAGGAAGAAGAAACGACCGGCTTTTTTTTGCCTGTGTTTAGCACTGAATTTGTTCTTCATGTTTTGTAACTAATATTTTCAATTTTCCATGTATAATACCGCTCGAAGCTCCGTAACATAGTTAGAGAAACAAAATCAGATTTTATGGTAGCAATCAAAGGACTTTGTGCTGGGTAAGATCGGACTGAAAAAGGAGTCGCTTGCAAAGTCCTTTGACTGATACTTCGCAGCTTCTCGAGAATTGATTTTTAGAGAGAGGGAGAGAGACGTTTTTCTGCAAGCTATCAATTCCCGTGCAAAATCAGAAATGTAGGCATTTCATGTCGTTGTTTAGTGAGAACGGCAAGGAGAAAATGTGAATTGTGACTTGAGAATTATTGACACTCACAGAATCACTAACAACGTTGTTTTTTCACTTTGCAGCATCTGTAACTACTGCAGCATCGAGTAAGTGAATGAATACAGAAAATGCTCATCTTTTGAAGCTGCGAGAGATCTTTTTTTCGTAGACTTCTTTCTCTTACCTCAATGGACTCCCACTTTTCTACATTTTGTTAAACTCTACCAATTTTTAACATGAAAGTAAGTTCTGGTTTATGACTTTCATTAACTAACAGATGGAAAGTTGAGATTAGTGGGGGGAACTCGGAGGGGAGAAGGAAGAGTGGAAATATATCACAATGGAGCCTGGGGAACCATTTGTCATGATTACTGGGATGTGAGAGACGCACAAGTTGTATGCCGCGAACTTGAATACCTTTCCGCCCTCTCTGCTCCTCTGATTGCTCGTTTTGGAAGAGGTAGCGGTTACATATGGCTGGACAATGTAGACTGTACGGGTTCTGAGTCTTCTATTAGGAACTGTAGGCATTATTTGGGATGGGGTAAACATAACTGTGGTCATCATGAGGATGCGTCAGTGGTGTGTTCAGTAACATGTAAGTATAAACCTTTATAACAACGACTTCGTCACTTATTTTTCCACCCGTTTTGGTAGTTCCCTTGTTTCGCTTAAGTAGGTTTTGCTCTTTTTGCTTTTTCAAGGTCCCACGGCGACTTCAACAAAAACGTCACCTCAAAATATCACTTTGCTTTAT
This sequence comes from Montipora capricornis, assembly GCF_036669925.1. Taxonomy (NCBI): domain Eukaryota; kingdom Metazoa; phylum Cnidaria; class Anthozoa; order Scleractinia; family Acroporidae; genus Montipora; species Montipora capricornis. The sequence goes on along the minus strand of NC_090887.1, from coordinate 14,487,114 downwards.
CATAATTCTTTCGCGGTTATTCTATCTCGTTCACGTTTTACAATTTGGGCGAAGGATCGTAAAAATAAATTGATACGAGCAGTTACAAAGTGAAAATAGAGAATGAAAGATTCTCTGTTGCATGCTCGCGTTGTCGTCAAAACCTCAAATCAAATTTAGTAATTTCACGTCGTCCTGAATGCAGAGCACCGCAAGAATCCGTCCTTAAAATCCGTGCTGCACGTGCAGCACGATTATTTATGCTCTTTTAACCAATGCTATCATTGTTTTGAGCCGTTGTTGTTGCCGTCGCCGTCGTAAAATCTTAAGGACGTTCGCGCTAATTGTTTGTGCGCAACGTAACTGCGCAGGTAACGCGACTGTAATATGTCACGCATTACTTCGAGCATTAGTGAAGTTGAGGTTTGAAAACCTTTGCAGAAACCGTGGACGATAAGTCTTGCACAGCGTTGGATAAGAGAAGATCGTGATCAGTCAAAATTGATTAAAAATATTTAGGAAAGTCAAGTAGACTACTGCACGACTGATGTTCGCGTTGTTTTCATCAGTCGTGCACTAGTCTACATGTACTTGACTTTCATAAATATTGTTCAAGCATTAGTTAAAATAACATGGCGACAAAAACGCCGGGGAAAAAATTCCAGGCCGGCAAAAGAATGGCACATTTATTTCCGAATCATCATGAAACGTTAAAGAGAAGTGAGCGGGAGGATGGAAAAGCTCTTTAAAAGGTAGCTGGTGATCGAGTAGTGGCTGAAAGTTTGGAAAACTCGAGGACGAACCGTTGCGTAAATTTAACGGGGCTGTTTCTTTTTTTAATGTTTTTATTAGCCAACGAACTTAAGTTCAAAATGAATGTATGTTTTTGAAGTTCTTATCCTTTACTTTCGTGAAAATAGAGCAGTATTTTCGTCCTTGTCGGCTTGAATAGTGCGGACCTGCGTGGAAAAAGCCAGCGATTAAATTTCACAAAAACCACACTCCAGAAGACGAGCATGACGGCAATGGGGAAATATTATACAAAACACTAACCAAATGAAGATGACGACTGCTTAAAACTTCGTTGCTATGCTCGAGAAAGCTTTGTTTTGGGGTAAAAACCTTTCATCCCTTCAACGATCGATCCTCTCGTGTTCCAGTCCTTCCCCGACAGGTCACGCAAAAACGTGACAAACGAAGTTTTCCAAGAGCTTCGTAAAATCACATCGATTTTACTCCCTTGGATCATCGGTGACCCCTATTTTTTTAATCATGAATCACTTACTCTACTTACTATCTACAAAATATGATAAAATGAAAAAAATCTCACCGTAAGAAGTTATCTTTTTTTTAAATTTTCTTTCCTCGTGCCATCGAATTCCGGTAGTGGTTGCAACGGATAGAGGTTACGAAAACGCTCGTCCAGGATGAACTCTACTGTTTACGACATCCCTAGCGGCATGAAATTATCTTAAAATCCCACCCCTAAAAATCTATGCACGAAAACCTTCACTCTAACAGTTTATTTTTAGGATTTTCTATGGATGAGCAGATGAGGCTACCTTTCGTTATTATGACAGATTTATCGAAATTAAGGCATTTTTCCACTGCCATTTTCTCCGAAACGAAGTCGGTGACCCCCAATTTTTTTTAT
>NC_090887.1:14460481-14480481 GCF_036669925.1 Montipora capricornis | reverse complement strand
TTTCCTGGTTTCTGTAGTCAGCAAACAAATGAATTCCTCTCCCGGACAGGCCCCCAATGTTACGAGTTCGAATGTTTTGAGGAAAGGTAGCTTGCAAACTAAACTGAACGCAGGGTTGTCGGAACAACAACAGGAAGATTTATTCCAAAAAATGAACGTAGTTTCCACGAAGTAAAACTCTGAACAACACGTACTTGACAAACTTACACGGCCTCCGCCAACTTGAATGCACACAGCTTCTTTCACACTTGACTAAACACGGCCAACGCCAACTCTCTTCGCTTGTGAAAAACTAGTTAGAAAAACACTCCGCTTGGACTCGTCTATTTATATACTCTGACAATAAACTTCTAGAACTTTCTAAATTAGTAATGAATCTAATAATAGAAAGATTACAAAACACACCGATTTAGAAACGCTTACGTACAAACCTAAATATAAACAAACTACGAACTCTCGCGAAGCTTCGAGACAGTAACGCTTGTCACGCAATACTATTTTTCGTAACACCTAACAACACATCTCTTGCCGGTAAATCACAATGCAAAATTGCATCTTTTTCGTCCAAACTGCAATGTTAAGTTTATCTCCTTTGTTCAACTCGTTCAACGTATCACGTCTGTGGCCCGTAGTAATGAAGCGCTAATTAAATCAGATATAAGCAAGCTTTGTAGTTCCATTCAGTAGTACTATAACTCACCTGTTTGGGCTTTAATATTTTCTGAAGAAAAAAGAACTTATCGGTCTCTTTAAAAGCAACCACAACATCTGTCGTGACACTACTTGAGAATCGTTTTGAACCTTTAAGAAATTTCGAATATAATTAAAGCTAAACGTCTAACACAAATTGCAGTCACTCTTCCAGTCTATTTGCAAAGTGTCTGGATAAATTCACCTACAAAAAACGCTTACCTGGCTTCACTTTTACAAACATGCCCCTTTCCTACAATCCCTTAAAAATGAGGTAACATTAGAAACTTTAGCCCCAGCGATAAATTGGTCGCAAGTGCGTCGTTGCGAGTTAGATATACACAGGTCGATTAATACCGTACGTGACGAGGTCATTGTAGTTTGCTGGCTATGACTGACTTGGAATTCAGTTGTTTTCTCGTGCAGATTCGTCTCCTTGATATTGCAGAGAATGATTATGATAGAACTTGTACGAGAACCTCAATGGCATGATTTGTTTACCGAAAATTTACGCAAACGGGTGAATTTTCAGCGGTGACGTGGACATATCACAAATCGTCTTTATGTTATCTTTTGTGACGCCAGACGAGCCAGCTTGGTTAAAAATTAACTTCCATTCAGGAAAATTGTCAACTCTGTGTGACGCAGTCAGTTTATTACCAGCAGTGCCCACTTTGACTGGCAGGGCGTAACATCTCGATCTAATGTCGCTAATGGGAGAGTCACAGCATGCTCTGACGGCTTGTTATCTCGTGCCCCACATATGTCAACTTCTTTGCAAAAGGTGCACCGTATACTCATGGTTTTGATTTTCCAAGAGACTAAATTGTGAAATCCAGACTTTCGCTACTCTGCCTTTCAAAAGCACTCAAATGGACTCAAATGAAACAAATTCGCTTACAGACTGAATAGATTTAATTACTTTAATTAACAGATCGCAGATAGTTTCTTTTCTCGCAAATAAACAAAGCAGCCGGCAAGGTGTCCGCTTTCTTTTGAAAGTGCTGACCATTTATTTCTTCCCCGATGCACTTTGTTGATTTAGTACAGATTAAAGTCCCCATTACATTCGGATTCTACACAAAAAGGAACTGGCATAGCGCGTTAGCGGGCCAGACTCTGGATCGGGCGATCCTGGGGCCCGTTTCTCGAAAGTCCCGAAACTTTACGGGCCATTTTCGGGTGTCACAATTCCCTTTGTATCTCAAGAACGGAGAGGACTTAAGTCGTCAAACTTCACAGTCATTTTCCTTTTTGTTACCTTAAAAACGCGTTAAAAGATCGGCTTTCTAAAACAAGTGGTTGGCAGTTTCACAAATAGCTTTTGGGGCCCGAAAAGTTTTCGGGACTTTCGAGAAACGGGCCCCAAGTTACTAGGGCGTTGACATGTCGTCTTGGGAAGGCAATTTTCTTTAACAGTGCCTCTCTCCACGCAGATGTATAAATGGGCACCAGTGATTATTATCCTGTCCAGGAAAGAAGAGCAGTAACCAATTTAAGCTCCAGCAGGTACGAGCGGGCACTAGGCCTTGTGACGACTTACCTTATCACCTACAGCATGCATAATGGCCCTCCAGGGCGATTACCGCCTAGGTTGCTTCTTATTACCGAAACCAGAGTTAAGACTTACTTTTTCATGTGATCTACAGCTACGGGTGCCATAAAAGACCCCCAAGTCCTTAAGGGCTCCAAGAAAGCTGAAATATTTTATTTCCCAAGTTGCCAAAACAGTAGTCTTTACCGGAAGGATAACCCACTCCATCCCTGTCCTATCTTTGTATATATATGCAGTATGTATGCCACCATGGATCTGTGCTGTTTGAGAAAGCAACAAAAGGAAAATACTGATAGAGAAAGGGAAAGAGTGCCCGTGAGTAATCTTTTAGCAATTTAGCGGATTGGCGGCGAAAACGGACCGTGTTGGATGTCCTTATCAATCATTTACAACATACGTAAGCCATTTACACTGGGGCACTGGGTATGAATAAATATTAAGTAAACAAATCATGCCATTGAGGTTCTCATACAAGTTCTATCATAATCATTCTCTGCAACATCAAGAAAACGAATCTGCACGAAAAAACAACTGAATTCCAAGTCAGTCATAGCCAACAAACTACAATGACCTCGTCACGTACGGTATTAATCGACCTGTGTATATCTAACTCGCAACGACGCACTTGCGACCAATTTATCGCTGGGGCTAAAGTTTCTAATGTTACCTCACTTTTAAGGGATTGTAGGAAAGGGGTATGTTTGTAAAAGTGAAGCCAGGTAAGCGTTTTTTGTAGGTGAATTTATCCAGACACTTTGCAAATAGACTGGAAGAGTGACTGCAATTTGTGTTAGACGTTTAGCTTTAATTATATTCGAAATTTCTTAAAGGTTCAAAACAATTCTCAAGTAGTGTCACGACAGATGTTGTGGTTGCTTTTAAGAGACCGATAAGTTCCTTTTTCTTTAGATAATATTGAAGCCCAAACAGGTGAGTTATAGTACTACTGAATGGAACTACAAAGCTTGCTTATATCTGATTTAATTAGCGCTTCATTACTACGGGCCACAGACGTGATACGTTGAACGAGTTGAACAAAGGAGATAAACTTAACATTGCAGTTTGGACGAAAAAGATGCAATTTTGCATTGTGATTTACCGGCAAGAGATGTGTTGTTAGGTAAATAAAGAGTTTTCGCAGCGGCTCTATTGTCCGTAATTTTCAAGACTTCTTCCAAGAAATTAATAACCGCTGTCGGACCACTATCTGATCGGTCCTAAAACAATCACATAAAAATTTCTTATTAACGGCAAGTCTTTTCGGTGACAATTAACTTCAGAGTCTCTTTTAACCATAACTTGGAAGGAAAAAAGATAATCGAAATTAATGGCTGATTTTTGCAGACACGCTTTGTTGAAACTTTAACCGGAAGTGGGCCGGTTAGCCATCTTCTCGTAAGTTTTTTTCTTAGTAAAAAGCCTCAACCTTAGTATTTTTTTCTTGATATTACTAAACTAAGGGCTGAACTTTGCAGGGATACTAAGACCTCAAGATATAAAACATGGGCATGGAAAATATTTGGTCTGAAAAAGAGGCCATTTCCGGATGCTTCTCATATGCTTCAAATATGACCAAGTTGTGATAACAGCCACAGGCTAGCGAAAAGTTTCCATGAGCTAATGTTCTCACCCATAAAAGCCTAAGGATAGGGCTTTACAAAGATGGTTTTGTTTTTGCCTGAAATTAATTTCATGTTGCTAAAAGAGAGATTTAAAAGTGGTCAAAATTGCACTGAAAATCAGCCTCTGGGGACCCCTGAGGGGCTGATATCCAGAACTCGGCTAAAAAAAAGTCGTTGAAGCTGAAACTTTGGCATATTACATAAGTCGACATTAGTACTTTGTGTACCAATTTTAAGCGAAATCGGCCGACCTTCATTTCCAAGTCTGCCCCGGTCTCTCAGGCAGAAGCTCTTAACGTGACAATGGCGTGGCAGTCCCTCAAGAATGAAACCGATATGAGTCAAGCTTAATTTAGGGGACAAAATGAAAATTTATCCTCAAGTGCTGACGTCCTCTACTAAACCTCAAATTTGGCTATTTCACGTTGTTGTTTTGCTGACGACGGCAAAGAAATGAACAAAAGTTAAAAACGCACGTGCAGGGCGTGCAAAGCTATTGTTTTGCGCACTAAATATGCAAATTTGTGACGTTCTCGTTGCCGTCTCCGTTGTCTTTGCTAAAGCTCTCAATTATTGGCCAAGGCGAGGTGAAGGGTTTATCGGTGAATAAAAACCGAGCCGAATGCAAGGTTTTACTCGCTGATATTCACCGAGCGTGAGGCGAATAATTGTTTTAGTGTAATTACATAGATGATTATTTGAAAATATGCATTTTCTTTGAAACAATTAATTTAGCTTCATCTGTCATATCGACAAAACGGCTTGCGGCCATTTTGAAAAAACCACTCTGGGCCCGGTTGTTCAAAAACCGATTAACGCTAATCCTCGATTAAAATTTAACCAAAGAGTTAATTTCTCTACTGCCAAATGCTGTTCAAGGCTGATATTCAGCAAAACCTTACATTAAAAAAAGTCAATCTTGAACAATAAAAATAAGTAAAAGAAACTTTCACCAAAAAATTGAAATCATGAAACAAAAGTTTACGCTAATCCTAGATTAAGTTAATCCGCTTTCGAACAACCGGGCCCAGGTGATTATCGTGTATAATCATCTCAACGGCAACCAATCAGCGCAGAGAATTTTCAATAATCACCTATGTAATTACACTAAAAGAAAATGATACTGATTTGACGGAAAATAAGAGGGTGGATTGGCATGAAAAACTGTTTTGGCATCGATTTTTATTTTGTTTCGTTTTTAAAGTCTGTAAACTATTTACGGCGAAATATCAATAGCCAGTAAGGCCCTAATAACTTATCTTGTTTTTATTTTTCAGCGGTGACAACCACATCTCCATGTAAGCTATAGAAAATAAAGAAAAAGATGGCTGTCTTTTTTTATTACACTCAGAACAATTTTTTAGCGTATTTTTATTTCTTGGATCGTGTAATCGTAGACCGACACTTTGTTTGTTTTGTTGTTCTCTGCCACTTTATAATACGGTCAGACATATTTTTCGGTTTGTCTCTGTTTTATTCGTAGATGGGACATTAAGACTAGCTGGAGGAACTCGGAGGGGCGAAGGACGAGTGGAAATATATCACAATGGAGCTTGGGGTACTGTTTGTCATGATGATTGGGACAAAAAAGACGCACAAGTTGTTTGTCGCGAACTTGGATTCCTCTTTGCCATTTCTGCTCCAATAAACGCTCGTTTTGGCCTTGGGAGCGGTTCCATATGGCTGGATAATGTGCACTGCAAAGGTTCTGAGTCCTCTATTAGGAATTGTCCGCACGCAGGATGGGATAATCACAACTGTGGTCACCATCAGGATGCGTCGGTCGTGTGCTCAGTAGCAAGTAAGTAAAACTGATAGCAACACTTTTATCACTCATCAGCACAAGGCATTTCCTCACGCGTCCACGCTTTTGTGTTTTTTAAGGTTTACCCTAAATGGTTTGGCTATCTAGTCGAGGTTTCGGGTCTCACAAATAGCGCTCTACTCTGGATTAAAGTGTTAAAACCATAAAAACTGGTTACACCAGTTAAGACCCTTCAATTGGAAAGTTCACGGTGGACTTTCATAACAAGGGTTCTGTCTCTACCCTACTAAACCACGAAGTGGCAGAGCACAGAAACTGCCATTTACGAAAACGGCATATAAAAACCCTGAAAGGTCTTATTCTTCTGATATACTCGATGAAAAAACACGAGTTTGCACTGAATTTACTCTTAGCGGGATTCCACAAATTGGAGCCCTTGTTAAGTGTCAGTAGAAGAGGCACCACTTACAGATTCAGATTTCTGTTTACGAGTCTCTTTCAGTGCAGAGTTGTGATGTTCAGAAAACATATCCACATTAGTGTGGGTCCCTCAATTTAAACTGATACAGACTAGGAAAAGAACGTTTTTCAATGGAGTGCATGTTGAAAGTAATTTTGACTGGTTTAAAATTCGGATGTACTGCGCTAACCATAGGTTAACATTTAATTCCTTGAACAGGACGTTTGTCCATCACGTAATTACTACCCAGCGGGATATCCTCGGCTAATTGGACCTAATTTCGTGTTTAGGGCCTCTTTCATTAAGACACCGTCAAACTGAGTAATAAACTTTGTTTTTCCGGCTTTATTTATATATTGAGGTTTGCCTTACGATACACAAAAAAAAATTTACAGATAAATATTACAAAACACAGAGAAACAAGGATGCTTTTATTAAACAATTCGTCCTGGTAAAGTGGAACAGGGGGCTGCCATTGGGAAAAAACTCAAGGTCGTTTTTCGCAAAGCAACAGTCTTGGCAACCAGTCTAGCCTGGTCTCTTATTCTACTGAAGGGCACATTGCAGACGTCTTCAAGTACAAAGGCTTGAGTGGTAGGCGAAACCTTCAGTTTAAACCAAACAAGGACGGTCAACCGGGCACATATAAAAGCAGATGATTGGGACTAAAGTCAAAAAATTGTCATGAAATTGTTACTCGCGGTATAGCTTTAACTTGTTTTTAATGCACTTTTTTTTCACTAGTTTATACCTTTGTTAATGAATTCAGCATCACTGAAAAAAAAACTATTATTTGTCAGATGATGTAAAAGGATCCGAGGAATGCAAGGTTCACATTCAGGGTAAGATGCTCAGATTTAAGTTACCACCTTTCCTGTTGTCAGTCTCGGCTTGTTAGAGGCATTTACCATCTCGTATTGACGAGACATGGCTTGCGGTCGAGTTTGCAGTCTACGATTCAATTTCTGAGGGCTGAATATCCTTCTTGCGGTAAGGGCCTTCCCCCCGCGTTTTTCACCTTACAATTCTATAGGAACTCACGTTAAGCGAATTAGTTACGTTTTTCAATGCTGAACTCTTGAATGAACACTTTTTGCCGATCATTTGCACATCCTTAAGGCCGCTGGCTCGGTTGAATTAAAACATGTAGAGTAAAACATTAATCCAACATGGCACGTTTTTTCCCGTCAAATGCCCAACCTTATGCTAAAAAAAAGTCCATTTTTGCCACTACGACAAACCGCTAACGGCTATCCGCGGTTTGAAGTTTAGCTAAATGGTAGAAATGCTGCCGAGAGGAAAGGAGATGTTATGCTTGCGTGAATTTAACGACGGTTCGTGCGTAGAATTGAAGGGAGATTTTAAGAGGTCCTAGGCAGGGACGGTAGAAAACGTACACCCCAAACTGGACCCCCAACTGGACCTCCTCGAGAGAGGAAAGAAAACAATAGATGGTTTTCACAGTGACGTCATCAAATTCTAAAGTCAAAATCGCAAGGTCTTTTGAATTTTTATCTAAAGGAGGTTGAAGATGACCTAGAAATAGATATATTTTGCAAGTTTCCAGTTCCTTGACGTCTTTCGTTTCGAAAATACAGCATTTTGAATTTCTGAATTGTCACCTTGCGTGACACCATGATAAAAAGCTATTTGTTTGAAAAAATGTCTATCCCTATGATTCTCAGCAGTTTGAGCTTTTCAAGTACATTAAGATATCTGTTCATACACGTGTATTTTATCTCATGAGCAAAAAGTAAGCGCTTCAATCACAAAGTGAACTCCAGATGTTTTCGTTGATTACCGACCACCATATTGGTGGATCACATGACGTTTCCATTCAAAACTCTATAAGGTTGCGTGAAACGCTTCGACAAATAACTCAGAAACGATGTATCGTACAGACCTGAAAATTGGTGGTTAAAAGATTTATTTCTAAGTTCTTGACCCTTTTCATTTAACGATTTCGAATTTATATTTGCGTGACAGTGAAACAAACTATCTACATTGAATACGAGAAGCGAAAGGCTCTATCATCATACCGTGCATCTTAATTCCTCCATTCGCGCATAACCACAATTGCTTGCGCCTTGACAATGTGTTCTTCTCCCGATTGGAGATTGCCTCGTGTTTTTCGCTTCAGGCTCACTCACTGCGGCACATGATTTCGAGTGCAATCTGTAATAGATATTAAAAGCAGGAGTATTTTTAAGGGAGCGACAAATTTGCACAAGCTCCAGTTCTTATTTGTGCTTATAATTTCAAATTGCACCAGGAAAAATGACGTACTAGTCTTTAATTAATAATATACATGAAAGAATGCGTGGTATCTTATCATAATTATGCGAACTCTGCAGATTTAACGGAGCCTTCCGTTGAAACAACCACGTTCGATCAGGTTTTAAGTTTGAATGTCCGGTTAAAAAGTTCTAATACCCTGCCACATATTTACATAAGAACAAAATCTATTGTATTCTGTCTGTCTCGTTCTTCAAAGAAGTCCGCCAAATGCTAACTAACATGGCGCCGATGACGTAACGTGAAAACCACCTATGAGTGAAGGTTGCAGTTAGTAAAGGATTTCATCAGCTTCTGTGCCACAAAATGTAAAATAAAGTGACGACGGTGAACGATGGCTGTGACGACAATTAGTGATGATCACAAAGTGTACTTGTTTACGAGATCTACCAATTTGATCAGGGTGAATGCCTTTACATAAGAGCAAGCACTGTTTGGCAGTATGGTTTCATTCATACCCCCGCAACCAGCACCCCATGTCGTCTTGTACCCTGTTTTGATAGGGTTATCATTTTAGAGACTCGCTTGAAGGTTTCTTGAGCACTGGTTTCTAATTCTATACTATTAGAGCTGCAATTTACAATTGATAAACAAGCACGGGATTTCGATCATGCGAAGGATCAATGGCAGATGGAGAGGGTGAAAGAAGTGCAACTCCAGGGTAAATTACCAGTTTTATTATTTATTCCATGCACACCTGATGAAATCATCATGAATATTTGAAGGATGAAGACTTACTGGGACCGATTTTGTTATTGAGCCCGCGTGCCTCCTTGAAAATATACATTGATATTTTTGGTAAAGGCTCTTGTTTTGATACTCACATAATCGTTATAATTGAGTTAGCGACAAAAATAACTGTTTAACTCTGTATACACCACGAGGCTGTTTCGAAAACAGTGGCCAAGTGCATAGCTCTCGGATAAGGACTATAAACCGTAAGCCACGTCTCACAAATATCTTTTGTGTTGATAAGTTCCCTGGAACGTTAAAGACCCACACACCATTCGAAAAGAGTAGACGATGGAGTCCCCGGTGTTGTGGCTGTCCTGTTTTCTCCGGCAGAAGTGGCCGGCTTGACAGTGATGTCACTAAAAAAGGCTTACGGTGTATGAGGCCACCTAAGCAGAAACAGCCATAAGTCAAGAAGGAACTCAGTCAAAGAGGGCCGAGTGCTGGAACATGTAGATGGTGTAGATAGCGCGAAAAGACTTTATGAGTGGCGCGCGTATCGGTCAGACCAATAGCATGCAGTTCATGTGATGATCCTGTTGGAACAGAATCACTGATTTAATCATGGGGGTCATAATTATTGAAGGATTGTTCATAGAAATGGGAAGGTTCATAGAAATGGGAAGGTGCATTGAAGATGATAAGGAATCTTTACTATAACAAATAGCTCACACACAGGATTATAAGTGACGGTGATCGGCAGCGAAGCCATAACCACCTCTCTTCTCCTCCCACGGCCATGCAGTGTTCATCTGGCCCGGGTTGCCCGAAGCATGGTTAGCGGTCACCAGCGTTAAATACCATGAAAACCTATATGTTTTGATTCCTCTTAACCAAAGATTAGCACTAACCAGGCCTCGAGCAACCTGCCCTGTTCTTCTTCTGTCCAGATAGAGTAATAACGCTTATTTATATGGTTCGATTCATTTTCTTTACTCTCTTTTTAATCAGGAAACCAGTACATGTTAAAATGACTGTACTTAACCAAGGGGTTTCAATTATTGACTTATTAGTCTTTTATAATTGTATCTTATAGAGAAACTCAAGAAACTAAGGAGCATTCTCAAAGGTAGCTCACTATTAAATTATTTTCTTGGATGTGTGCAATGCAAATGTGATGGGGGAGGCTGGTCAAATTAGATACATGACAACATGCAGTACGGTTAAAAAAGTAATTTGCAGCGTTGAGATGATTCAAGCTAGTGTACTCCCGTGGTGGGACTTGGATGACATCAACAAAGATAACATTCCACTGACATCTTCATTAAGCGACATTTCTTTTAGCTTCTTACATGTTGTACATTCCCAACCTTATAGGAGTGATTAATTACACGAAAGGAAAATCCTGGGTATCAGTTACAAAACTGAGAAGATAGACATTCACTTCAGAAATAAACAACGTTTTAAAGTCGTGTTTGCCACAGATTCGGAGTAATTTGGTTTAAGCATCGATTTCGGTGATTTTGTGTTCCTCCGTTAAAATACCTTTTTAAACAATTTGGGGACTTAAAGGGGCTACTAGGTCACGCAATTTTAGGCAATCTCAGCATTGATCAAATGGTCATAGAATTAACTGAAATAACAAAGTAACGGCTCAAAATTATAGAAGAACTCAAACAAAACACAGGAAAGCTAAGAAGGGACAAGGATGGACAAAACTGGGGAGGATTGCAATGGATTGCATTTGGGTAAATTTGAAAAACGTCGGCCCACCTTTTTTCAAATTTATATCAGTTTATATCAAAATGCCATTTAAACAGCTGGAAAATCACTCTCCGTTGTTATGTGGCCGTGATTTTGCAAATGAAAGACTCTTGCTCTCCCAATTTGACGTTTAGAGCTCATAACTAACAAAATTAAACAAAATTACCTAAAACAGCGTGACCTAGCCCCATTAAACAGCTTTCTGCGGACATAGGCACAGGTCTGCCTAGTGGTTTCCGTAGATGTCATCTAATTTGTGGGAGTAGACGAGGGTTGCCAAAATTCTCTTCCCTTGTCTTCCCTCCCCCTCTCCCTGGTCCAGGATTTCTCGATTACTATGGTTTGGGTTAGTTGTTGGCTCCTGGGAAAATGAAATTGTTATCGTTGCGCTGACATTTTTCGTCATGATTCGCGCTCTATACCGTTTCTTTCTCAAACTACTAAGATCGATATCAATCGTTTTGGTCAAACAACTTGAACACGTGGAGGAAGCGAGTTTTTGGCGAGTTCGTGGCCTGGATCAGCCCACGTTGAATGGGCTCTGAAGAAGTATGACTGCTTTCCAGTTTTGGAAATTGGCTATGTTAGTGTTTTCAGTTGGTCGCGATTTCTGGTGTTATCCTTGATGCAAAAATCTGTAAAACCCTAAGTCTCGGGAAAACGGTGCGGTTTCAACACTTCCTTCAGCATCCTTTCGATGTTGTTAAACGATGTTCACCGCTGAGGTTCAACAAGCTTTAAATTTTAAACTCAAAGAAAAAGAGGTATCACAAAGAGGGCTTGTGAACATTATGACGCTTTATTTTAAGACACAAAGTAGCTGCTTCCTAATACTGTTCATGGCTTTTATTTTTTGTTCACTGCTTCCTTCGCCAATAAGGATCAATTCGCTTAGCAAATGGCGGGGCGTCAAGCGGCCGTGTTGAAGTCTTCTATAACGGAACGTGGGGAACTGTTTGTGATCATAGCTGGGGTATCAGTGATGCCAACGTGGTTTGTCGCCAGTTGGGATTCTCTCGTGCATCCTCTGCTCCTCACAATGCAAGATACGGCCCGGGGACTGGCAAAATCTGGATGTATCATGTCAATTGTGGTGGAAGAGAACCTTCATTGTTTGAATGTAAGCACGACGGTTGGGGAACTCGCCCGGGCCACTGTAGCCATAGTGATGATGCAAGTGTTGTTTGTGTCTAACACAATGAGAAATTATCTTCCCGGGGTCCAAAGACGCTGTATCTGCTACAGCTATCTAAATATGTTATTGGTAGTTCTAAATATAACTAGTAGCCTTTAAAACCGTGTTGATTAATTCCAATTATTTCTCTTGAAAGTACATGCTAAATGGAATGCCTATGAGCTACAAACCACGACTTTAAATTGAGAACGAAGCCCCCTTTTTGGCAGATTGCTTCACGGTTACGTCTAATTCTTACCATCAACTACAACAGTACAAAGTTTCTTCACGGTTCCCATAAACAATAGTCGGGAAACCAAATATTGTTCACAGGTGGGGGGGTGAGGGGGAAGGGGTTATCAATGGGACTATTATTTCCTTGGAAAAAGAAACGGTGTATCAAATGTTTTGTAGCTCATCTGTTAATTGCACTCACTTTTGTTAAGGAATTTTCGTTGAATTTTAATTCCATGACTCAAAGTGATAACCGAGGCAACACAGCTTCCTTTGAAAGCGCGTCCACGTGCAAAACGTATTTCCATACAAAAGAAAACTAATAATCTCTGACCTAGTTTTGAAAAAAAAAAGCTGAATTAAAAAACAACCAGAGGCAGCGGGAACAATGACGGCAACAGTACCGACAACACTAATCTTATTGGTTAAATAAGGAAAATGGTCGAACTGCACGTGTGGCGCGCCTTTTTTTAGTACGGCAGTTTTCATCTTTGCCGCGTTCTGAAAAACGACACCTTGAGGAAGAACCAAATATAAGGTTTTGACGACAACACGTGCATTTGACGAGTGAGTCTCTCATTCACTGGCTTTCCTTTAAAACCGTGCGAACCGCCAATCCACTTCCAGGGCACTTCCCTCATATTATACAAGGTAATCAAGATGAGATGATCGCGAAATATTTTTTGGATTGCGCAAAGTTAAGTTAGGTTAAGAAGTGTCGTTTCGTTGTACTAGCCGTCGTCTTTTCTTAAACTTCCCAATAACTATGATCTGAGTGCCGTAGCAATAATGACACGATAAAATTCCTAAATTCCACTTGTCAACAAAAAAAAATCAAGGTAGAATAAGTGTTACGGGTTAAACCCAATTAAAAATCACCGTAGAGTGCAGTTAAATCTTAATTTGTTTAAACGATGATTTTTTTGCAATAAATGAAACTTATCGCAAGCTTTGTTGGATACCACCAGATACGTTTCCACTATTGTCTTTGTACCACTAGATAAAGTCTCATCACCCATGCACACTGAGCAACATTACATCGGGCAGACAATTCCCCTGGGCGGATTCAGGGGTGATTCAGTCGTGCGGTTTGGTCGAACCCTTAGGGTAAAATGAGAAACGTCAAAACACGAGCAGTTTCTAGTGCAGTCTTTGTTTGAAATATCACAAAACAGGGATACGATCATCTCTTAAAAAGGAAAGCGTTTCCAAAGACCCAAATTTAAAAGTCTCTGTAAATGGGGTAACATGCCCCACGGAACTTTCAAAAAGGTCCACCTCCGGCCGATGATTCTCTAAGCCCCTGGATCCGCCAAACAGTTCCGGAGCTTAAGTACATGATGACGGAGGGCGCATTTACTTTAAAGGGTGATGGACAGCGGGTACAAAGTGCTTTTAAGTGACGCACGGCTACCGAAAATAGAATGTTTGTGTCTGTGCTAAACTGGAGTGCTGCGAGTAGAAATCTTGAAAGATTCTTGATACAGCTACTAGCAAAGGGTCATAAGAGAGTGTTTTTCAATTCCATTTTCTTTTGACTTTTTTGGGTTTTAAAAGAAATACTTATAAAATGCCATCTATTTTTATTCGCCTCCTAAATTTGACGACTGACAGAGAAGGTCTCGGATTTTTTTTTAACGTTACTGACATTTTTATTCCCAACTATGCTTATGTCCTGCTTTATTGTATAGGTAATGAAACAATATCACTGCTTCTGGGAACTCTTCCAGCGCCGACTTAATTACTTTCGTACCGATATTTGTAACTCTTCCCTTCAAACCCGAGCCCAAGCAAAGAAGAGATCAGTATTCAGCGGAATTCAGCCTTCCGTGAGGCATAAAGAATTATATCGATCTCGGAGGGTGTTGTCCGCCTGGCTCCAGTTGTTTGAGGGGTGGATAGCGCTATCCGCAGGATAAATCACTATCCAGCGGATAAACACTATAGAAAACCAATTAAGTTATTCAGTGGATATCGCTATCCACCCTTCGATTAAATGGGCCTGGACAATACTAGGCTACTCCCTCCTCGATCTACATAATCAAAATTAATGCTTCATGTCAGCCTTAACGTACATTTGTTCATTGACCCATTAAATTTTCGCCCAACCATTAATTGCAAGAAACAAAAAGAAAAAATACGAGGGGGGGGGGGGGGGGGAAGGGAGGGGGGTAAAACAGCTTTTTTTTTTCCTTTCCCCGATCTTTGAATGTTGTAGCTGCCATTTCATTCTTGTTTCTTGTGCTTAAGGTGATTCCCTGGTTTTGCATTGCGCAACCCTACTGCGGATAATTTCTTGCGTCATTGGCACATGCATTAGCTCGCGCACATAGATAAAATGGCGGATTTTCATTGACGCCAAACTTAATCCGCCTAGGAATGGCTATTTTCTCCTAAACGATTACGGTGACCCCCATTCTTTATTTCATTTTTTGCTGAGCACAGTGTCTAAATGGAGTAATAAAAAAATCAGCAAAAATCTAGGGTCAGTTTTTTGCCAATTTCATAAAATTGTACGAAAGGAGCTATTGCGAGTCGAACAGCCCACACTCAAGTTAAACATATTTTGGAGTGTTAAGTACTCAAAAAGGCATTCAAATACATTTTTAGGTAGGTACGTGAATTAAGGATAGAATCACACCAGGCTCTCCGGATATATCATGGATTACATTTTTAATATCGAGCTAAATTTGTGCGACATTGGGGATGCGTGGCAGTTGTCAAAGTGGCTTTTATAACCGTATTCGCCAGCGCCGTACCATGGAAACGAGCACGGTGAACCCCCCCCCCCCCCCCCCTTTTTTTATTACTTTTTTATCATCTCCTTGACATGTTACAACATTGAGCGAAGTTTCATCGGAAATCTATGACAAGTTTTATTTTTAGGGACCACCTTAATTCGAAGTCCATCTCAGAGTGTTGCTCCATAAACCTGAGAAAGTATTGATAAGAATCGTTACGACAGCAAAGTATTAAGAACTGATTAATCAACCCTTTGACTCCCAAGAGTGATTGACATAAGTTTTCTCCTCACAGGCTCAATACATAAGTAAACAGACTGATAGCGAGAATAAGGAAATTCATCACCGGGTATTAATTATCTAGATCAGTATATTATCAAATTCCCGTTACTGACATAAAAAGTAATGTATGGCAGTCAGTAGGAAGAATTTACATTCAGATCTTGGGGATGAAAGGGTTAATGTACTGAATTCTGCAAGGATCAGGGCCTAGATATATGAACGCCGACTTACTCAAATCTGCGATAAAGCATACCACGCTTCAATTCGGTCTTCAGATGCTTCACAAAGGAACAAGCAATCTTAGGCTGAAGTTAGTGTAAAAAGAAGAGTCCAAAACAATCGTGAAGGACAAAAAGCGCTCTAAAAACCATTTCCCTGTCGATTACATAAGGCATTTTATGGGTTTTGCTTTCGAATATCAGTAGTGTTTGTGAAAGACTACAAATCCCCCACGAAATGAAATTATTAATATCACCGATCCAAAAAACAAACAAACAATAGAAAGAATAGCAATCAAACAAAAGAAAAATTAACTACCGAGTAAACCTTGAAAGAAAACTTAGAGAAAATAACAATGATTTGCTGTACACCAAACGTACAGTGTAAACTCAGTTTTGGCTATGATTTTTCCTCAACACACAATCGACACACAATATTCTCCCCTGCTTTACTGGTGAGTGTTTCAGTTAGTGGAGAGATAGGCCCCTTTCTGTGAGGTGATTCTTGTTGGAGCACCATAGATTCCACAGAGGTTGATTGATGTCTACATATACTGCCGATTTAAACATTAAAGTGTCCCTAAGATCAAAACTTGTGTATTTCATTTTTTACTTGCATTTTCATGTTGAATATGTCTTTCTTACCAACCTTGCGAAATATCAATCCCCTACGAAGACTGGAAGTGCGATATCTTTTTTACCGTTTTCAGTCAAAGATTGCAAAGGCCGCCATTACTTGGCCTTGTGCCTGGAGGCCTGGTTGCGTGTTATAGGTAGTGACGTCAGAGACTTAAGGCGAACTCTTCAAATGGCTAATTTTCATGTGGAAATTACGGGTTGACATTCCTTTTTTGCAACTAATTGGTCGATTTCATACACCGTAATCTGCTGTGTCGAACTAAAAAATGCCTTCAAGTCGCTGTTCAGTGCAATTCTGCAGCAATAGTTGAAATATTAAAGAGAAAGTAAGGCCTAGAAAAAGTTTCTCGATCTGAATCGAAAGTTCTTTACCCGTATTGTCATACTTGACCACTCATTTGGACTAAATGTGTTTAAATAGCCAGCGATAACGCTTCAAAAATGGGCAATTTTAAATTGAAATCCGTCAACTTTGTTTTTGTGTATGCAAACGAGGCTATGACGTAGCAATAGTCAAGGATTTCTCCGGATGACAGCTCCGGATGACCAGATGTACTTGATGTAAACAAGGAAAACACAGGCTCCACCATCAGAACAGATTTACCTCGTAGTCGTTAAACAGGGTTTTATATGTGAGTTATCATTACGAGAGTTTTACGAGGCGAAAGAGAGCTTGCAGTGCTATCCCGCGCTCATTGGTGTGAAATAAACGCCTGGAAATCAAGTTTAATCTGTCTACCGTGGCTTTCTACGAGCCCCTGTTACAACTTCAAAACAAACGATCGATTTATATATTTCCATCGAATGCTAAGAGTAAATCGTTTCTGTAGTGTCTAAAAAAACTAACAAAATTTAACGACTTTAACTACATTTCAAGTTGTTTATTTTACTGCCTGGAAAAGCGCATAACAGTGAACGTCGTCTATATATTGCCTGATTCAGTTTTCTCGCTCCAATATAATGGTATTTTGGACTAGTTGACCGAGATTTCAGTATGAAGCGAATGTTACCAAGACCAATATTCAGAAACCTAAGGATCCCGCTTGAAGTCCTCCGCAAAATGACAGACCCGAACAGACAATATAGCAGTCAGGTTTTACAGGTTTGAGAAATCCATCCATGTTTTATCTTCGCAGGCCAATTTTTCTTTAAAGTTTCATTTTCCGGTGGAATCTTCTGTTTTTTTAGACATGTGTCTAGTTTCATCCCCCTCGAAAGTGTAAACCCCAACAGCGGTAATTGTTGCTGTGAAAAAGCCTTGCTATGTGTATTGAGCAAGATCTGAAAGTTTCGTCGGCGAAACAAATACGTGCTGAAGCATCAAAGACGGCTGTCGCAGAAGAAAGAAAGTGAAAAAGAAAAGAAGGTACGCTTGTCGAACATTTGTATGTCGCATGTTCAAGGTTTTTGTTTCGTTTACATTTGCTCCGGCAGATTTTTTCCACCTAGTTTGATTGACCAGATAATTTACAGCTATTAAGTAACTTGAGTTTTTGTCGCACTTATGGCCTACTTGGCCAACTATCTATTGAACGACAAGACCGTTTATCATAGTTCATCTTACATTTGAATTTCTTGGAGCAGAAAGGTCACACAACATTGAGAAAGGTCAGAAAGTGATCGGAGAACGAATAAGGTCGAACTCGTTTGTTGACTATTGCTACGTCATAACACGTCATATCCAAGATGGCGCTCTCCAAGTCACGAAAGAGGCAACTTCGAAGTGCTTTTGTCACATTTCTACAGGGAACTGGACAAAACGGCAATTATTTTCGAATTCCTGGGGAAAAGTTTTAGTAATTTAGAGAAACTTTTTCTAGACCATACTTTTTGGGATTTCATTCTCTCACAACCCTCCGAGCGGAGCCTCGCCACCGCGAGGTATTTTTGTTCGTTTGTTTACAAAAGACTGCTTTGAGAGGGTCTTTCATCTTGGAGGATCCAAAGGGACGATTCTTCCTCACGCTGTTCTGACAAATTTGGAGGAAAAGGACAATAGAAGGTGGTACCCTCCGTGCGTTCGTGGAAAGAGTATGTGCAGGCCTGGTATGTGTGAGCCCGTGTGATCTTAATTTTTTCCCGAAGCCGAGTGTTTTTTTTTTGTTCCTCCAGGACCCACATTCGGATAATCCGCGCTTTTTTGTATATGTTTTGTTCCGATCATAAAGAAATTTGAAATGTCGAAAGTGTACCTTCCCTTCGTACTCAACAGAACGACGAGGACAATGACAACACGACTGTAGTTGTTCTGGATGAGAATCAGCCGGTTATCTTGAAACTGAACACTGATATTAATAATATTGCGACGTCTTTGTTTACCTTTGAATGAATACGATAATTTGATAGTTTGCCCTTTTTATTTTCAGTCATTTGACAAGTACTCCAAACACTGTAAGGCTGATATAATTTCAGATCATATACTTCTTTTAGAGTTCCACTGTGCCCAACATCAAAGGAATGCTATACTAATGGCAATGGCCATATTATTTTAGAAGATACATCTTTCATCTTAAGAGGGGGCTTATTAGAGAAGGGGGGGGGGGCTTATTTGATAGAGGGGCTTAATTTATAGAGGGTTTATGGTAGGTTCAACTCCTGCAAAAGGTGCACTCTGATTTTCTCCGAGTATCCCCAAGTTAACATCGAAAAATTGATCTCTTCAATTAATCTCTTCAATTTCAAAGGGTCTATACTGATTATACATTTATGAACAAGTACCCCCAAATTATTGTTTTCACAGCCATCGTCATCATCTTTTTTTCAATTACCTTCCAAATTATGCCTGTTGTAGGATGATGATTGTTTTGGGACTACCTCAGAAAACGCACATCGTTATAATTAAAGAAGCACCTTACCTTTACATACATGAAGTGCTAGTTTACTGCCCATGTCAAACATGTGAGCATTAGCCCTTACTAATGAAATTGGGCCCACAAAAGGACAGAGAAAAACTCTCAAAGTAAGAAAAAAAAAAAAACATGATTGACCTTAATGTTATATCTATCAAACTGTTTTTACTTCCTTGCCATTGAACACCCTACTGACGCATGCTCATCGTGACCAACAGTCATGAATACCCCATCCCCTGTGCCCACAGTCCATTAGAGAGTCCTCTGATCCAATACAGTGTACATTGTCCAACCATATAGACCCACCACCTTGCCCAAAACGCGCGTCTTGTGTATGAAGACCAGAAATGGCAAAGAGGAATCCAAGCTCACGACAAACAACTTTCGCGTCTCTTATGTCCCAATAATCATGACAAACAGTTCCCCAATCGTCATTGTGATATATTTCCACTCGTCCTTCGCCCTTACGAGTTCCTCCATCAGCCAGTCTTAATATTCCACCCGTGAATAAATCTGTTACAAAGAAGAGTGTTTTTTACGACTGTATTGAAACTGAGAGATTTAACATGTTGACCCCGGTGAACTCGGAAATGGAGAGATTTATTTTTCGATGTTGATTCGTCGGAATAGGGCCAAATATGGGGACGCGCTCTTGTTCTAGGCATACCGGAATGCTGGCGGGGAATAGGTGAAAAAAAAGGGTTCGGTCGAACCCAAACCGTTTACCTAAAAATAGAAGATGACAAGGGCTTGCCTTTTTAACTGTGACCCTGATTGAACCCCACACTATATATAGTGACTCAAAATAATAATAAACACAAGAATTGATGTTTTGGTTTCATTAATGCCAGAATATTTCAGGAGGATTCACAATGGCTGCTACCAAAGCCTTAACGCATTAAAAAAACATCAACACCTTTTAATTTTAACTTGAAGATTATCATTAAATAATGCAATACAAATAACTTCAATGGATCAGCCATCTTCTTCCATATTTATCAGCTTAGGAGTGGTTATTGTCGCTGGAAAATAAACTAAAA
>NC_090887.1:14442981-14452981 GCF_036669925.1 Montipora capricornis | reverse complement strand
AGCACGAGACACTATGAAAAAAGGAGAGCTCGTTCAGAGATTTTTAAAACCGTTTTTAATAGTACTCTGTCACTACCACGCTGAGTCAAAATTTTGTAAACAGTAGAGAACCTTGGTAGGTACGAGCTCGAAAAAATCGTTCACTGCACTGAATAGCTTTGGACTTTTCAGGGAGCGAATGTGAGAAAGCATCCGACTAGATCACGGCGGGTCTTGGGTTCAAATCCAATCTGGGGCACGGATTTTTCGGAGCTCCTAATGGCTTCCACTCACATTTCATTTCATATATATACTGTCAGGGAAGATCTCCTTTTCTAAGAGCAATAAAAGAAGATATATCTTAAAAATTATCTTTCTTACAGTCAGTACAGTTGGTTATCCAGTGTTTTGAACTAAAGTATTACCAGCTACGCGATCACAAAGATCGTAAGTGATCTTGCTTAGAAAGCAAAAAGCACTTAGTATACTAGTCAGAGTAAGGATTTTAAAATTGTACAGTTTGCAGAAAAGTGAAGGAAAATGTTCTGAGTCAAGGAAAACAACGCAATGTAGTTTGAGTTGGTTAAGAAAGGGGCAGCCAAATTAAGGCTTAAAAAAAATGTGGAATACAAAGGGTCGCAAACATAATAAGTAGAACTTATTCACAAAATACTAAGTAAGGCAAGCTTACAAATACTAAAAGTAGACAAAATGTTCAAAATTCTTTCATTTCTAAGTTAAGCTCAAGATTGACAATACTTTTAAAAACAGGTACTTTATTTGAATTTCTTCAGTTGTAATAATGGCACTTCTTTTTCAAAAGAGTTGTCGGGCTGAGCATTTTAATTGGAAATACTATTCTGACAATCCTTCCTTTATTTCCACTGCATATTCAGTATTACGTTATTTCCAATTCTATTACAAAAACTAGTCCTTTTGCTTTTTGTTACATTCTTTTTCCCTTTCCCTTTCTAAACACCTTGAGATTTCTTTGGAGATGTCGAGGACTCCCTCTATTATGCGTTCCCGGTCTTCTTGATTTAAGTTCTGGAAATACCGGGAAAGAAACTTGTCGGGATGCCAAAAAAGAGCTAGCTCTTTAATTCGCTTTATTTTGGAGGAGGTGGTTTCTTCCCCTGTCAGCATAACGGCCAGCATGTCGTCCGCATCGCCATCACAAGGCCAAGGAACGTCACCAAACCAAATGTCCTCTGGTGATCGGGTTAGAAATCCTCGGACCCTGACGTCGCATGTCTTTCTTGCCCCTACGTCTGTAATTGATGGACGCGCTTTTTTTTTATTGAGAAGCTCTTGCCACCCATCGTGGGTACAGAGTATCTATGGGTGTTCGAGTTCCTAGGGCGAGGGCTGTAGCTGTCCTGTAGTCACACCCCTCCAGCTCCATAATAAGGAATGTTACCGCCTCCTCCGCGAGAACATTGTTTATATAACTGCATAAAAGAGAAAGATCTATCAAGTCAAAAGTAATATGTAATATGTTGACACACTTTGGTTTATTTTTCTTGAAATTTATTTTTGTTGTTTTGCTTTTCTTTGTCTTCTGCTGATTTGCTTTGAAGTATCTTCCGTGGAACCAATCTTTGGGTCTACCGGTTGTTGTAATCTACATAAATCATTACACTGAATACTTACTAGTATCCTAAAAAAAAAAAAAAAAAAAAAAAAAAAAAAATCCCTGCAAGCCGAAAGGGTCCATGCACGGGGGAAAATCAATAAACATCCTAGGAGGCAACCACAGTGACCTGCAATAACCCATGGAAATTAAACGACATTTACTTGACTTCTGTTGAAATTCAAACTTTAGCGCACATACTGTTCGGGAATATCCACACTCAAAATCAAACAATCGAAACTTGGACTGTATATCCTTCTTTTATTCCCAACAATAATCAACGTTCGCTCACACCGTACATACATTCCAACTAACAACAACTCTTTCCTGTTTTGGCATTTAAAGGTCTAAGATATCTATTATTCGCATATGATAAGTACATGTCATATTCTTATCTCCTAAAGCACATGGCGCACGTGGCCAGTTGGAAAACATGGTCTGGACTCTGGACTGGACTGGACTGGACTGGACTGGACTGGGGGTTAATTTATTAGAATCAGTTTCTTTACAAATAGTCACCCGAGGTCAACACAGCAGTATTTTGCTCCATTTCTCTTTAATTTGAGGTAATCTTTTAAGCGAGTATTTACAAGCTTCGCTACACATACTTAGAAAGTTCTCCGTAATACCATCCCTCACCTCTCCCTGTGAAGAGATCACACTCAAACCACAGACTCCGCAACTATTTTTGATGTAAGACAAAATCATGACCTGTCCCAGTACCCTGTGTGACTTTTCTTGTCAATGCTTTCAATCACTGATCTGTCTTTGACCTTTTAAATATAACGCAATATATATTTTGTCACATTCTATTTGGTGCTTTCTTTCATGAATGCCAAAGGCTCAGGCTTCGCTTTATTTATCCAGCTTACTGAGTTGTACCAAGCTCGCTATTCGTGTGTGTTCTGGAGTATACGTCTCATGCGAGACAATGTCGGTAAATCTACCGAGTTACCGCACGACATCTTGAACATCTTGAAGTCATTACCACTGAGGGTCTGGGTAATTGTCGAGAGTCAAGAGTCGAGAGTAACATGTCGAGAGTCGAGAGTAACATGTCGAGAGTCGAGACTGACATGTCAAGAGTCGAGATTGACATGTCGAGAGTCCAGAAATCATCGATTTGAACACTTTTTATAACAATCAGAGCTTGCGTGATAGTTCCTTTGGACTGACTGTTGAAATCTTATCATAAGAAATAGTCCGGAAACATGCTAAGCCCTGCGGTCATGCTACATTTACGCGTATTTTCACCATTTGCCATCTGACAATGATGACTTCTGTTCTGCCGAAGTAAACTGGAACATCATTATCTTTATTTCGGTACGAAAGAAATGAGAAAAATTCCACCGAAAAGGTGCACGTGATCTCTTAGAATAACAACTATTTTGCGAATAGTCTGTACACAACTATCCAATAACTACTCGGAAAACTAACTTTACGATCAGTCCAGTCCAGTCCAGAGTCCAGTCCATGTTTTCCAACTGGCCGGCGCACGTTACGTTCAAAAGCAATTAACTGAAAGCAATTAACTTGTCAAAATACATCCTTATCTCTTTAAAATTGAAATACAGGCGATCAAAGTTTCTAACATCTTTAAATACAAATACCGGCTAAGTTAAGAGTCTGTGTATAATAAAGGTATTATTAAAGATCACGTTGTGTTGCGTTACGTAACGCGGTATGTTTCCCAACACATACCAAAATTTTGAACTTGTCAGCCGGAGCCTGACCGGGGAGTTGGAAAATGCAACAGGCTTCTTTCGCGAGTTGTCCCTAAAAACCCATCTTTGCCGTGCATACTATGTGGAAAGATACATATTTAGCTGAACAATTCTGATTGATAGAGGAATTCTCTTTACAAATTATATGGTATGGTATGGTCTGACCTGCTATAGTTCTCACTATCGGTAAACGCCTTATTTTTCACGATATAACCGCTAATATATTTTAGCACAGGAATAAAAGTATACCCAGGCTTTCGTGTTGTTGGCTTCGTGAACATCTTGGTCAGTTCTTCTCCGACACTTTCTCTGAGCTGTAATTTAAAGTAAATGAAGACAAAAGCTCCGTTTTATTTTCCGCGGGTAAAACTCGGAGTACTCTGTATTTTCAAAGGTTATTTTTAATTAATATAAAAGTAATTAAAGTAATTATTTAACTTTCTGTAAATGTCTGAAATCTATAGTAATGATACAGTCACTTCTGCACATCATTTGTTTGAAGGAGCAACTTTCCTAGAGATGTACATGTATAGTGTAAGTTGGTGGCAAAGCTATACCTTCCAATATAGATTTGTTTCCAAATTCTATCATTTGATACGTTCGGAACACCTTCAGAGACAAATTCAGGAAAGCCTGATCCTTTGATACTGCGCCTTTGGTCTTGCAATTGATCTAAAAAGGAACAAACCAGTTGAAGAAATGTACGTCGTAGCTGATTTTATGAACTTTTGTTCTGTAGGTCTACATTTCTCTACTTTTTCTATAATTCCATTTACTTTGAGTTGTGTTACATGATTGCCAGTCTCGTACCTTGCTCAAAACGCTCTCATTTCTCTACTTTTTCTATTATTCCATTTACTTTCAATTGTGTTACATGATTGCCAGTCTCGTACCTTTTCGGGCACTCTTCAAAAAACGCTCTCATTTCTATACTTTTTCTATTATTCCATTTACTTTGAATTGTGTTACATGATTGCCAGTCTCGTACCTTTTTCGGCACCCTTCAAAAAACTCTCTCATTTCTATACTTTTTCTATTATTCCATTTACTTTGAGTTGTGTTACATGATTGCCAGTCTCGTACCTTGCTCAAAACGCTCTCATTTCTCTACTTTTTCTATTATTCCATTTACTTTCAATTGTGTTACATGATTGCCAGTCTCGTACCTTTTCGGGCACTCTTCAAAAAACCCTCTCATTTCTATACTTTTCCTATTATTCCATTTACTTCCAATTGCGTTACATGATTGCCAGTCTCGTACCTTTTCCGGCACCCTTCAAAAAACGCTCTCATTTCTATACTTTTTCTATTATTCCATTTACTTTGAATTGTGTAACATGATTGCCAGTCTCGTACCTTTTCCGGCACTATTTAAAAAACGCTCTCATTTCTATACTTTTTCTATTATTCCATTTACTTTGAATTGTGTAACATGATTGCTAGTCTCGTACCTTTTTCGGCACCCTTCAAAAACCTCTCTCATTTCTCTACTTTTTCTATAATCCCATTTACTTTGAATTGTGTTACATGATTGCTAGTCTCGTACCTTTTTCGGCACCCTTCAAAAAACCCTCTCATTTCTCTACTTTTTCTATAGTTCCATTTGCTTTGAATTGCATTACATGATTGCCAGTCTCGTACCTTGCTCAAAACGCTCCCATTTCTCTAATTTTTCTATTATTACGTGGAATGCCGAAGGCATCCACGTCTTAAAACCGGGCTGGTGTCTTTTTTTGTTGGTAGTCACAAATGTGCATACCCCACGGATATTAAATTAATCTCCGAGCGGGTGAACTGATTTACATTTCCTCCAATATTTCTAAACTTCCCTACCCCGAGGAGAACTCATATACTTCCCAAACCATCAGGATTCTTCTCTGCTAGCGCGATAGACCACTCGGCGCCAAGTCGGTCAAAGCAAACATTTATAATAGAATCTTTCCGCCCGCCATGATTGTTTCAGTATTAAACTATTCGATAAAGTGGATAGATGCTTTTTCTTTGAGAAAGGCAAGCTTTAAAGGTAAGGAGAATTTTCTACGTTATTTCTAGATCTTGCTTCGTACTTGTGTGTTCCACTGTGAACATTGGCCGTTTTTATACTAGAGACGCATAATCCGTCCAGACGAATTATGCGTCTCTCATGTTATCCGTCTAGTGTAAAGACGGGACGAACTATATGAGACGCATGATTCGTCTTGGACGAACTTGAGCAAACATTTTTTCTGCGTCTGTTAATTTCGTCTAGTATAAAGACGGGCACTAGACGCATAATGCGTCTGGACGAACTTTCCAGTTTAGTGCGTCTTCGAAGACGCACTTAAATAAATTCTTCGTCCAGACGCATAATGCGTCTTGTGGCCGTCTTTATACTAGACGAATTTAACAGACGCAGAAAAAAAGTTTGCCCAAGTTCGTCCCAGACGAATTATGCGTCTCTAGTATAAAAACGGCCATTATTATTTTGCATAGAACGAATACTTCATTAGAAGCATTTTGCATAGAACGAATACGTACTCCAATATTTCTTGGGAACCAGTTTGTTCGCCGTTTTGACGTAGAAAGAAAATAAGAAAATAACTTTCAACGGCCAAACAAGATAAAAAATGAAATTAAAAAAAAAAACGAATTAGTTATCGCCGTCACGGGGACTTCGCAGCCGTCCCCCATCCAAGTACTAACCTCATTCGGAGGAGCTTAACTTCAGCTGACACTTGGACTAGCATCAACGATTGTGATCTTTATGTTAAATTCGCTCATAGATCTTGTCGAACTTTATAACACTTGAAAGAAAAAAAAACGCACGAACAAAAACCAGGTGTCATGCCGTCATTTTGTCACAGATGCATCCTTTTTTTCGTGAGTTGTCAGTAAACACGCAAGGTATAACTTGATCACAGACTTGTATGACCAAAATTGAACTCTGATGGAACGTAACAAAAATCTCCCGAAATGTTTTTCGCTGATGGCAAATTGTTTTATTCTCGATCGACACTTCCTAAAAGTTCCTTCTGCTCTCCTTAAAAACTACATATTAATATTTATTTACTTTTTCGTCAATATTTGTTTTGCAAAATCTGTACCTTGCTTTGTTCGCATTTTTGAGCGTTAAAATAGAATTTTTGGTCGAGTGTTCCTGACAGCAAAAGTCGCATATTTTGACGTCCCCCATCCAGATACTAACTCCGGTGGAAAGGGATAACTTTAGTAACATTGGTCTTGGAAAGGTGTCAGAAGCTCAGAGTACACGCTTAAGCTTGTGGTGAAAAAGAAGTTGTAAATGATCAACATCATGTCAGCTTTGAAGCCAAATGTTTCTCGATTTCCTTTTATTTTCTTCAATCGTTCTGGGCTTAGTATTTTACTGAACCACATGTCTTCTCAGAGGGTATATAGCAAAGATGTCTACCATGGCACCGTAATGATTTACGATACCAAACAATGTCGTGTACTATTAGAGCTACATAATGTGCAAGGACTTGAATCTCCTGGAAAAAACAAAACGCAGCTCAGTTGACAGTTATGGAAAAAAACACTGTCGAGTTACTGCACTACCACACGCAATGCGTTCTTACTTTAAAAAATATCCCGTATCTCCTCAATTCCACCCCCTCCCCCCCCCCCCCTCCAGACTAAAAATCCCGTATCCCCACAATTTTATTTTTTTTTTACCTAATTATCCCGTATCCTGATCGCTTCTCGGCCTTTTGGCTAAGATTAGTTTCTCGGCCAAGGGCTAAGGTCAAGTACTATTGTACAACGTACGGTACTTTTTCAGTGCCGTAAGGGGCAGGCACGGAACAGTTTTGGCTGTTTGTCTGTTCTCTCGAGAAACGATGACGAGGGTTTTTTGGGTTTTTTGTTCAGCTCGAGTGTAGAATCAGGACGAACTGTTGTAGTTTCTGAGAACTATTTACCACTTGTAGCTTTTGTTGAGTTTTGAATCGATGATAGAGAGAGTTTTGGCGATCTCAATCCGGACTGGACTACTGGATTTAATAATTTTTCTTAACGAGATTTCAAGTTATTGTGGAACGTTTGGTACCAAGTTACTGAAATCAAGATTATGGAATTGTAAAATTAGAACTTTGGACTGGACGATAGAACACGCAATTACGGAATTTTTGAGCATTGAGAGAAATAGAGCACGGATGTTGTCTTCTTGTCTTCGCCACGGCAAATTTATACAGTTTGCAAGGAACTAAACCAGGATTAAAGAACCAGACGTCGATTACATGGCCCGGTTGTTCGAAAGCCAATTACCTTAATCCAGGATTAGCGTAAACTTTTGTTTCATGTTTTCAACTTTTTGGTCACAGTTTCCTTTGCTTATTTTTGTTTTTCAAGATTGACTTCTTCTAATGTAAAGTTTCACTGAATATCAGGAGAACAGCCTTGAACAGCATTTGGGAGTAGAGGATAAACTCGTTTTAAAACCCAGTTTCTGAACAACTGGCCCAGGATGATAAGTTGTTGAACTGTGATTTGTAATACGTTTTTCGGATGATTTAAGGCTGATCCTGTATTTTTTGGATGAAAGGAGTTAACGAAGCAAGTAAAACTGTAGGATTTGAATTAAGTCTCCTTCCAAAAAATAAATAAATAAAAGATCCCGTATCCTGATAACCTGCTAATAAGGCTTCGTTGTTTGCATTTGCAAATTTAGTAACACATTAGTAATGAGTTTTTACAACAAAAAACTTTAAGTTATATTACAGATATATCTTTCTGGTAATCTTTCGCCATTTTCCGAAGTCTACCTGTACTTGAAGTTGACTGTAACTGGACAATTTGTGTTAACTGTTTGCGCATTCCACGGATACGCCCTTGTAGGCGTCTTGTTCCATTTACTTTGAATTGCGTTACATCAGTGCTAGTCTTGCACCCATTTCGGCACGCCTTAACAGACGCTCTCATTTCTCTAATTTTTCTATAATTCCATTGACTTTGAGTGTGTTACATGATTGCCAGTCTCGTACCTTTTTCGGCACGCCTCAAAAAACGCTCTCATTTTTCTAAATTTTTTATGTGTTACATCAGTGCTAGTCTCGCGCCCTTTTTGGCACGCCTTAACGTACGCTCTCATTTGTGCAATTTGTCTATAATTCCATTTACTTTGAGTAGTATTACATGATTGCCAGTCTCGTACTTTCTCGGCACGCCTCAAAAAACGCTTTTATTTCTCTAATTTTTCTCTTATTCCATTTACTTTGAATTGTGCTACATCAGTGCCAGTCTCGCACCCTTTTCGGCACGCCTTAACATACGCTCTCATTTGTCCAAATTTTCTATAATTCCATTTACTTTGAATTGTGTTACATGATTGCCAGTCGCGTACCTTTTTCGGCACGCCTTAAAAAACGCTCTCATTTCTCCATTTTTTTTTTATTATTCCATTTACTTTTAATTGTTCTACATCAGTGCTAGTCTCGCGCCATTTTCGGCAAGCATTAACGTACGCTCTTTGTTCTCTAATATGTCTGTAGTTTTATTTCTTTTGAGTTGTGTTACATGATTGCCAGTCATGTACCTTTTTCGGCACGCCTCGAAAAACGCTTTCATTTCTCTAATTTTTCTGTTAGTCCATTTACTTTGAATTGTGTTACATCAGTGCTATTCTCGCACCCTTTTCGGCACGCATTAACATACGCCCTCATTTCTCTAATTTCTCTATTATGCCATTTACTTTGAATTGTGTTACATCAGTGCTTGTCTCACGCGTTTTTCAGCGCGCATTGAAGTACGCTCTCATTTCTCCAATTTATTAGTATTTCATCTAGTTTTTGTTGCGTTATATCAGTAGTACTGATAGTAGTAGTAGTGGAAGAAGTATTCCGTTGGGTTTCCGTTGTGTAACACTATTACTTGTGTCACCCAGATTTCGAAACGCTATTTAAGGCTAGTCATTTGAAGGTCATAGGTTTAATCAACTCTGATTTTTTCGGAATTTCCCTATGTGGTTGCTGACTAGTTCTTCGTTAGTAAGATGTTACAACTTACCTGTAGCTACGGTGTCTGATGTTGTTGCTGTTGTGCTGTTCATCACCCTCCTATGAGGAAATTTCTACATCTGCTAATACTGCTGAGAGTCTGTTTGCGTAGCTATACCGAAGAACTCAGCTGAATTGTGAATATTGCATAAGACATTTGGTCGAGATTTTTAAGGGGTTGCCTAATTTTTTCAAAAATGACGAGACAAATGATGTTTCGCAAAGTTGCAGTTTATCATATATTTTAAAACTGCCATTTCGTAATGCAGTTAAACATGTTCGCAATTGCCTCATTGCAAATGCTCGGCAAAAAAAAGAAAAACAGTTTCGAGATGACAAAATTGAAGTTTCTTTATGTATGTTTGTGATTGAAATGCATTATTTTCCCTTTGAAAACCCTGTACTGTTTTTGCTTTCAACCTTTTTCGCATTAAGGTGTGAGGCGAAATCTTATACCATGTGACATTTAGACAAGCTGCTTGTTATCCGATGACATGCGAGTAGCATAATGGCATAATTTATGCGTTTGTACCCTTTTCGGCATGATACCCTTTTCGGCATTTTACCACAGTAATTGGCGCAAGCTGTTGTGGCGCTCTGCCAGCTTGACCGGCAAAGTCAGTAAATAAGTAAATAAGTACAAGAAATATAACGTGTAAAGGTATGGAAACGTG
>NC_090887.1:14429377-14432881 GCF_036669925.1 Montipora capricornis | reverse complement strand
AGATAATGCGTTCACAGCTTTCTAGTTAACGAAGCCTCTTTAAGGCGCTGTTACACTGTGCAATTTTTCGTGCAGCTTATCTCGTAACACCATGGCAAGACAGGTTGCACGAATGCCCAATGCAGCGTACCAAAAACGGCCATAAACATTGTGAGACAAGTTGTAAGAAACCGTTGCCAGAGTGGAATTGAGTTCTACTTTCGCAGCTCATCTCCGCACCCAAAGTTGCAACGAGTTTCAAGCATTGCGCAGTGTAACATCGGCCGTTAAGCGATTGTGTTTTTCTATCTATGCACTGTGCTCAGTGACATTAACTGTATATAATAGTAACTCACAAATTTGTTTTCACAAACATGTATATTCGTTTCTATTAGTGCCAGAGTATTATTTTATCTAAAAGTATTCTATTTGGCAATGATAGTTGTGATATGAAGTTTTATTGCAAATGCTATTCACCTTATTTAGTTTTTAAAGAATAATAAGAGGAAACTATATTCATGTTCGTTTAAAACTTATGGAGCTGCAAGTTGCAGTTTGCACGAATCACGAAAAACATACCCGAAAAAGGCTAATTCTGCTGTGTGCCCCGAGAATGGAAATAGAATACACATTTTCTTTCCACCAATCAGAAACCTCCATTTCCAACTTTCAAAACTGGGCAAGATCGTCCCATAGTACTACTCCAGTCTCGTTCCCAGAGCCCATCGTTTTTCCTATTGCCGGAGCGGAAAATACCATAATGGGTTTTTTTCCACCCAAATTTTGAAGGAGCAGTGTTTTTGTTTTCTCTTGGGACCGTTGTAAGTCCCAAGAGAAACAGGAAACAATGTTCATTGCAAATTTGGGTGGACAAGCAAGGAGTATTATAGTATTTTCCTCTTCGGACAATTCCCGGCATCCAAGACATTCGATGGGCCCTGGGAGGGAAACTGGATTGTTTATGTGATGCTCAGAACAGGCCCAAGTTGCATGTTGAATAGATAACAATTCAATGTTTAACTCAATTTATATAAGGGATGGGATTGCAAGCCGTTCAATTTGAAAATAATAGGACGAAAACAAGTTGAAGCCTGTCAAGTTTTCAAATTGGACTAGAATGGACCTTACGTTATGTACATTAATTTTGCTCTTCAGTGCATACCACAAGTTACATCAACAAGGAGAAAGATTTCCAAAGAAAAGTGCAATGTAACAAAGCTACGGTGAAGAGTGTAGTTCGTAAAACCTATGATTTAAGCCTCTTGGAGAATGTAGAATACATGACAATTCTGCGTGTTGAAACTGACAAATTTCCAAGCCTGATCGAACAGGTTCTTTTTCATCTGATGCATAAGTCAAAATAAACCTTTTAAGGTTTTGAAATTCATTTTCTGTTTCAGAGTTGCGTAAGGTTCACAAAGGTTAAAACACGGATGTTAAATACAACTGTAGGGTAAAAGTTGCTGGATTTCAGGCACAGTACTACATTGTATTTGTATTGTAGGCTGTTTTCCAGTTAAAGCCTTTTTCAGTCTTGGAGCTGAAGTGGTTCTTAGAAAAATGGTTAAGTAAATTGAAAAATTGAAAAATAGTGGTTCTCAGTCCAGGTACCTTTGTGGCAGATGTTTCCTTGATTCCCCGCTGTAGCTAGAAAGAAAGGAAACCCTCGATAGGACATTCCATAAGTTGCTCGGCAACTTTTTTCATTTCGAGCAACTTTTTGCATTCTGAGAAATTTCTAGTTTTCCACAAATTCTGAGATATCGCAACAGCTTTTAGTGCTTAAATTGGCCATGCTTCCATAATTCACAATGTTTCAGTAGACAATTTTTAATTTCCTGTGAAAAAGGAGCAGCTCCTCCCCTGTGGGGCAGATCATGGGCGAAAAATGCATGCAGCCAGGCTGTTAGGTCAGCGGCGGTTAAACAGTGTTCCAGGTGACGAAGGTCATTCAGATTCTTTGACGGTAGTCGCAAAAGCCGGGGCAGGACTAAGTACTCCAAAAAACATTTGTTTTTGAAAAAATTTATTCAGCGACGCTGGTTACAACGCAAGATTGCACAAAAATGCTTAGAAATGTTACTTTTGTTGTACAGATTGCATATTTTTGCATCAGACCAAATAAAAGCAGAGAAACAAAATGAAAAAAAAATTGAGCAACTTTCTTTAGAAAAAGCAACTTTTTGGGAAATCTCGAGCAACTTGTGGAAAGCCCTAACCCTCGATGTCGTCCAAAACTTTGGACCTATAATTAAACTCTTTACCGCTTTAAAACAACCAGTTTGAATTTTAACACCTGCCCAGTGGCAAAAGAGTTGAAGTGACGTTGCACTGACGTCACGTAGCGCATGCGTAACAGAACATCAAGGAGATCCGTGCATTCCTTTCCTTCTCTCAAGAGATTGAAATCAAGGCAACCTCTGCCGAGCAGAGTACAATCCAGGAGGCTGTTATACGTGGAAGTTTAGGGTAGCATTTTAACTTATACTATATGATATGTAAACATATAAATTACCGTCATAAACTAAAACGACAGGTTTAAGCATGAACGAAACCAGAAGTAGAAAAAGCGCTAGGTGCTTTATGCTGTCTGTTCTAGTATCCTGGCATTTTTTACAGGGTTTCGTATAGATATCCCTTGCCTGTTATAACATTTATATGAAGAGTTTGCAAAAAGATTGATACTATTGACTATGTTTTACAAAGAATGTAACTATATTTTATTAAAGCAAATTGAAACTTCTCGGCTGTGAGTTGATGTCCTTTATTTGTTGCTGGTGTCCTCTAGTTAAAGATAATTGCACGATGGATTAGTCCCATGCGAGAAACTTTCAAAGAAGACTACAAGGTCACATTACGGTTGGGAACGATAAATAGTAAAAGACAGCATTTGCCTTTACTTGAGGGAATCATTTGGAGACCCAAATTGCTATGTTTGGAATATGGAAGAAAATATATAACACAAAAACAGTATTTCAAATTTACTGTTTCCCCAAAGCCCCTTCTTAAAATTAATCAAATTCATCTGAGTGTTAAAAGACTTCTCTACAAAAACGTTTGCCCCTTAAAACGTGGCGAAAATGCCTAAATGAGGATTTTACAAAATGGGTGGACCAGAAGAGAATTTTTAAAAATGCCAGACGATTTCGTTGGAGAGAAAAATACAAATAGCAATTCGCTGATCTCCCACCTTGGTTGGCATTGAATCTTAAGAGACTGTCGATTATTTTCTAATCATTTCGTTCGATTCTCCTCGTACGGGAAAAACTTGAATTCGTAATTGATCGCCTTCCAGCGGGCTCGACAGCTTAGTTGATGGAGCGAGTACAATGCGATATCACAGTCATGGGTTCAAGTTCCTTTTAAAGCCTGATTTTTTCCATACAGACTCCATACCAACAACTACCCGCAATAAAAGGCCTATATATATTCTTAGAAATAGCAAGATTTTTAAGCTTACCGAAGGTGTGGATTTTCCGTGATTTTGCAAAGGAGGGACCAAGGCAAATTTTTCAAAAATGGCTG
>NC_090887.1:14416877-14426877 GCF_036669925.1 Montipora capricornis | reverse complement strand
CGGGGTTTAGAGGACCTCTAGTTACAAAATAATAATGATTTATAAAAGAAACAAAAGTTAATCGGACTGATGCAGGCCTAGAATGCCTCACCACGTGATGAACTGACACTTTATAGACAACCTGCTACCCCAATCGTACCCAGACCCTTCTGTTCAATTTCTGTCTTATTCGCACGCTCAACCGTCAGAAATTATATATTTCAACTTCACTACACAGACAAATGCAATCCATTAGGTTTATTTTGGTATCTTTCGGCCTCGCACCAGCAGCAAGCATGAACCACCTAGAAGACAAAGAACGGGCTTGGCGATTTGTCTAAGAGAAAAAACAAGAAAACTAGCAGTATCGGTTACAAACCCAAGGACTTAGAGACCAAAAGTGTGACGTCTGTGCTGTCTTCAACATACCCATCCTTAGCGGTTGCGGACTTCCAACGACCGTGTCTCTGAAAGACTCTATCAGGCACTCCACTATTAGCCGCAGCAGATGCCCCCCCTGACCGGAACGAGTGAGTGCCGTAAACCTGGGGATCAGGTAAAAAACCTCTCAGGGTTTTGCGCAAGTGGTCCCTAAAAGTACTGTAACCAATGGGCTTATTATTGGAGGCCAACTTGTAGGACTTTTTGGTCTTAATCAACCGCCTGAAAATAAATTGGTCTGACAGAGGATCGATATTAAACCTGTTTAGATACTCTTCTAGGATCTTGACTGGGCAGGCCGTACCCTCTCCCTTTGCGATCAGGACCTCATCACCTTGCCTTAGTTGATCATTTTTGCTCTTCTCGACTTTAATTAACATGTACCCGGTGTGAAAGGAAATTTGATTTCTTTTAATCCTACTGACGTCATCAAACCTGAGGAAACCCGCGAAACACAGTAGATATAGGCAAACATTTCTAAGCTCCAAACCGTTAGACAGGTCAGCCCCGCCAACTATACTCTTAAGTAATTCCGGTGTGATAGGCTCTTTCCGATTCGACCTTGCGGTGCCTAAGATTCTCTTAGACGCATCCCTAACCGCCACAACTAGCGAACTATCAGTAGGGGAGGCCAACCCAGCGGTTTCATGCACCCATTTTATCCCATAGAACGCGGCATCAACAGAACTACAAGAGATAGTAGTTTCTAATAAGTACTGTAAATAAAGGGCCACCGGAAGCGGTTCAGCCGTCGACAGTGCCTGTAGCCCTGGACATTAGAACAGTGGATTTCATTCTATCAGCCAAATTCCTCAAATCGGGGTGCTCTAGATTTCCGACATCCTTCCAGACTCCGTGCTGGAACACATCTGAAAGAAAATAGAGACAACAAAATGGTGGGCGCTGATAATTCCTGACAAAAACCTTAACTCAGAATTACTTCCCGACTGTAAATGTGCCCAAAGAAAGCAAATTCGGTTACGAAACGCTGACTTTAATATCTCTACACATTACATACACGTTAGTTCGCTAGATCCATTAGTACACTTGAAACTGAAAATAAAACACCAGAAACTGTCCCACACTGGACAATGACGGGAAAAAGCGGATACCAAAGATCCGCTAAAAACTAATGGAAAGTGGATACCAGAAATCCAGTCATACTACTGTATGCCATGTTTTCGACATAAATTCCAACCAGAAATGGCCACATCTTGAGTTAATTGCACTTATCGCACCATCCATCATCTTCAGTACAAAACCCTGATGAACACAGTCGTTCACTGACATTAAACTTGACTCTAAGAGCGGCCACTTTAAAACACAAATTCTTAGCTCCAAACAAACGGTTCTTAGCTTTGCCTCTGACAAAGAGACACTTGTGATCAGGTAATAACAACCAATCATGCACAAAAGGACTCCAATGTCTGCCGTCTTGAGACAAGACTGTCCAAAAATAGGATGACTTCCACACTGGAACAACAATTGATCCTTCAGCCTTGCATAGTTTCAAATGATTGATAACTCTTACAATCAAGGAAACCGGGGGCACTAGCCAATTATTCTCATATTTCCAATCTTGAGTAAATGCGTCAACCACTTCTGTTCCAGGCTGATAAAACCTAGAGTTAAAGCGAGCAAGCTTGGTGTTATAGTTGCAAGCGAACCTGTCCACCGAATGCGGACCCCACCTAACGTTCAACATTCTAAAAATATCATCGTTTAATGCATAATCATCAAAATCTATGATTCTACTGAGACAATCCGCCCCTGTGTTCAGGTCTCTAGGGATCCATTTCATTTCGAGTGAAATGCTATTTGTTGCACACGAAGCGAAAATTTCTAAAGCTAGAGACTGCAATTGCTCAACACGACTTCCACTATTTACAATGCTTACAACATTCTGATTATCAGTGAACCAAGCCACCTGTTGGCCTTTGAGATTGTGAGCAAAGCTACTAATAGCTAACTGAACCGCTTTTAATTCCCTCCAAGTAGAGCTCTTCTTTCGCTCATCGGACGACCAGTTCTGCTGGAATATTTTACCTTCGTTTTCAACAAAAGAACTGCAAGCGTAATCAGAAGCATCCGAATATACAATCTTCGAGGGCTTGCTTTCAGTAGGCCACACCGCCCGACCGTTCAGAGAACGTGCGTTTAGTTTCCAGAACATTATTTCCCGAATAGCCTCATCAGTGAGCTGGACATTAGAATTCCACGATGACCTACGATATAACACATGGTATAATGACCTAGTCATAATGCGCGTGACGTTACCCACAAAAGGAGAGAATGAAATGATCATGCCAATAAGCGAAGCCAGATCCCTAGCTTTGACTACGCGAGATTCACAATCACTGAGGAAATCAATAAAATTAACAAATTTGCGCAGTCGTTGATCAGTGGCAGCAATGGTGCCCCGAATAGTGTCAATCACACAACCTAGCCAAGCTGTAACATGAGAAGGATCCCACTGGGACTTTGCAAGGTTTACAATAAAACCAAACCTAATTACATCGCTATGCACCTTCAAGCTGTGAATTTTAGCAGTTAACTCGGTAGCGCCCCCGCCCACTCCGTCATCAAGAAAAACGACTATCGGAATAACATTGGACCTCCACATTTTAATAACTGGCTTAAATAGTTTTGTGAATAAACATGGCGCCGAAGACAGACCGAATGGGAGAACTGCAAATTGAAAATAACGAATAACCCCGTCACCAAAACCCCACCTAAAAGCTAACAACTTTCGGTGCTCGGGAAAAATCTCTACATGATGATACCCCGACTTAAGATCAAACATAAAAAGGGAATACCCCCGTGAAATAATTGAAAGCGCGACTTTGAGATCTTCGCATTTAAATTTTTGTTTGTAAACGTACAAATTGACATATCTAAGGTCCAATATCAATCGCTTCTTCCCAGACGATTGTGTGGAAACTGACAAGGGATTCACAATATCGGGAGCTTCATCTAATTCTTCGATACAATTCATCTTGAGTAGATCTAAAACCGCCTCGGAGACAAAGTCCTTCTCCTTAATAGCAGATAAGTTATTATCGCTATGTTTCGGAGGAGGGAGAGAAACAAAAGGAATTTTATAGCCTTCTCGAATAACTTCCAATATAAAACCCGGAGCATTGATTCCTTCCACTCTGAAATGCATTTTGCTAGCCTTCCTCTAACCGATGTAACAGATTTCGCCTGAGTAGAATCTAATTCATACAAATCAAATATAGAAAACTGTGCACGAGAAGAATCGACTCCCACACAAGGAAAATAAACATCATCATCGACAACGAGATAATCATTAGTAACAATGGAATCAACTACACCTTGATCGTCCCCATCTAGTCAGAAGCTTGTACTGGGTTTGGATTGAAAAGTCGAGCATTGAGCTCTCCAATGTCCTGGCTTGCCACATTGAAAACAATTTCCGGGTCTAATTCGACTCCTGCTTTGTGCCTCCACCGTTGGAATTTGTTTAACACCTAGCGAATTTCGTTCGCCCGAACGACTGGGACCTGAATCCTGAACGACCGAATCCTTTCTGGCAGCAAACCCCGAAGCAGCAGTTCGGGATCTTGAAGCCGACTGTTTTAAATGTGCCTTGGCGCGTGCTTCAGCTTTGAACATCTTTTTCTCATCGTCAGAGTCATCAGCGATCTCGCTCTTTTTATACTCCTGGACCGTAGACCAGCCGTACTCTGACTTGTCGGCAAGAAGAATGTCGGTCGTTTCGCCAACGAGTCGTTTCGCAAACCGTCAGTTCGCAAACGTGTTGGGTCGATTCGCAAACGTCCGATAGTCGTTTCGCAAACTTCTAAGGGCCGATTTACACGATACGATTTTGTTGCATGCGACAAGCTCACAACAGGTCTACGACATGATTTACGATTGTCGGCGCTAACATCGGGTTTGCTAATGGTGTTTCATTTCAAAATTCTCCAGCGTGAGAGTCACGCTTACACATTCTCAATTTGAGACCGTCATTATTCACGCTGGCAAAGTTTAAACCTAAATGTCGCTCTGTGAAACTGTAATGTAGGATTAATGTGAACTAAAACCCTAAGGGCCGATTTACACGGTACGACTGCCTTAATGTAGAATCGCGGACATAAAAGATCAAATGTGAACTCGAATGGGAATTCAAATTTCGCATCGTGAAATTAAAAACCCAAACTCGCGGACATAAAAGATCAAAGGTGAACTCGAATTTGAAAAGAAAATATATTATACAGACTACTGATTCTAAATTAAGATTCATATGTTAACTTCAATACTCCGCATGAAAAATGTCGGACAAAACAAACAAGAGCGGGGTCGTGGGCAAAGCTACTTCAGCCGTGCAAATTGCTAGCAAGGAGGAAAAAATTGGTCGCAAATGTTGCGCAGCTGCAAACTGTAATAACCGAAGTGAAAATCGACCCGATTTATCGTTTCATGTGTTTCCATCGGACGCACAACAACTGAAGAAGTGGGAAATTCGTAAGAAAAGAGGTGATGCATTCTTTGCCACGGTAGGAAACAAGTTCTGTTGTTCTGAACACTTGTTACCGACGGATTTTAAACGGAGTCTGACTGGCCATAGACGAGACTTAAAACCGGGAAGCGTACCATCGGTCTTTCCTTGGACAAACGTAGATGAAGGATCGCTTTGTAGGGCGAAAAGGTCGAAGATGAGATGTGAGAAATCTGAAGGGATAACAAGAGCCGAGAGTGCTCATGAAAATAAAGAGCAGAAAGGGATTGCAGAAGCTTTCCGAAACGACTTTGTTGTTTTCGGCCCAACAACACTTGACAAGTGGATAGAAGAAATAAAGATGGAACATGGAAGGCTGCTTCAAGAATTACAAGAATTTAAAGCAAAAGGAGAGGATTTCCAAGTTTGGTCTGGAAATCCTGCTAGGATCAGTTATTACACCATCTGAAGAGGCACCCAAAATTAAACACTGTTTTCTTTTTCAATAAAGAAACCACATTGCATTACAGTGACTTGTTCGTGTCCCTGCTGATGCATCATTTCAATGTAACCATCTATCACTAGTTGTTCATTCTTTAAGCCATCTCTCATAGCCGATGACTGATAGTTGCTGCCATAGTTTAGGACTTCTTTGATTATTTTAGTGGGAAGTCCCTACCTTGTGAGAACATCCAACCCTGTAGCTCTTTGAAACTGTAACTCTACCAAACCTGTGATTGTACCATTCTTGGCAGGCAGACTGTCTTCTTGTTTGATACTCTATGTCTGCAATTTCATCTTCAGTTTTGAAAAGACCTTTTTTAATTCTTTCTTCGCGATCACAGCTCCAACCTCCGTTGCATGGTTGTGTGGATTCTTCCCCGCTTGGAATTTTCCGTCCCTCTCGGCTATCGACGCCTTACAAGCATTACCTTTTGGACGGACAGTGCATTGCCAGTAAGTCGCGTAAGACCGCTTGGAATTTACATTGTAGGTGAACCCTAGGCTATCTACAAGCATTGTTTTCCGGCGCCTCGTTCCTTGCTCCACCAAATGGAAAGTTATTGGGGAGGCCTCGGGATGGGCAGAAACGTCATTGCTAAGGGATGGCTCACTTATTGATGACTCCGCGAGAAGGGGAGCTGTCTGTTGCCATGCATCTACAATAAGGAAACAGGAAAATTACTAGAAATGCATCAAACGAAAGTGAACGCCAAGTCAAATTATCACAAGTATGTTGCAACATACGCAACGCCAAGTCAAATTAAAATGCATCATACAAAAGTGAAAAAAAAAACTGACTGACGAATACTTTTGATAATGTATGTGGCAACATACGCAACGCCAAGTCAAATTAAAATGCATCATACAAAAGTGAAAAAAAAAACTGACGAATACTTTTGATAATGCATCATACAAAAGTCAATGTTTGTAAGTCAAATTACTAACAATGCGATGACATAATTAAATGGGATTGAAATTCCCGCGTCCAGAAAAAAAACTAAATGACGTAGCACATATCAGTTTTCTCAACTAATTCGAATAACAAACAACAAAGTGGTCATACCTGTTTCATTCCCTGTTTCCTGATTTGCTGAAGTTGAGGCATTCGGAGTTGATGGTCGTGGGGACGATATCTCAAATGATGCCGGAATGTCAAAGTCATCTATCACCTGTTGCAGCCATCGCATAAGAGTGCTTCTTGACGTGAAGTTACTTCTTCGGTACAGAAGATACAATGAAAGCTTTCCATTTCTACTGATGTTTCGATAACAAGACGCGAGAGTATTCCGAGTAAAATGAATACTATAATTGATCCTAACGGAACGAGAACACGAAAAGAAATTAAAATGAATGCCACCAAATTTACTGTCACAAACAACCGTTTGTCGAATTCAACAATCGAAGCAGAAGCAGTTGAGAAAAATAAAATCTAGACTCTCGGCTATAAGCCGAACCCCTTTCTCCGAAAATTTCCTTTCGTCTGAATTTTTATTTCGGTCTGAATCTTCACTTGTTTATGTAATCGCTTTACACGCAAGCTTTTATTGATTTAGCCTTGAAACACAGTGAAGAGTACGCGTAATATATGACGTTTGCGAAACGACTATCGGACGTTTGCGAATCGACCCAACACGTTTGCGAACTGACGGTTTGCGAAACGACTCGTTGGCGAAACGACCGGTTTCCGGCAAGAAGGATGTGCTTTTGGAGCTCTTTCAATAAGTCCTCACCTTTCTGGAGCGAGTCCTTAACTTTGTCCAGAGCATTCGCTTGAGCGGCTGCTTTAGTTTCCTCTAAGGTGTCCTGAATCTTCGCGTTAAACCTGAATTCTTATCAATAAAGATTTGGTAATGCAAAGACAGGCAAAAATTAACGATAAAAACCGACGTTTCGGTGTCTTCATGACGCCATTGTCAAGGAGAAATAAAAATTACATAGTTTGCGGCGAGGTGTAACATGAAATTAGCATACAGTGTTTGAAGCTAATTATATAAATACTTTTGCGCGAATTGAATCGCTTTGCACGTTCAGAGTGGGTTTTAGGTCTCTGATGAAAAGCATTTCATTCACCAAACAATCAAACTTATTTCTACACTTTTTCAGAATGCTAAATCGCCTCAGTAGGTCTTTTGGGACTTCGCCGTGCTGTTCGTGATAGTGTTTATATACTGAAGATGCCTTTTGTTTATGTCCATCCACACGTGTGTGTAAGTGTCCACGCGTATAGCCCACATAACCTGCATCACACAGGTCACATTGAAAACGATAAACGACGCGTTGTTGGTTGACGATCTGTGGCTTAGTTTCGCGTACTTTAAGATCTTGGCCGCGAGATCAATTCCATCTACGATGAGATTCGCCGGAGCTGTAGCTTGCCTCGCTACGTCTGTGTTTTACGTACAATGGTAAGCCTTAGAAAGAAGTATCATCAGGAAGTCATGAACACTCACACAAAGAAGATCTTACGGTTGCTCAACATCGAAATAGACGTTGATGAACATATTTTAAACCTGTCATCCTACAACCTCTCCTTTTTCCAGAAACTGGTCCTTTGCCGAGGATTGAAATTTGCTATTCCTCAACGTGTGTCTGCCATAGATGTGAAACAAGCTTTGAACCCCACCTCAATAGTGATAATTTAAAGGAACTATCTGCGGCAACGTTACGTTCCGTTGCACTAAATTACATCGAGCGCAAGAGTCCGAAACCTCCAAAGACACTGCTGAGAGCTATCGAGGAGTTAAAAGAACGCGACGACATCGTTATCACGAAACCCGACAAAGGGTCTGGTGTTGTGGTCTTGGACAAAACCGAATACTTACGATTACTATCTGAAGCCTCAATCAATGATACAAGCAAGTTCTGTGCGGTTCCCCTGGAGAAACCCAAGACCAGGGGCAGACCACCCAAACATTACCACCCGCTACTACAAAAGGAGAAGATCCTAGATTCCATTGTTCGTAGAATTCTGCCAAAGACCATTGCAGACTCTGTGAGCCCTTCAGGTTCCAGATTGGCACATTTATATGGGTTGCCAAAAACCCACAAAGAACAATTGGCTATGAGGCCTATATTATCAGCGACCGACACGTACAATTATCCCCTGGCTAAATGGCTCGTCGAGAAATTGAAGCCCTTGTCACTTAATCAGTATACAGTTACTGATATTTTTGATTTCACAAATGAGATTCACGAGCTTAAGATCAACAAGGGTGAAATCTTGGTTTCGTATGATGTCTCCTCGTTATTCACAAACGTGCCTTTGGATGAAACAATAGAGATCCTGGTCAACAGAGCCTTTACAAACAATTGGTTCAATACAACGCACAATCTTGCCCTTACCAGAACGGATCTTGTCGATCTCCTAAGCGTAGCCACTAAAGGCCAACTGTTTCAGTTTGACGGAGCTCTTTACGAACAGACAGATGGCGTTGCTATGGGGTCCCCTCTCGGGCCCTTATTAGCTAACGTTTTCATGTCATCCATCGAAGATACCCTCCAGCGGCAAGGAAAACTACCATCCTTTTACCGTCGATATGTTGATGACACGCTCACTGTAATGTCTGATTTAGCAACAGCAACTACTTTCCTGCATACCCTCAACAGCGCCCACACTTTGGTCAAATTCACCATGGAGGTGGAAAAGAACGGCAAGCTTCCTTTCCTTGGCACCGAATTACTCAACCATGCACCTCGGATTGAAACCAAGGTTTATGTGAAACCCACAAACACGGGGCTACTATTACACTATCAAAGCCATGTAGACAATCGCTACAAACGGAGCTTACTGACAACCATGCTTGATCGCGCACACCGATTATCTTCCTCCTGGACCTTTTTCTCTGAAGAGTGTGATCGCCTAAAGAAAGTTTTTGCACAACTTAAAGACCCGTAACGATTGGTAAATTCCACCATTAACACCTTCTTACATTCTAGAATCGTTGATAAGCAGCCCTC
The DNA here is from genome assembly GCF_036669925.1 of Montipora capricornis. Classification (NCBI taxonomy): domain Eukaryota; kingdom Metazoa; phylum Cnidaria; class Anthozoa; order Scleractinia; family Acroporidae; genus Montipora; species Montipora capricornis. The sequence goes on along the minus strand of NC_090887.1, from coordinate 14,417,534 downwards.
ACAGACGCCCAAACAACCAAGAGCCATTGTCCGTGTGGTCATACCGTTTAAAGACCAGGAATCAGCAAATTATGTTAAGAAAGAGCTCAAGAATCTCAGCATAAAGGTGCAGACAACTGTCCAGCCAGTATTCGTTAGCCGAAAAATTGGCCAAGATCTTAAAGTACGCGAAACTAAGCCACAGATCGTCAACCAACAACGCGTCGTTTATCGTTTTCAATGTGACCTGTGTGATGCAGGTTATGTGGGCTATACGCGTGGACACTTACACACACGTGTGGATGGACATAAACAAAAGGCATCTTCAGTATATAAACACTATCACGAACAGCACGGCGAAGTCCCAAAAGACCTACTGAGGCGATTTAGCATTCTGAAAAAGTGTAGAAATAAGTTTGATTGTTTGGTGAATGAAATGCTTTTCATCAGAGACCTAAAACCCACTCTGAACGTGCAAAGCGATTCAATTCGCGCAAAAGTATTTATATAATTAGCTTCAAACACTGTATGCTAATTTCATGTTACACCTCGCCGCAAACTATGTAATTTTTATTTCTCCTTGACAATGGCGTCATGAAGACACCGAAACGTCGGTTTTTATCGTTAATTTTTGCCTAAACCTGAATTGATCTTCATTCGCTTTCTTTTTAAAACGCC
>NC_090887.1:14401877-14411877 GCF_036669925.1 Montipora capricornis | reverse complement strand
TTTTTTATTATTTTGTCATGAGGAATGTTCTTGCTGTTTTTACTGGAAAACTGCTGCAGACACTGCAAAATAGCAGTTTTGATTAAGGAAATTTATTACCTAGAGGAATAAATGATTTTATGCGCCTGGTAATGCTGGTTAGTTTTTTACTGACTAGGATCAATTTACATACGGGACTGTAATTTAGGACATACATAAGTGGCATAGGACAAGTTCAGTCCTCTTTTTCTTCAGCTCAACGAAGGAAACGTTTTTTCTATTCCCGTCTTCCTTTTGACAATCGATTGTGGCTACGGAAGGATTTGGACGCTGAGAAAAAGATAAGTAAGACTGTGTACTATAATTGTGCCGAAGGGAATTGGTTGCGTGCATTTTCAAAACCGCTGGCGATCAACGATGGCTTCTAAACCACGCGCTCTCGTCTTAGGGCATTCATTCGTGCGACGAGTACTTGAGTTTATTGACCTCCGTCAAGCAAACGATAGCTACCGTCGCGAACTTAACTTATCTGAAGTCTGCAAAGTCGAGATTTTTGGTATTGGAGGTCGCACGGTCGATAAGATGATTCGATTTGATCTTGAATTCATTAAGAGGAACGCCCCCAATGTCGTGGTTCTGGAGCTCGGCTCGAATGATATTTGCGACAGTCATTGCGATGCGGACACGGTTGTGCTTTCCATAGTCGCTTTTACTGAATTGCTGATCAAGAGTCTATCGGTACGATTTGTTGTGGTTTGCCAAATACTCCCAAGAATGCACACCCCCTTCGATGGCTATAATGCGCGGGTCCAAAAGGTCAACAAGCTGCTCCGAGAAGCACTTCAGAATCTTAAATCCGCTAAGTTTTGGCGGCATCGTGGCCTTGCTAATCCCGCTAGGAACGTCTATGCCAGTGATGGCATTCATTTAAATGATTTTGGAAACGAAGCTCTGTATTGGAGCTATAGGGGAGCCATTCTAATGGCATTCTCCCAATTTCACTAAAAGGGCCGAGTCAACATGCAAGTTCCTTACACTTTGCGGTGAGTGACACAAAATTTTTGTGGTGACTTGATATTAGTCATACTTTTCATTTCAGTTCATGCAACTCCCCTATTTCCCTCGGCCACCCTGGCATATGAGCACCCTGAGACCCGCCTTGTAATTCTTTGCATTTTTATGACGGGTGTGATTGTTTATAATCAACCAACTTTAAGGATTGGTGGGGGGCCAGGCTGGTCAGCATGGGTCATGGAATTCTTGCGGCCAGAGCAATGCTCTGCGCCATTCATGACCAGGTTGTGCTGTTGCATCATCTGGAATGCCTATTACAATGCCTTTAGTTGTAATAGTAAGCTTCTTCAGTGTTATACACTGTAGTAGTAGCCTGAGCCCTCTTCCTTCCAATCACGGATATATTAGAATATCCTGTGTGATTATGGCTGTTTGCCTCGATAGCTTTGTACTTAATTTGTACATGTTATGCTATCAAGCGGGTCTCGTGATGTTGTTGCTCGTTGACAGGTTATAATTTTCCAAGGTGGCAGTGTTTGGGGAGGGACTAACGGGTGACAGCAACTTCCGATTTCATTTGCCTCCCACTTTTTCTTAACAATCTGTTCTCTGTGATTACCCGCAGAATGTCTTCCAAGCGGAGTAGTTTTCAGGTAAGAGCAGCAAAACGACGGAGACCAGCAGGTGTGTTAGCTCTTCATCCGTCTTCATTACAGCTCTCCTCCTCTGCAACTGGAGACCCCAGTCCTGCCCCAGCCGGCCCAAGCGGATCCTCATCAGCCAGCCGAGACGATAATGCCATTCCTAGCCCAAGTGGACTCGGACAACTATCCCCAGAAGTTCTTCATGCCATAACTACGGCCGTTACCCAGGCTTTGCAGTCTTCATCTTCCTCGGGTCCTACTATACAGTTTATCCCTGACCCAGCAAACACCGCGCCACAGGGTGTGCACCATGCCACAGACCAGCAGAGCCCCTCCTTAGGAGCCACAGTGAAAGGGTCAGTTAATGCAGTGGTTCAGAGTGTCATCGGCCCTCAAGATCCACAGGGATCCCAGAGTAAGAACACTTTCTTATCAGCACCTATTCCTTTAAGTCATAGGGTGCCTGATAAACTAAAAAACCAAATATGGGCCAATGAATTTATAGATTTTGCACTGCTGCTCCACAATAGTGTTACCATTCCCGCTGAGGAGCAGTTTACTGTCAAACTAGACACCTCTCAAGAGGGTCAGCAGTCTTTAGTTTTGGTACCAAGCACTAAAAAGCATCCCTTACACACAATTGACCAATGGATGTCAGCATTCCAAATATTTGTTTCCATTTATGCAGAGCGTGTCCCTCAGGACACACCTGCTTTAATGAAGTATGGTTCTATAGTAAAGGAACTAGCAACACTGGGGGCTAATTGGAAGTTTTACGATGAGAATTTTAGGAAACTTAGGGAGTCGCAAGGGTTGCCATGGAACCAAGTTCATTCCGAATTGTGGCTGAGGTCACATTCCTTTCGCGCCAAACCAAATACCCAGCCACGGAAATCCAAGATCGACAGCCCCTTCATTCCCAAAGGTTACTGCTGGAAATTCCATAGAAGCCTTCATTGCCCCGGGTGCTCTTTTAAGCACTAGTGTTTTCGATGTGGGCAATCACAGCCCATTGCCAAATGTCCCCAGCCAAAACCTCATCCGGGTCAAAGGACAAAGCCAAGCATTCCCCCTGTCCGGAGCACTCCCAACACCAGTCAAAGTTTAGAGGCTGGCCTATTATCTAGAAGGATACAATAAACAACTTTATGAGGAACTAATTTCAGGTTTTTTGCACGGTTTTCGTTTACATTTTCATGGACCACAAATTGGCCATGTTTCCACTAATCTTCTTTCTGCAGCACAGCATCCACAAATTGTTGATAGTAAGCTAGCCAAGGAGGTGCTTGCAGGCAGAGTACGAGGCCCATTTAAACATCCCCCATTCGATAATTTCAGAGTGTCCCCCTTGGGGGTTATTCCTAGAAAACAGCCAGGTGAATATAGAATGATCCATCATCTCTCTTTTCCACATGGTGGCTCAGTCAATGATTTCATTCCTTCTGAGTTCTGTTCAGTCCACTATGCTTCCGTTGATGATGCGGTACGGATCATCAAGAAGTTAGGAAAAGGTTGTACTTTGGCTAAGACTGATGTTCGGACTGCTTTCCGCATAATCCCGGTACACCCTAAGAAACACCATTTATAAGGGATGAAATGGAAGAGCGAATTCTATGTTGACTGCTGTTTACCTATGGGGCCAGCAAGTTTGGTTTAGTTGTTATGAAATAAACGGCCATGAAGGTGGCCAAAATATGGCAAATCATGGTCTCAATTTTTATGGCTAACTCAACCGAACAGAGCTCAGCTAAAGCAATGTGTTCTAGAATGGTTAGGTTAAGCGAGCCAGAGACATAAAACGTGTTATTTAGAGTCTAAAACCAACGTTTTGCACAATTTTGCAATGGCACTGTAATTTTGATTTTTTAAAAATTTGTTCATAATAAACGTTTTTGATGTTTCGTTTATCATGTACAAATTTTAAAAAAGTTAAAATTAGAGTGCAGTTGCAAAATTGTGCAAAACGTTCGTTTTAGCCTCTAAAGAACACGTTTTATGAAAACTGCTATTTTGCAGTGTTTGCAGCAGTTTTCCAGTAGCTTTGCAACAGTTTTCATAAAACGTGTTATTTAAAGGCTAAAACGAACGTTTTGCACAATTTTGCACTGGCGCTGTAATTTTAACTTTTTTAAAATTTGTACATGATAAACGGTTTTGCTTTTTTTACCTGAAAACTGCTGCAAACACTGCAAAATAGCAGTTTTCATAAAGCGTGTTATTTAGAGGCTAAAACGAACGTTTTGCACAATTTTGCAATGGCACTGTAATTTTAACTTTTTTAAAATTTGTACATGATAAACGTTTTTGCTGTTTTTACTGGAAAACTGCTGCAAACACTAAAAAATAGCAGTTTTGATAAAACGTGTTATTAAGAGGCTAAAACGAACGCTTTGCACAATTTTGCAATGGTACTGTAATTTTAACTTTTTTAAAATTTCGTCATGATAACCTTTTTTGCTGTTTTCACCAAAAAACTGCTGCAAACACTGCAAAATAGCAGTTTTCATAAAACATGTTATTTAGATGCTTAAAGAAACGTTTTGCACATTTTTGCAATAACACTAATTTTAACTTTTTTAAAATTTGTTCATGATAAACGTTTTTGTTGTTTTTACTAGAAAACTGCGGCAAACATTCAAAAATAGCAGTTTTCATAAAACATGTTATTTAGAGGCTTAAACAAACGTTTTGCACAATTTTGCACTGCCACAGTAATTTTAACTTTTTTAAAATTTGGTCACGATAAACGTTTTTGCTGTTTTTACTGGAAAACTGCTGCAAACACTGCAAAATAGCAGTTTTCATAAAACGTGTTATTTAGAGGCTAAAACGAACGTTTTTCACAATTTTGCAATGGCACTGTAATTAAACGTTTTTGCTGTTTTTACTGGAAAACTGCTGCAAACACTGCAAAATAGCAGTTTTCATAAAACGTGTGATTTAGAGGGTAAAACGAACGTTTTTCACAATTTTCCAATGGCACTGTAATTTTAACTTTTTATCATTTTGCCATAATAAACGTTTTTGCTGTTTTTACTGGAAAACTGCTGCAAACACTGCAAAATAGCAGTTTTCATAAAGCGTGTTATTTAGAGGCTAAAACGAACGTTTTGCACAATTTTGCAATGGCACTGTAATTTTAAGTTTTTTAAAATTTCGTCATGATAAACTTTTTTCCTGTTTTAGCAGTTTTCATAAAACGTGTTATTTAGAGGCTAAAACGAACGTTTTGGACAATTTTGCAATGGCACTGTAATTTTACCTTTTTATCATTTTGCCATAATAAACTTTTTTGCTGTTTTTACTGGAAAACTGCTGCAAACACTAACAAATAGCAGTTTTCATAAAACGTGTTATTAAAAGTTTAAAACGAACGTTTTTCACAATTTTGCAATGGTAGTGTAATTTTAACTTTTTTAAAATCTCGTCATGATAAACTTTTTTGCTGTTTTCAGTAGAAAACTGCTGCAAACACTGCAAAATAGCAGTTTTCATAAAACATGTTATTTAGAGGCTAAAACGAACGTTTTGCACAATTTTGCACTGGCACTGTAATTTTAACTTTTTTAAAAATTGGTCAGGATAAACGTTTTTGCTGTTTTTACTGGAAAACTGCTACAAAGACTGCAAAATAGCAGTTGTCATAAAAGGTGTTATTAAGAGGCTGAAACGAACGTTTTGCACAATTTTTGTGATGGCACTGTAATTTTAACTTTCTCGTCATTTTATCATGATAAACGTTTTTGATGTTTTTAAAGGAAAACCTCTGCAAACAATAAAAAATAGCAGTTTTGATAAAACGTGTTATTTAGAGTCTAAAACGAACGTTTTGCACAATTTTGGACTGGCACTGTAATTTTAACTTTTTTAAAAGTTGGTCATGATAAACGTTTTTGCTGTTTTTACTGGAAAACTGCTGCAAACACTGCAAGATAGCAGTTTTCATAAAACAACTTATTTAGAGGCTAAAAGGAACGTTTTGCACAATTTTGCACTGGCACTGTAATTTAAACTTTTTTAAAATTTGGTCAGGATAACGGTTTTTGCTGTTTTTACTGCAAAACTGCTGTAAACACCGCAAAAAAACCGTTTCTATAAAACGTGTTACTTAGAGGGTAAAACGAACGTTCTGCACAAGTTTGCACTGGTACTGTAAGTTTAATTTTTTCAAAATTTAGTCATGATAAACGTTTTTGCAGTTTTTACTGGAAGACTGCTGCAAACACTGCAAAATAGCAGTTTTCATAAAACAACTTATTTAGAGGGTAAAAGGAACGTTTTGCACAATTTTGCACTGGTACTGTAAGTTTAATTTTTTCAAAATTTAGTCGGGATAAACGTTTTTGCTGTTTTTACTAAAAAACTGCTGCAAACACTGCAAAATAGCAGTTTTCATAAAACGTGTTATTTAGAGGCTAAAACGAACGTTTTGCACAATTTTGCACTGGCACTGTAATTTTAACTTTTTTAAAAATTGGTCACAATAAACGTTTTGGCATTTTTACTGGAAAACTGCGGAAAACACTGCAAAATAGCAGTTTTTATAAAACGTGTTATTTAGAGGCTAAAACGAACGTTTGCACAATTTTGCACTGGCACTGTAATTTTAACTCTTTTAAAATTTGGTCATGATACACGTTTTTGCTGTTTTTACTGGAAAACTGCTGCAAACACTGCAAAATAAAAGTTTTCATAAAACGTGTTTTTTGGAGGCTAAAACGAACAGTTTGCACAATTTTGCACTGGCACTGTAATTTTAACTTTTTTAAAATTTGGTCATGATAAACGTTTTTGCTGTTTTTACTGGAAAACTGCTGCAAACACTGCAAAATAGCAGTTTTCATAAAACGTGTTATTTAGAGGCTAAAAGAAACGTTTTGCACAATTTTGCACTGGCACTGTAATTTTAACTTTTTTAAAAATTGGTCATGATAAACGTTTTTGCTGTTTTTACTGGAAAACTGCTGCAAACACCGCAAAATAGCAGTTTTCATAAAACGTGTTATTTAGAGGCTAAAACGAACGTTTTGCACAATTTTGCACTGGCACTGTAATTTTAACTTTTTTAAAAATTGGTCATGATAAACGTTTTTGCATTTTTTACTGGAAAACTGCTGCAAACACTGCAAAATAGCAGTTTTCATAAAACGTGTTATTTAGAGGCTAAAACGAACGTTTTGCACAATTTTGCACTGGCACTGTAATTTTAACTTTTTTAAAATTTGGTCATGATAAACGTTTTTGCTGTTTTTACTGGAAAACTGCTGCAAACACTGCAAAATAGCAGTTTTCATAAAACGTGTTATTTAGAGGCTAAAACGAACGTTTTGCACAATTTTGCACTGGCACTGTAATTTTATTTTTTTTAAAAATTGGTCATAATAAGGGTTTTTGCTGTTTTTACTGGAAAACTGCTGCAAACACTGCAAAATAGCAGTTTTCATAAAACGTGTTATTTAGAGGCTAAAACGAACGTTTTGCACAATTTTGCACTGGCACTGTAATTTTAACTTTTTTAAAATTTGGTCATAATAAGGGTTTTTGCTGTTTTTACTGGAAAACTGCTGCAAACACTGCAAAATAGCAGTTTTCATAAAACGTGTTATTTAGAGGCTAAAACGAACGTTTTGCACAATTTTGCACTGGCACTGTAATTTTAAATTTTTAAAAAATTGGTCATGATAAATGTTTTTGCTGTTTTTACTGGAAAACTGCTGCAAACACTGCAAAATAGCAGTTTTCATAAAACGTGTTATTTAGAGGCTAAAACAAACGTTTTGCACAATTTTGCACTGGCACTGTAATTTTAACTTTTTTAAAAATTGGTCATGATAAACGTTTTTGCTGTTTTTACTGGAAAACTGCTGCAAACACTGCAAAATAGCAGTTTTCATAAAACGTGTTATTTAGAGGCTAAAACGAACGTTTTGCACAATTTTGCACTGGCACTGTAATTTTAACTTTTTTAAAATTTGGTCATGATAAACGTTTTTGCTGTTTTTACTGGAAAACTGCTGCAAACACTGCAAAATAGGAGTTTTCATAAAACGTGTTATTTAGAGGCTAAAACGAACGTTTTGCACAATTTTGCACTGGCACTGTAATTTTAACTTTATTAAAATTTGGTCATAATAAACGTTTTTGCTGTTTTTACTGGAAAACTGCTGCAAACACTGCAAAATAGCAGTTTTCATAAAACGTGTTATTTAGAAGCTAAAACGAACGTTTTGCACAATTTTGCAGTGGCACTGTAAAATTTGGTCATTAGAAACGTTGTTGCTGTTTTTACTGGAAAACGGCTGCACACACTGCAAGTTTTGATAAAACGTGTTTTTTACAGACTAAAAAGAACGTTTTACACAATTTTGCACTGGCACTGTAATTTTTTTTTTTTAAATTTGGTCATGATAAACGTTTTTGCCGTTTTTACTGGAAAACTGCTGCAAACACTGCAAAATAGCAGTTTTCATAAAACGTGTTAATTAGAGGCTAAAACGAACGTTTTGCACAATTTTGCACTGGCACTGTAATTTTAACTTTTTTAAAATTTGGTCATGATAAACTTTTTGCTGTTTTTACTGGAAAACTGCTGCAAACACTGCAAAATAGCAGTTTTCATAAAACGTGTTATTTAGAGGCTAAAACGAACGTTTTGCACAATTTTGCACTGGCACTGTAATTTTAACTTTTTAAAAATTGGTCATGATAAACGTTTTTGCTGTTTTTACTGGAAAACTGCTGCAAACACTGCAAAATAGCAGTTTTCATAAAACGTGTTATTTAGAGGCTAAAACGAACGTTTTGCACAATTTTGCACTGGCACTGTAATTTTAATTGTTTTTAAAATTTGTTCTTGAAAAACTTTTTTGCTGTTTTTACTGGAAAACTGCTGCAAACACTGCAAAATAGCAGTGTTTATAAAACGTGTTATTTAGAGGCTAAAACGAACGTTTTGCCTGATTTTGCATTGGGACTGTAATTTTAACTTTTTTAAAATTTGGTCATAATAAACGTTTTTGCTGTTTTTACTGAAAAACTGCTGCAAACACTGCAAAATAGCAGTTTTCATAAAACGTGTTAATTAGAGGCTAAAAGAAACGTTTTGCACAATTTTGCACTGACACTGTAATTTTAACTTTTTTAAAATTTGGTCTTGATAAAGGTTTTTGCTGTTTTTACTGGAAAACTGCTGCAAACACTGCAAAATAGCAGTTTTCATAAAACGTGTTATTTAGAGGCTAAAACAAACGTTTTGCCTGATTTTGCATTGGCACTGTAATTTTAACTTTTTACAAATTTGGTCAGGATAAACCTTTTGCTGTTTTTACTGGAAAACTGCTGCAAACACTGCAAAATAGCAGTGTTCATAAAACGTGTTATTTAGAGGCTAAAACAAACGTTTTGAACAATTCGAAACTAGCAATGTACTTTAAACTTTTTTAAGATTTGGTCATGATAAACCTTTTTCCTGTTTTTACTGGAAAACTGCTGGAAACACTGCAAAATAGCAGTTTTCATAAAACGTGTTATTTCGAGGCTAAAACAAACGTTTTGCACAATTTTGCACGGGCACTGTAATTTTAACTTTTTTAAAATTTGGTCATAATAAGGGTTTTTGTTGTTTTTACTGGAAAACTGCTGCAAACACTAAAACATAGCAGTTTTCATAAAACGTGATATTTTAAGGCTAAAACAATCCTTTTGGACAATTATGCACTGCCACTGTAATTTTAACTTTTTTGAAATTTAGTCATAATAAGGGTTTTTGCTGTTTTTACTCGAAAACGGCTACAAATACTGCAAAATAGCAGTGTTTATAAAACGTGTTATTTACAGGCTAAAACGGACGTTTTGTATAATTTTGCACTGCCACTGTAATTTTAACTTTTTTGAAATTTAGTCATAATAAGGGTTTTTGCTGTTTTTACTGGAAAACTGCTGCAAACACTACAAAACTGCACTTTTTATAAAAGGTGTTATTTAGAGGCTAAAACGGACGTTTTGGATAATTTTGCAATGGCACTGTAATTTTAACTTTTTTTAAAATTTGGTCATGATAAACGTTTTTGCTGTTTTTACTGGAAAACTGCTGCAAATACCGCAAAAAACCAGTTTTGTTAAAACGCTACATTTAGAGGCTAAAACAAACGTTTTGCACAGTTTTGTACTAGCTATGTAAGTCTAACTTTATTAAAATTTGGTCATGATAAAGGTTTTTGCTGTTTTTACTGGAAAACTGCTCCAAACACAGCAAAATAGCAGTTTTCATAAAACGTGTTATTTAGAGGTTAAAACGAACGTTTTGCACAATTTTGCACTGGCACTGTAATTTTAACTTTTTTAAAATTTGGTCACCATAAACG
>NC_090887.1:14385427-14394911 GCF_036669925.1 Montipora capricornis | reverse complement strand
TAATGTACATAACGTAAGGTCCATTCTAGTCCAATTTGAAAACTTGACAGGCTTCAACTTGTTTTCGTCCTATTATTTTCAAATTGAACGGCTTGCAATCCCATCCCTTATATAAATTGAGTTAAACATTGAATTGTTATCTATTCAACATGCAACTTGGGCCTGTTCTGAGCATCACATAAACAATCCAGTTTCCCTCCCAGGGCCCATCGAATGTCTTGGATGCCGGGAATTGTCCGAAGAGGAAAATACTATAATACTCCTTGCTTGTCCACCCAAATTTTGCATGAGCATTGTTTCCTGTTTCTCTTGGGACTTACAACGGTCCCAAGAGAAAACAAAAACAATGCTCCGTCAAAATTTGGGTGGAAAAAAAACCCATTATGGTATTTTCCGCTCCGGGCAATAGGAAAAACGATGGGCTCTGGGAACGAGACTGGAGTAGTACTATGGGACGATCTTGCCCAGTTTTGAAAGTTGGAAATGGAGGTTTCTGATTGGTGGAAAGAAAATGTGTATTCTATTTCCATTCTCGGGGCACACAGCAGAATTAGCCTTTTTCGGGTATGTTTTTCGTGATTCGTGCAAACTGCAACTTGCAGCTCCATAAGTTTAAACGAACATGAATATAGTTTCCTCTTTATTATTCTTTAAAAACTAAATAAGGTGAATAGCATTTGCAATAAAACTTCATATCACAACTATCATTGCCAAATAGAATACTTTTAGATAAAATAATACTCTGGCACTAATAGAAACGAATATACATGTTTGTGAAAACAAATTTGTGAGTTACTATTATATACAGTTAATGTCACTGAGCACAGTGCATAGATAGAAAAACACAATCGCTTAACGGCCGATGTTACACTGCGCAATGCTTGAAACTCGTTGCAACTTTGGGTGAGGAGATGAGCTGCGAAAGTAGAACTCAATTCCACTCTGGCAACGGTTTCTACAACTTGTCTCACAATGTTTATGGCCGTTTTTGGTACGCTGCATTGGGCATTCGTGCAACCTGTCTTGCCATGGCGTTACGAGATAAGCTGCACGAAAAATTGTACAGTGTAACAGCGCCTTAAAGAGGCTTCGTTAACTAGAAAAGCTGTGAACGCATTATCTTAAACGTTCAACTGCCACTTTAAGTCACTACGAACCACAGCCAGCTGTGAAGCTCGCTTGTGTGACATAAACGGGAGAGTTGAACCTGAGGCTTAAGTAGACTGTGAACTCAGTAAACCTGCGAAGATATCTTTCCTCCCTATAAATGCGCGAAAATTGAAGCGAGAGCAGAAAAGGAAGAAGGGTTTCTCTCTTCACCTTTTTGTTCCGCGGCCACACCGTGGAAAATTATGTTCAGAGCCCCTTGTTAAAAGGAGAACGTTTTCTAAGGCTACTAGGAATACTTCAAAACTCCTACCTAGCCATTAGCTTTCTCATGGTACACTGCGGGTATATTACTGTCTTCTAGCTATTTTCTTAATATGGCTCTAAACTGCTGAGGGTGATACACTCACGTGACTAAGACATAACTATATCAGTCTGCTATTTTTGATGAAGTGGATAAGTGCGGTGTACACAAAGCGATATTGTCCGAAGTTTGCCACCAACAACATTCTCTGGCAACGCAGATGAGTCAAGGCTTTTGCCACGTTTATTCGCTGTGTTAAGGAAAACATAAATAGATATTAGCGTTACTTTGTTGTGTTTTTGGGTGGTAGAAAGGAACACGTGTAACACAAAATGGTCGGCACACAGAGACAACGTTCATGAGCATGTGCGCGGTACTGCTGTACAAAATAACCGTGACTACATCAAAGGTTTATGCAGACTTCCTTCCTGTTTAAGATTTTTGAATCCGCAAAGAAAAAGTTGCGGATTCAAAAATATCCGAATACGAGTGGACGGGACCTAAATTTAGTGAATCAACTTTGAGTCTCCTTGATGCAAATATAGTTAAGGCCCACAGATCACCCTTGCCCAGGATAAAGTCTCTTGTATATCAGTGGTTCGAGATTTCAGCTAGAGCGTTCAAATCCCACATAAAAATCAGGGTTTTGTAGACGTCGTCAAGTTTAACAGTCTAGTAAGTCTAGTACAAGATTTAATCCAATTTTTTTTTCAGTAATACCTGCTAGATGAATAATCTTCACAGTTCATTCGTCATAATATATTAAATATACGTTTAACAATGGGTGTATTTGTAGCAAAAAGATGGGAAGCGACCAAGAATCATGCCCCCGGTTAGTTGTCTTGAGTTCTTTTTTGATGCATAACAACGCTTGATGGACAAAACGAAATAGGGGATGTTCGTTGTCTGTGAAGCGTGATTTGCCAGGGACGAAGCTTCGTATTTAGGGAACAGAACCGCAAACAAGGCCCAGTCGGTGAGTTCCCCAAGGGTAGGCATAGGGAGTATGTATCATCATGTTTATCTCACCTGGTTACTCTGTAAACAGGCGATCATCAGATCCGTTAGTATAATCACCCCAGTCCTCCCCACACCAGCCGTGCAATGAACCATCACTGGACCCACTGTCGGTTCAGCAATTTTGCTCATATGAATACTTTGCCTTGCAGACTCTAATTCTTCAAGAAATTCTGTAAAGAAACAATTAAACTATCGGGTCAGGAAGCCTTCTTTGTCAGGTTCCTGAGAAACGCATCTATTTTGACTTCAGGGTGAACTATTTACACAATCACGAGGTTGAGCGGCCATGTATTTGAAAATCTAAACATCTATGAGATCCAAAAACAGACTTGCGAATTATCGCAAATCACAATGCTGACAAGCACAAAAGCACAAGAAATGGTTAATAAATATGCAGTTTTTTACTATCTGAATGTTTTTGGGTTTGAGTAAAGCCATACATTGTTGAAAAATCTTCGTGATAAAGGACCTTGGTCACGCAAATGATGTAATTTCATGACACTCAAAATTCGCAAAAAGCATGAGTTTCATGTAAACAATCTTCGCATTAGTAAGTCGTAGCAATAAATTGGATTAACCAGGAAGTTAAAGAAATATTGCTGGCTTCCCAAATAAACTTCATTTTACACTATAATGACAAAACAGATATTTTTCTGAGGTTAAAAACTTGACTACCTATTAAATCATTTGTCAGAGGGAAAAAAATCCTGTCTAATAGCTTATCACATTTCAACGCACGTATGCAAATACACCTTTTTACCGATACGGCGGCCATTTTGATTTCTATTGTTTCGAATAGCTATTATGGGATGCCCAGGGGGCAAATACACATTAATTTGCCCCCTGAGCATCCCAAAATGGCGACGTATCGGTAAAAAGGTCTATTTGTTAAGCTCGAATATTACACAACATGATGAATTCATAAAGGCCACCTTTTCCAGCGAAAAATTTATTGAAACAAACAACATATTTGCTATTAGAGGCAAAAAACCCTTCCTATTTCATTGCGTGCGTGAAGACAAGAAACCCAATCGTGTCAAATTACCATACGCAAAAAGATAAATTTCTGAATCAAACCCTTTCCTGAAGAACCTTTTCCTTGAATGATGAAGCACAAAATAGACAAGCTTTCTTTTCAAACAATTCTTGGCTGTCACATTTTCAATTATTGTTTTACCTGAAGACTGTGCAGAGTTGGGTACAAATAAATACAAATAGCCAGACAACAGAGATCACAGATTCACTTAAGGTGTTCGATTCCTTCTCTGTCTTTGTTGAAGCCATAAGTTACCAGTGAATTTTCCATTTGGTTTCAGTGTTGTACATAACATCACACTTCGTAAAATATTAGAAATACAGCTCACTTTGATGACGGCTTGACGGGTGAAAGATTGTTGACGAAGTCCATTACTTGTCGATTTTAAGATTCCATATATTTATTTTTCACCGCCTGTCTTGTTTATCCAATTGACGTTCCATTCTTGAGCTCCATAAGGGTAAATTTTGTTTAAAGATGCACTAAAAGGCCATTCGCGTTATAATTACTTTCGACGCCATTGCCATTTCCATTACCCCCTCAAACCTAACAAAATACGCACAGTAGACTCTATGCATAGAGACACCACGTAGCCAGGGAGTGGCGGGAAAGACTTTTACCAACCAAGAAATTTCAACCCTTTTCCGACTGGGATTGCCATACTGGCAACCCAGTAAAAAACACGCGACTAGTTTTAAGACGCGGGATGCCGAAGGCATTTTTCCGTGTTGGTAATAAGCTGGAAATTATTATTATTATTATTGTTAGTACTAATAGTATTCTTACTACTACTATTTTAATAGTATTAAGAATACTAATACTACTACTATGAAAACATTTTTAATATTATTATTTATGATTATTTCCTACAACTATTGAGCCCTCATAATATATTGAACCACTTTCTTACCAAGGAAGGACTTCGGATCTTCAGGCACTCTGTTATCGGGCCAATCACTGAAGTGTAAATGACAGATGACTCTTGATTTCTTGGTAACGACTTGTCGTAGGGACAAAGTTCGTACCTTGTAAGAACCCTCATCACGGACTGACACCGTTTCTATCTCAAATGAACTGAACCATGTTTTGCTGCAGGGCGAATCAGCTGACCAGTAAGGATAGCAGGCGCTTCTGCTGTCAATCTATGATCAGAACAAGGAAGGGTTACGTGTTTGCAAACGTTGGCCGTGTAGCACTTATATATCAACAGACTTAACTATTAGAGGGTAATGTAAAGTGCTAACTTTCTACCCATACAGACCATGTGAGCGTTAGCCCTACTAATGGAAATGGGCCCACACAAGGACAGAGAAAAACTCTGACCAAGATGGGAATTGAACCCAAGACCAGAACGACTACGATAAGAACAATCGACCATAGTAATATTCTTGTGATGGACACATGGGCTGATGTGGGGGATCTTCTCAGATTCAATTTTTTCTCCAAATCAGGAGATAAAATCGACACACCAGGGTGTAAAATACCTCGTTGCCCTTCTCCCTAAAGTAAACAAGACACTGTCTAGAACACTAGACACACACATAGTGTAATCAATTTATTTAATAAGTTGAGACGTGGGGGGATACAATCTTCCAGTGATCTGGACGAGGCCGATCACATGCTGGTCACATGTGACATGCCACATCACTTTATCAATTTTATTATGACCAAGAAGAAAGCTCATAGAAATTTACAATAATTTAACAATTTCAACTTGTACAAATGGCTTCAAACACTCAGTAAAGAAGTATACTAATGGCTCGTTTGCTAAAATACAGCTGTACTACAGGCAATTGAAAATCAAGGTACCTTGTTATCTGTTGCAGCGACAATGATATGAACATTCTGCTCCCAGACCATCTGCCAAAAATCCACCACTGTTTTCTCCATGGGGCCCTGAGTTGCAATGTAGTGGTATGTTCGAGATCCAACCTCCATCTGCAAAGTAGACAGTCGAGTAAGTTCCTTCATTTTGTACGACACAGCCAATCAAATATTGAGTATAACCTTTAGCAAAAAGTAACCCTGTACTGCTACATGTATTTTTATTCGTCTCTATGAACTGTAGCTTCTTTTGTTATCAGGGCTAGGTGCATCGATCAATATTGTTTCGTTCTACAATCACAGACCACGTCTGGAGAGCTACAGGATCTCTCTTAGCAAAGGGGACCCCATAATGACACTAATGGTACTTTGCATCAAGTTCACAATGTGGCACGAGGTGTCCCCTAAAGCCTAAGAACTTCATGCATCATCTTATGGTTGGAGTTCTTGTTGAGGTCATGGTCAGAGGGTCACTTTGTGACTCCTACACCAAATGAGGTGAATGAAATGTGCAGTAGCTGTACCACTCATGATCAGGCCTTCTGGTAATCTACACAATCATCCAATCATTTGACATAACGTTCAATTGGCATTTTTCAGTTACATGGCCTCTAAATCAAGGGAGGATGGAGTTGACTTATACCTGTGATTGACCTTCGGCTCCGATGCGATATCCAGACGAGTTGCTCAAAAGATGATAATTTAATAAGTTATGGACTATTTGCCTCCTTTCTTGAGATAATATAGTTTGTGGTTAAGTCCAAAAACACTAATTTTCCAGTTAAGACTTGAGCATTGTTTCTAAGTGATCTTTTAAGGTTTAGATAGTAAGCTAGCCGATACAGACGTTCGAGATGCCCCTCCCCTCCCCTGCCACAAGAAAAAATACAAAAATCTTAGGAACCCAGGGAACCAGATACAATTGCAACCAATACGACTAGGCAACCATTCTACAAATGATTCAGCCCAGCACTTAATGATGGACAGCAGATGAATTCAAACTGACTGAGAAAGAAATTGATCAAGACTTTCAACTAAAGCATGGGCAACTGCATGGACTGTACCTCCCGTAACAGTAACTACAGATGTGCATGAGGTAATTGAGTACCCTGCTTGGCTGAGTGCTTTCGCCTGCACGGATCCCCTTGATGTTCTGTCAGTGGCGATGCGTGACGTGACTGCCACGCTTCTGCCACTGGGCAGGCATTAAAATTATAACTGGTTGCAGCGGTATTTTTTTAACTGGCTAAGAATTTAGCTAGATACATTAGTAACAATGGTCTCTTTCCATCGTTACAGTCAGCTTAACGTAAATATCGTTCCAATGAAACCGCACTCTTGAAGGTAAAAAACCATTTCCTTCTTAACATGAACAATGGACAACAAATTTCAGTCAGCAGAACTCTCTCCTCAGGAGCGAGGATGGCACAGTCGGTTAGTGCGCGGCCTTGGTGCAAGAGGTCCTGAGTTCGATTCCGGGATCTCACATCCTTGTTTCGACTTCTTTCCGTTCTGAGTAGCTTAAGTAGCTTTAAATACCCATAAAACGGAGCACGGAAGGCGAGGGGGGAGTAAAATGAGCGCACCGTCGACCTCAGGTTTGTCAGTTGAATTACTGTTACGAGTTATCGACGTTAATTATGGTTGCTTTACTTTACTTTACTTTTTTCACGAAAATTCTATCCCCAGTGCGGAATCCGCAGGGATCATGCTTAGGTCCTCTACTGTTTACAATCTATTCGAGTAAGCTGTTTGAAAAACCTACCAACAGCTCACGCGTATGCGGTTGACACTCAGCTCTACTTATCGTTCAGTCCTGCTGTCAGCACCAATCAGACAGATGCTATCTCAGCAGTTGAGTATTCGAGAGATTAGGCAATGGATGCTTGAAGATAAGTTAATGCTCAACGACTACAAGACTGAGGTTTTACTCATTGGAACTCTGAAACAGCTGGCAAAGACCCCAGTTGAAAGCATCAAAGTTGGCGAGGTTGATGTCAAACTGGTCAATACGGCCTGTAACCTTGGAACCTGGTTCGACACTAACTTAACAATGAATACAGACCTTAATAAAGACAGTGCTTTTTTTCTATTTATATAACACTAAGCGTATATGAAAATACCTAACTAGCACATTTGTGGCAGCCCTAGTACATGACTTAATACCTAGTAGAGTTGATTATTGTAATAGTCTTTTTTACGGCCTTCCTGCATGATTATCAGCCGCATGAGTTTCAACGAGTTTTGAATTCTTCTGCTCACTTAGTTTTATGTGCAACTCGATTCTGTCATATCACTCCGTTATTACGGGAGGTACATTGGTTACCAGTCCACTCTCGTATTGAATTTAAATCACTACTGATAACTTTTATAGTTCTTAAGGGCTAGCATCTCTGTACCTTAATGAGTTTATCTCTGTTTTGCCCCCATCTAGTTACAATCTTAGAAGGAACTATAATGGTACATTGCTAAGCACTCCTAACTTTAAATCTCACAGTACCTTAGGGGATCGTGCATTTTCTTCAGCCGCGCGCGCTCTATGGAATTCGTTACCATTAGTTACTAGGAATGTTGATCAGCCTATCAAGTCATTTAAGAAGAAACTTAAGACCCATTTATTCACTAGAGTTTTTACCGAGTAATAGTCGGAGCAGTTTTTGTACATGTCTTTTCATTATTCAATACATTGTGACAATGTGTTGAATAATAAAACAATTATCCTGCTCAATCTGGCGGAATATCGCCTGATTTTGGCAAACTCGGCCTACGGCCTTGTCGGCTAAGTATCAGGCGATAGTCCGCGCGATTTCGCAGGATAATACTTAAATATAAAGGTAAAGGTAAAGTCTGCTTACGAGCCAAATGGCCCATTAGGCCGGAGCTTGTCCCTGTTTCTGTTGGATGAAGCGACTAGGAGTATTTCTACTCCCCCCTGGATGGGATGCCAGTCCATCGAAAGGCTACCCATGGCATTAAATTCGCCGGCACCGTGAGATTAAAGTGTCTTGTCCAAGAACACAACACAATGTCCCCGGCCAGGACCCGAACCCGGACCACAAGATCCGGAGTTGAGCGCACTAACCACAAGGCCATCGCGCCTCCCACAATAGTTAAATATACATATATAATTTTTATTTTTATTTTTATTTCATTTTATTGCACTATTACATGTATCATTAGCGTTGCTTATTACTACGAGTTTGTAAACAGTGTATCTATATGTATACAGATACTTGCGCCTTACAAGTCAATAATAATAATAATAATAATAATAATAATAATCCAAAGTTCTGGATGACATCGAGGACTCGCAGATCTGTTTCCTCTCTTTTTCACTAGAAATGGAAAATCAAGGAAACCCAGGGGCGGATCTAGGGGGAGGGTGCAGGGGGGTTCCCCCCGACTCCCTAAGAAAAATCCTGGATCCGTCCCTTGAAACCTCTGCCAAGCACAGTAGTAACTGAGATGGTTATCACATCAAATTAGAAGATGCACATCAATGTTCAAAGTTATGGAATGAAACTCTTGTTCCTTGAAACCATGCTTTACCTTCACAAAATCGGCATTAACGTAGTCACTCCCACTGAGGTTATCTTGGGGATTTAATCGAACTCGAGTGTCCTGCCAAATAGAAAAAGAGAGTAGTTTTTCACTGGCTGAGTGAAACGAAATCAGTGAAAAATGTTTCTCTCATGCACCGATGGGGCCTGGGTATAGGTCATGTGACCTATCAGGCGGGCAGTTCTTTTTGTTGCGTCCGCCACTGCCGACTTTCCCGCCGCCCACCCACCCAAAGATTTTAAGTTTTTATACAATACCAGTATAATGTACTAGCCTTGAACTTTTTTCGTTATTTCCGGTCTTAAGTGTAATGCTACTTGTATTAGCTTTGAATTTGCAATAAAGGTCAGGCTTGCGGCAGTCAGCTTGACATGGCTACCGGCGGTGTGTGAGAAATGAAATTAGAGGCCTACCTTGGTGAATCACTGAAAATGAGGACAACAAAACGTTCATTAAGGTTTCATGAAAAATCCAATCAAAAGATGATTTGGGCAATTACCTAGAGAGGACCCAGCCCATGTGATTTTCCCACTGGCAGCGCTGGGTGTCCAGTAGGTCTAGTAAATTACTAAATGAAATAAAGCATTTTCATTCTTTTCCAAACAAACGTCAAGAGAATACAATTAAATCTT
>NC_090887.1:14372927-14377927 GCF_036669925.1 Montipora capricornis | reverse complement strand
AAAGGATTTAACTCAGCATCATAAAGAATAGTAAAAACAGGTAAATGGTCAGCAATCGCAACTGCAATGATACCACTGGTGCTTGGTGTTGCATAATTGATAAATACATGATCAATGCAAATTTGTGAGGATTGTGTTACACATGTGGCTTCAAATATTAGAGGATTAAAGGCTTCAGACTGCAACAAATTAATGTAGTCCTTGGATAAACTACTCTTAGTCAGAGTATTAATATTTGTATCTCCCATTATCAAGCATTTTTTTTTGGACAAAAATACATTATGTAAATTTACTTCCAATTTATCCAGAAATTCTGAATTTGAAAAAATAGGTGGTTTGTAAATAACGCCAATAATCATATCCTGTGTCACGATCAATAAGATCAATTTTCAGGTCATTTCTAATAGAGAATGGGTAATCTGATTTAAAAAGTAAAGCAACACCTCCCCCTATCGAATGTATGCGATCATCGTTAATTAGAATGTACCCAGGAATCTGGAAACAATTTAAGTCAGTTTGAGTTGTACACCAGGTTTCAGAACATCCAATTACATCAAAAACAAAGGAAGACGAATCTAAGAAATTGCACATCTCTAAAAAAAGTGTTGGCTAAGGCTTCTTACATTAAGACAATCGGCAGTAAACTGAGGTTTCACAATGGAAGACACCGATGACAACAACAATGATGATGCTAAATCAATTGCAATAATGGCTCAATTTACGTCTCATGCAATTGAGCCCAAGAGTTCATTTAACTGGGGGGACCACAAATCAAATCAAGTTTGGGAATCAAACCCAAGAGGCATTGGTGGAAATTGCATGCTCAAACCACTGTGCTAACCCTAAGTCATCCCAAGAACTCTTATTTTTTATCTCATTCAGATTTAAGGCCAGAACCTCCCACAGAACAGTCCTTTGCTCAAGGAACCAAGCTCAGGGATCTTAAGACATATCCTTCCACACCTGTTCTTCTCTTGACATTGGCAGATCTTCATCTTCAAAATCAAGTTCTCTGCTTTCCGCCAAGTCTGAGTCATTTGATGTGCTGTAGCCACTGGTCCGGCCAGTGACTTCACTTGAATTATCTGTTACAAACTGATCCAAATTTAATGATCTTGGACGGCAAGGCCTAAGGAACAGACAACACAAATTTACTGCGGAACAAACACTTTTGTATCTTTTTTGCAATGTCACCAAAATAATTTTAATGACTGTGCAAAAAATTTTTCAGCTGTACACACTGCAGCTACATCAGAAATAAAATTTAGTATGGGTAATCAAATGGTGATGAGTGAAATTAGGGAATAATTAATTTTCATGCATGTTTTGTCCAAAATCAAATAATTTCTCAAGCCTTTCAACAAGGGAAATTATTCGATTTTGGACAAAACTGGTGTCACAGCGGATTTGGATCCCCTGTTGCATCTACTTTACGAAATGCAGCATCGAGTGCTTTGAACAACTTTTACTGAAACTTAAGTCTAACTTCACTTTTTCTCCTTGTTGAAAATTAATACAAGTTTGGTTATAAAAAAGGAAAAATCTGCCAAAGCCTTGTAATCAAGTAAACTTCTAAGGACGCGTCTTCCAACCAAGAGGTGTTTCTTCAAAAAGTGGCACCTCCTTTGTGGAAGCGCTGCCCATTCAAACTATCAAATGGAACAAAAAGCAACGCTTTACAAAAAAGCCTTAGCGCATGCTTTCAACAACTTTAACTGAAGCTTAAGTCTGACTTTGCTTTTTTTCCGTATTAAAAAGATAACACGACAATTCTATGAATTCCAAGTGTGTTATTTAAGCTTCTGTGATGAGTAGCACAATGAAGACTCCATTTTGCATTACATAGGTCATAAAACCTTCAAAATGCTAAAATGCTCTCTTTAATGTTTCTCTATGTCCACTTTTGCTTTTAATGTGTGTTTCAAGCAAATTCATGCTAAAAGTTACAGTTACGCGATATAGAAAGCAGTTTTTCCATTTATCCATAATCCTTTATGGGCATGGCCTTTCTCAAATTCTGGCCTTTTTCTTCTAAAATAAAGAGTCATTTTCAAGCAGCAAATTATAATTCTACATATTTAGGGAAAACACATGTTGGCTTTGATAATCAGGGCTGCTATGGTCTGATTCTGAGAAAATGTTTCCCCATTGAAATTCACTCAGCCACATCAAATACGTGCTTGATCCCGCTGAATTGTATTTCATAATTTATTCTAGCCCTTGAGAATCGCTTGGGACACCCAGACTGTTTTTTGTCACAAGAACGAAGCAAAACATTTTATCTCTACCCAAGTTAAGGCGGATTTTCGATGGAAGATTTTGGAGGGAAGTGTGCTTAAGCTTGTCGAGGTTTTGTTATGCTTAATGAGCGCAGCATTTTGCAGCAAAATGTTTAAGCATCGCTAAAAGCTGAAAATCTCTGGCCTCAGTGGATGAAAATGGCTTAAAGTTCTCACTGTTGTCGGTTATCGCAAGCCCAAGATATGCTGCTCGCTTTAGAAATATTGGAAGGAAGTGGTGAGTCCTCTGCTAATTTGGATGTTACCAGTGCAGTGCAGTGCAGTGCAGAAACTGTTTCAGTCTTTTTAAATTTGTTCTAGTCACAGCCTCGCTTTGTATTTTGACTTAAAACTTTGACACAGAGTCTGTCACATAAAGCCCATTCATCTGACGTGGTTTATGTTTGTATTTTGAGTTAAGAGTTATTTTAGAAACTGCCTTTCAAAACAATGTGAAGCGTTATAACGAAGGGTCGGTACAAACATGTTTTGTTTCAAAAACTTCTAATAAAGAAAAGTACCTGAAAGTTGTTGTGTGCCTTTTCCTTTGTTATTCTGATCGCGCTGCCATAATGTTTGTATTACATGTACACGTTACATGAAAATTCAGTCAGTTTTTTTCGGAAACAGAAATCTTTTTTGTGAAACTACACTGTTTGTGGTTCGAGTGCGGTCTGGAATCCTTATGCAATATAAGGCGAGATTGCTGTCATAATTTTGTTAGCAAACGGGACTTTGGCGTGATGCACAACGAGTTTGCCAAGCAAAAAGGTCTCTGATGAGTCCCTTGGTCGGGATGAAACAAGCTTCGTAAGACCAACCACGAGCAATGTATTTCCACAAGAAATCTTTTTTCAGGTTTATTTTAAATAGGATATAACAGTGACTTAAATTATTTGTAAACCCCAAAGACCTATTTGTATGATATGAGAAACATTTTCAGGGTGAAATAGCCCTTAGAAGCCAAGATATTGCAATTAACAAGAAAGTACCCCTAGAATGTAGTGATGACCGTGCTACTCATACTGTCAGAAAGGAGTAAGCCATTTGATTAGCTATTAATATCATGGGTGACAAATACAGATTTTAATTTTCAAACCTGGATGCCATTTTGGCACTATAGGAAATCTTTTTAAGGCAACATTGTAATTTCACATGATTGTGAAATATAAATTAACGCTGAAATTTCACGCCAAACTTAAGAAGTAATTTGTCACCCATTTCATTATACAATGTACTTGTTATTACCTTGCAAGATCATTGGAGGCAGGAAAAGCCTGCCTTGGAGGTATGCTATGAATGCCAGAGCAAATTCTGTCATTTAAGCTTTCTAGTGATTGTGCTCCCTGGGGATTGCCTGAATCCATGGATATTGAGCTGCCAACGCCATTTGAGACAGCATGGTTTAGCAGTCCATTAATGTATAAGCTTTGGTTTTGATTGAGAGAATTTTCAGATGCACACAAGTTATTGTGCATAACAAAGTCATGTTGACTAGTCACAGAGACCAAGTTAAGTGACTGAGGGCGTAGCAATGTAGAAGGCGCAGCCTTGAAACCTGCTGATGAGCTATGGGACACACTGTCAATCACATTTTTTTCTTCTCTAAAGCTCTGTCTTTCATCGTCAAATACAGGGTTCAGTATCCCTGATACAGATCCTGAAAATCAATCAATAAGCACCTAAATAAATAGACTAACAGAATGCCCTTCATTTCCAAACCTGTTAAGAGCAGAAATTGGCTGAATAATGCTACAGTAGGCTGCGTATGGCATTCACTCAAGTTTGGTCTTACAGCGAGAAGTACATGAAGTCAATAAATAGCCATCAGAATAAGATACCTGTAGATCAGGTTGGATGTATATGTTGTAGTTCAATTTTGACCTCCGGTTTAACTTTTTTTAACCAGTCCAGAAATTTTCAAACTGTCTGAAAAAGGATTTTCTTTTTTGGGGGGCTTAGTTAAAAAACAGGGGCTTGGTTTTTTTGAGAGGTCTCAAAAAGAATGTGATATTCCTTTCTTCTGTTCAACTTTTCCTACCCCTCCCTGATCTTCCCCATTACCTCTAACCTACCCCACCCTTCTTTAACAGATCTATCCTCCCTTACCTTCAGGTAGCCCCCTCAAGACTTTTCTTCTCACTCACCCGAACTTGACCTTGAACTCCCTATCTCTGGATCTGTTGCGCACTCTCTTTATATCCACTTGACCACACAAGCAGATAATTCAAATTAAATATTTTATTGTTCATCCCAGACCACTCTTGATCCAAACTTTTAAGTTAATAACATTTTGACACCAGAGCCACCTGTGGTAAATCTATCAATGGCAGACTCACACCAACGCAATAGTGTAAATGAAATATATTTCTATAGAGAAACAGAGGAATTGAAAAGCCTCACAAATAAATTGTTATTTCTAAGACTATTTTTACAACAAGACCAAACCTTTTTGTGTCCCAAGTACACAGTCGAAGTTTGAAAAAGTGGTTCAAGAAATTACGCAGAAATCAGCCAAAAGGCTGTGTTAACAATGAGCGAGCCAGCAAGCCATGGGAGTCATGCAAGCCATGGCTCTGAGCCAACAGGGCAAGCTATGTGAGTCACACAGTCATTGAAAGCTATCCATTCTAAAATGGGTGCTTAGACTTAATAACTGTTTATCAGCGCTATTTGAAATGGGTGCTTAGACTTAAATGCATGGAACGCAAGTTGTTCAGC
>NC_090887.1:14357927-14360427 GCF_036669925.1 Montipora capricornis | reverse complement strand
CCCCTATCCAAGCCAAATCATTACTGTTACAGTAGCTAGTTGCTGCAAATTATGTGTAACATCAGAGTATCCTGGAAGAGAATTCAAAATGGCAACACTTACACAGCACTTGACTGCAGTGACTTTTTTGCTTTTGCATTGGACAAACAGCGAAACCTATGATGAGCCACAAACATCCTCCACACATACTTGGCTGTTGCAGGATCGTCCTACACAACAAAATTGCCATCAGGTTTTTTTAACACTCATGCCTTAGAGATTGAGAGGGAGCTTGCATAGGTCAAATTGAGGTAAATGCAAATAATAATATTGGTTTTGAGATCAATATCATTGATCTCAAAACGTCATTGTCACAAGAGGTAGTGATGAAAGGAAACTAAAATAATTTTTTCCTCTCTATTTTTGTCACACTCTATGTAATTTTGGAGAATGATCTTGTGCATGTAACAATAAGATTCCTAGCAGAAATAGGTCCTATTTACTGCTCAAGTGCTGCTTACATGTACAATCTGACAAAATACTGTAACTACAGTAAAATACAAAAAGGTCATATCAGCACCCTTTCATTAATAATTATTATTATTGTTTTCCTAAAATTACCATATTGCCCAGTATTAAACTCTGTAAACTGTCATGTACGTACCATTTCAAAATGAATAGTATCAAATGATTTAAAACTTTCAATGCAGAAGTATTTCTTGCAGTGACTCATTTGGACAATATCAGGCCACCTGAACAATAAACGTAACAAATTTAAATTGACTTAAGAGAATGCAAGTTAAGTGTGGATTTAACAAGACTTTCAAATTATGCATCTATGATATTAGATCAAGAATTACTTGAGTATAACAACAAAATTATTAATACACTTTTCCATAAATAAACTAGTTAAGCACAGATATGCCTGCATGTCTATTTAATTCTTTTTTGTTCCGTACACATGACTGTGATTACATAAAGGAACTTTCACCACAAAAGTTCTAGCTGGTCTTAATACAATGGCCAACATACTGGTAATCTGTCAATTCAAGTTTTGAAAATAAAATTTGCATCATCAACTGCAATGCTCACTTCCACTTAATACGTAGAACACTGTTACAATATGAACTGACCGGAAGTATGCAGGAGGAAGTCCCCGAGGATGTCTCACGACTATTCCCAGAAATGATGCACCAATTAATATAAGAAGCCCACCTTTGTCCTAACAAAAACATAACAACATGTAAACAACTTTAGTTCAACAGAATTATGTTCACGTGTAAGAATGCTAAGTACAATGTAAATATATTCCTGTCCTGCAGAGATGCATTTATGATTATGAGAATCAAATTCTACGCTCTGATAGGCAAAACTTATTATTTTTTGTTCGTTAATTTCCATTTCATGCAAACAATGGATCCCTCCAAACAAACATCCCCTCGTAAAAAATAGGAACAAAAGACGCACAATCTGAGGTGTACGCTAAACAGATGCTCTGAAAAAACTACTTGTGTAGATCAAGGTCGTCATCATTTGGTTTTTTCAAAAGTTTTCCGATTTACATGTACCGGTACATTGTACATGTACATGTATGACAATAGCAAAACAGCATGTTTTTTTTTCTTTTGACAAACTGCCACTGCTAGGTGCAGTTTTAAGTGATTATCCCCTGGTAATTTGGAAAAGTGCCCTCATTAACTCAAAGTAAGGATGAAGGGGTATGAGGGGGGGATAGGAGGGAGATTTCCATGGGATTTTATGTTGGCTATAGCCAACTGCTTGTTGTCCAAAATGCCCACACAGAACTCTGGCTCATATTATACATGATGGTATCTACCTTGGCAGGATAGTACTCATCCCCATAACCAACCAGCTTCTGGGTGATTGTCACATACTGTAACTTAGCTTCTTCACTTGCCATTCCCCTGACAGATATGAAATTCAAAATGGATAAAGGGGTATACTTTCTAAAGAGTAGTTCTGTGGTGCTGCATCCATGAGGAAGGGAGACACAGAAATGCATCTATTACCTGAGTTCATGCCATAATGATGAATTGACCACTGTAAAGAAATAATTCAAAAGCACCTCAGCTTTCAAATTATTATTGCAGTGGTTGATTTACCATATCAACTCAGTTGATAAACCCATTTCAGAAATTAATTCAGACAGCTTTTTGGAAACCAAGACCCAAAATGGTGTTAAAAGCAGATTCAAGGGGATGTTGAGGAAAAGATGGGAGAATTAAAGCAGCCCATGGAAAAAAATACGGTAATCTTTACTTCATGAGGGATACAAATTCATTACTTAATAATCAATTTATGCTAATTGACATGTGGCCTTGCACAGTGAGGTTCTTGTGCCAACAAAGAGTTTCAAAGATATTAAAATAATTTTAAGAGCACCGTGGCTGTGTGAAATTCAGACTAAAGGCTGAAGGTCCTCTCACCCCAACTTTGGCGACAAGGTGCTGCCAGGTTAAGAAAATCTCTCTTCCAAGCTCTTCTTCCTCAAAGGAATGAT
>NC_090887.1:14317927-14350427 GCF_036669925.1 Montipora capricornis | reverse complement strand
TCAGTAAACCCATTCTGCAACATGTACAAACCAAAGATTAAGGCCCACAAAGCACTGCAATGTAGTTATACTATTAATACAGTAGGTTTCATAAAAATAATCAAGAAGGCTTCACTTACAAAAGGGAAATGATTTTGATCTTCAATATAGTTGGCATATCTTTCTGCATGATAATCTCCCAGATCAGCTACAAAAAAATGCAGGCTATTATGGCTACATGTATCAACACTACATTGTTAATGTACAAGATCAAGATTAATTTTATGTTATAAAAATAATTTTCAACTTGATTTGAATTAATCTCTTATAGATATTTTTTCTCACCTACATGCAATGGTCTGTTAGAAATTTTTGTCAGTGGGTTGAGTTTGTTAATTCTCTACTTCTCCCATAAGTTTTTCCCTAGGTACTCTACTTTTCCCAACCCCTCAAAAAAAATGTTTTATTTGATATGAACAGTAAAATGGTCTTTCTGACCTCCCATGTCCTTGTGAGCTCTTCCAAAAGTAAGCAAACTTGAGCACCACAACCCATTATTTTAATTTTTTTCTAATAATCATTGTTTAACTTTTAAATAACCTTGTGCTGAGTAGGATGCCAGTAGTACAGCAGTGTCTTTACTACACGAAAGACTCCCTTCAATGATCTGATTCTTCAACTGTAGATAAAGGAGATTCCTGAAACAAATTCAACTCCTGAAGTTAAAAAAAATTTTAGGGAAAAAAATACAAAAAAAAAAAAAACATTCGTTTCTAATAGTGACCCTGACCTCTTGATATAAAGACTAAAGCTTACAACTTCAGGCAATGAAATCCATCCCAAAAAGTAGAATGAAACATTGTAATAACAACTTAAAACTGTTGAATAACATAAAAGAACTACAGCAAAATAAAAGAGAAGCATGGATGGACACAAATGGATAAGATTGAAACGGATTGTTTTTCGGTAATCTTGAAAAAAATCGACCCGCCATTTTTCAAGTTTATTCATGACAAAATAAGCGCCCCGATAAAGGTGTTTTTTTTCTCAAAATCATCTTGTTTGCAAGTGATATAAATATAATTTTATCAGTAAAAGAATTACACATTTCCATTTTTTAGTTTTAAACTTGTGAGTAACTAAAGATTTCCCTTAATTAAACACCATAAAATATTGTGACATAGCCCCTTGGATATTCCTGAGAAAGGGATTCGATAAATTTCCATCCAACCTACATGTACATTGTATTAAGAAGAAGTACAGCTGTAGACAGGGCATGTAACCTGATCTACTGACAAAACGTCACTGAGGTACATACATGTACAATGAAATTAATTGGCAACATTGGGAGGGTATCAGAGCAGTGTTGGCAGGCCAATGATATACTGGCACTATGAGGCACATGAGAGTTTAACTTGGTGAAGATTGGCAAGAGACCATCTGAACTGGAAAAAAAGTGGAAGATTGGCACATAAAATACAACGATTGGATGCGCTAATCTTCCACAATTATAATATTACATGTAGGTACCGGTATCGTAACTAGTGTCACATACAGTGTGCCTTTAACTGGAAAATACATTGTAACCATCTTACTAAAATTAATACCGACCTATGTATGTACATGTACGTTACCAAACAAATTAACTTAAATGTTTCTTGCCTAACTTGACCCAACACTGGAACTAGCTACAGCCACTGACAAGCTAACTGTATCATACATGCAATCATGTGAACAGCATCTGTTTTCATAGTTACCAATAAAGAGCAAAGAAACCTCCATAATCAGCAAGTCTTTGGCCCAGTTCATTAATGATATCCAGGCCACGCAAAAGTAAAACCAGCAAGTACAAAAATTAATGTTAAGTTTGGAGAAAATCCATTTAAAATCAACCAACACACCTGACGGCCTCATCTTGAAGTCTCATGCAGCTGGGGTCAGCCATAAAAAAGCGAATCTTAAACTTAAGCTTGATGTTACAAAGTCCATTTGCTGCATGCTTTTCCAACTGTTTTCTTATGGGCTTTTCCAAAATTAACCACCAATCATGACCCCTCTTGTTTTTATAGCTCAAACCAAAGTATCCAACCTGTAAAAAGAAATGGAGATCTACACTTCAGCTTTATTTGGTTCTCAAAAACACTGTACTTTGATTTTTAATGCTTAATTACAGTAATTAATTATTATTATCTAATATTGTTATTTTTATTGGTCAGGCCCCAGTTGATTGAAGGGTCGATAAAGCTAACCACTAGATAACAAAATTGGTTTTGCTAGTGTTTATCAGGCCCCAGTTGTTCAAAAGATGGATAAAGCTATCCACCAGATAAATCACTATCCATTGGATAGTGCAATTGGTTTTACTATGATTTATCCCTGGAATAGTGATTTATCCGGCGGATAGCGCTATCCATCGTTCGAACAACTACATTTTTAGGGCCAGCTGCTGGATAGTGATTTATCCAGTGGATAGTGTTATCCACCTTGTGAACAACTGAGGCAAGATGTATTGAAAATGTATGTTATGGTTCCAGCTTTTCATTGGTTCTAATTTTTTTCAAACTAGTTTACAAATTTTAAACTACCGGTAGTTTGAGAATTTTAGCCTAGTTACATAATTTCAAACTTGTTTTTATTTTATTTTTTTATTTTGAATAGGTAGAGTGTGAAATCTTTGAGTCCAATAGTGTTTGCCTCGTGAATTTTATGCTATATAAAGAGTAATGTATTTGTTATCTTTTCTGTGTTACCTAACAACTTAATGTACATTTGTAGATTTCATTCAAACAGTGTGTATGTGTTTTGTCTGGATATGAGTCTTAAAGTCTTCTTAAAGTTTTCTCTTTCAGCACAAAGGGTTCTTTAATTAAGGTTAGGGTTACTACATTGTGCTGTAACTTCTAACTAACTCCCAACAAAATCATCTGGCATTACAGACTGACAGAGTAACATCTCTTCAGTCTCACTCCCAGGGGTCAATAGGTTTGTGTGCGTCGTTTCTTTCCCGTAAAAAATTACGGCTAGAAATACATGTACAGCTGTATGTCTGCATTCACAAGCTGTTGTGTTTTCAGTCACTCAGCAGCTTAGAAAAACATAATATATGATCGACCCAGGAAGTTGTACATAAATGTAGAGGAATATAAGGAGGTTCCCATGAAAATGCTACTTGAGCAGGGTTTACATTAGAAGGTGGGACCCAGGTACCGGCACCCCTCTATTTGAATGGAGTACCTGGCTTCTTTTACAAGGAAACTGAAAATAATTAGCATCAAATAAATTAATTCTTGCCATATTGTTGAGAATCATCTTCAAAAACCTTTTTTTGCATCAATTACCTTGCATCAGATAATTGAAATAAAGTTTATTTTCGTGAAAAAAAGAAGGAAAGGAAAAGAACTTTATTCAAGTGTCTAGTCCTCTAGCGCTGGAGCACTAATTGGAGACACAGTAAACTGAAATCAACAATTATAACACAAATCAAATCAAAGGCTGGTTTTTGAGGAGAGGGGAAAACCGGACTACCCGGAAAAAAACCTCTTGGTGCAGAGTTGAGAAACAACAAACTCAACCCACATACAACGCCGAATCTGGGAATCAAACCCACGCCACATTAGTGGGAGGTGAGTGTTCTCATTGATCACTGTGCCATCTCTGCACCCCCTCATCTTTTATAACTTTTACAAACTGCATGTTTCGAAGCACATTCTGTGTTGATATCAAGGCGTCTTGGACAACTTTTTCTCATTTGTGTCCAAAAGGTTACTTCCAAGGTTTTAAAAATTCCTTTGAGCGTAATTTCATGAAGCCCAATGACCCTGAACATGACCCTCACATTCCCCACTTTTTTTTTGCAAACTCTGATTGTTAAACATACTGAAACCGCTATAGTGCTTTAAACTTTTTTCTTCGCAACTGATTTCTCGCAGAAAAGAGGCAGTTAAGAAACTTTAATGGCCTCTTACACAAAGTCCATGAATAACAGAAAATTATCGCAATAATTGCATTTATAAAGCAGCTGCAGTTATTAGATTTGTCTGGATAAAAACTTTTTAACATGAATTTGCACATGAGAATTTAAATTGTATGACTGTCGAAATATTACTAGTTAACTTGTTATTCATTGTTTAATATAAAGCAAAAAATCAGACGTTCAAAAACAAATAAATTTCATCATGAAGATTTTTTAAATATCCAGAATGTTGACTGCCACATATGCTAAATTCCCTTTTTTGACAGATGCAAGAACAGCTTTAGTTTCCACAGAAATAGACTTTACCTTGGAAAACCGCTAAAAAGCCTTTGTTACCTTCAATTTTCGTAAATACTCAAAGTTCAAGGCGTTATTTTCCATGTGGCTGCATATGGGGGGCCTGGTACGAGTCTCATTCTTAAAGAGTCACCAATTGGTGTAACACAAACACGCCCTTTGTTCAGATTAGCAAATCTGTTCAGAAATATAATACTGCACACAAAAACAAAGCGTAAGAGGCTAGTCGTAGCATACAGGAATATTAATAATTATTGATCATTCATTTGGCATGTTAGCTGTGTCCTTTCAACTTTTAACATGGAGCACCAATAGTGCAGAAGACCTCATTTTTTTTACTTGTCCCAACTAATGTCGATCAAGATTCATAATTACTGTTCCCTTATGCTCAAAACGTCTTTAGGGCAGTAAAAACATGTTTTTTTTATCCTGAAACCTTGAAAAACAAGCTTTAACTGCTCAGAAAAAAAATTGCATAATTTACAATATATATCGCATAATTGGCCTTTCTATAAATCGCATAATCTGCCCTGCAAATTTCGCACAATTTGCATTTTTTCATTGCACCCTATCAGAAGGCCTGATCACACCACATTATCATGTAACAAACGACTCTTATTATTCTCTTCTGGTACAGCCAATAAATTAACAAGTGATGACAAAAGGCGAATTAATTTTCACTCCAGAATGCAGAAAAATACATTGCTTGGAGTCTGATTTTTCAAAAATTTCTGCCCTACAGCTCCTTAGAAGCTCTTGACTCGGGGTACCCTGATACTCAACATCTGGTACCCCTCTCCATGAAAAATTAAAGAAAACCATGACTTGAGGTAAATGTTTTAATAATGGAATGGAATGGACCACAAGGAATGGAAAGGACCAGAGGACCTGCCACCCCCCCCCCCCCCCAACCCAGTTACATAATTTGTGAAAAGTGAAGAATTACAAACATAAAAAGCTGAAAATAATAATTCCAAAAGGTTCTCTGGCGTAAAATCTGTACTACACTTAACAAAAACATAATTTACATGAGAAAAGCAGTGAGGTCTGTATTAGTTAGTACAAGGTCACTGGCAGCCTCAAAGCCAGCTGCAGCCAGCCAGCTCACTGAGCAAACAAGTGTAAAATGGCCTATTCAATTACCAAAAAGATATACATGTGCATGAACATTTCATTTTTAGGCAAAAATTTAAATTGATAACACAACACTTTCACACTACAATGGTGCAATGAGCAAATGCTGGTGGACACCCAAAAGAAGCTAGAGTAATGAGAGATCTCTTGCTTTCGTCTACCAACAATGAGATATCCACTGTAGGCCTGTATATAGTAGGCCCACTGTTTTTATTTATAGGCAAAAATGGCATTGATGAAAGAAATGCACCATCCCTAAGGGATGACCTGCAGGAACATCTCTTCATCGGAAAACAGTGTTATGTTGTGTGCGTTGCGCAACCCTAATGTAAAACAACATGAGCTCCTGATTTACAAGCAAGATTTGATATGTACCTTTTTCATAATGTAGATAACGGAAAAATTTTCCTATTTTTTCGCAAATACTGTACTTTGTTTCTTAAAGTATTATTAGTTTTGTTTCAGAGTCCTCAATAAGTGCTATAGCAATTCACTAAAAGTTAAGACAATTACTTCATGAAGGTTTTTACCAACCATTTTTTTCTTTATTTGAGTCACAATACAATAACACTTGCAGTGCTTTGTCTGGTTGTCCTCATTAAGTTGTCAAAGGAATAAAAGGTCAATAGAACAAATGGCCGATGACACGAAAACATCAGTGGGTCAACATGACGGACGACAATTAACACGCATTCAACTTTACATACAGGAACACTTCCGATCGAATAAGATTTCGCTTCGATCTATAGTTATATCGGGATTGCTCTCTTCAGTTGAGGAAATATTGGTCGCATTCTTTCCAAGGATCATTCCATAAAAGCGATGGTTACTTTATATGCTTTTGAGAGCAAGATTCCTGAAATACTATTTTTGTTACGAACCAATATGCCGTTTTAATGATCGAATTATTCAGATCCTAAGGTGAAATATAAATAACATACATGTAGCGACTGTGTCATCTACAACTGCAACAACTACGACGGTTAAGGACACAATAAATCAAACGCGAAGTATTTTCTTTCTCCAAGCTAAGCTTGGATTAATTCTTTGGTGTGTGGATGTTTGTAATGATTGAAAGTGTTTGTATTAGTTCATATTTCACATGCATCTCGAAATAATTATTATTGTGCAGCTATGAATGAACCTCTGTTGTAATTGTTTTTGTTTACAACTAGCAAATACCCACCTAAGTCTTCAAACGTTTTTTTCAAGACTAAACGACAAGCACAACATAATCATACCTCTGTGAGACCAATCTGATTTGCGATCTTCTCCAAGCAGTCCAGCCCTAAAGCATCTCTACCAACTGTCACCTCTACAAAGGTTTTGCCGGGTATTTCGACAACAGCGAAAATTTCTTTCATTAAGTCATCTTTCGAAGGTTTCGCGCATATGCCAAACGGCATATCTATCCTGCAACACGAAATACAGCGCAAGAAGTTTGAACTATTTTTCACAAGAACGAACAACACTATCTGTTCCGCTTATCTTCACTATCCCGTTTATCTATATGCCGTCCGTGGACTGGTGCCCAGATACTTCTCATTTCCGGTTTCCCTTAAGTTTCGCTGTTCCGGTGGAAGAAGAACAGAAAGTGATCACACCAAAACTTCCGGATTGACTACGCCCATAGACTGAAAGGAGACGATAGTAGCAAGCAAAAGTTTGACAAGGTCAAAGAGGAACACATAATTTTGGACTTCGTGGGTTTTGACTAAAAGGAATAGGACTTTAACTCGGCGAGGAAGCGATTGAAATTACGAGCAAATTCGGGCAAGGCAAGAGAAAAGATCGGAATCTCCACAATTATTGTATTGTTGTTGTCATTAAAATTATTATTAGTAGTAGTAGTTTTTGTTGTTGTTGTCGTTGTCGTTGTTGTTGTTGTTGTTGTAGCATTCGCTGCCTCTATTTTTCTGCAATCTTTCTCTCTGTGTTAATTGTTTCTCCCTCATTTCCAACGTGTTTTGTGTTTCGGCTTTAGTTCTTTTTAATTCTGCTTAGAAGATTAAATTGAATAACATCCTGTGCTACGATGATTTGCAAAAAGAACCTTGAGAGAGGAAATGCTGAAGGCAGAGGTCGAATGCGATACATCGTTGTTGTTGACAAAGAGGCGAGTAAACGACACACGCAAGGGCATGCATGACATTCCTATTTGACAAAAAGGAAGAGCCTAAAGATAGCTTGATACTCTGGTGCACGTCCATCAAGAATTTTTTTAACAGAACTTGAATGTGTCTTTGAAGCGGAGATTTTGACCACCATGCTTTCTCTTTCCTTCTCACGTACAGCTCACATAGAAGATGGCCTGAGGCAGTCGCTCCTCAGGCAGTCTTTTCACATGCTTTGTTGCGATGCTGTTATGATGGCTTCTGCACTGTCAGCTCCAGCACGCTTGGGAACATCGACATCAGGAACTCGGTCTTTCCAGCTGATGAGAAGTAATTGACATTTAAATCCCGTACTAGAGATCAGGCTAGCCTATCTTTCTGAGAAACTGTTATGAGTGAAATTACACAAGTCATACGATACAAGGTCCCCAGAGGACCAGGTCTCGGATGCCTTGTCGTCTTCCTATCCCACGCACTAACAACATGAAGCGAATGTTCTTTTGCAACACTCTTTATTAAATTGTGGAATCATTTTAGCGACAGAGACTAAAATTTAACAGAAATTATTTTGATTTTATCTCGTATAGCTTCACACCTGACAGTTTTAAAATAGATTGTAATTTTTAGTTTATTTTCTTAATTAGCTATTTAGTATGCTTAATTTTAATATTCCAGTATTCGAAATAGTATCTAGTACTTTTCTTTAAACCCCTTTTACACACGCACAAAATTGGCACGGCACTCCAAAATCGCTTAGCACACCTCCAGAGATGTGTTCGGCACCCCTATAATTTCTGGCACGGGTGCCTAATATGCCTTCTGCCTTTTCTGTTTAAGCCCGAAAAATTTACCGTGCCTTTCTAGGAAAGCATAGGTACGGTATCGAGATTTGGGAATGCCGGGCTAGATTTTAGTGCTAGTGTAAAGCGGGCTTTAGTAGACCTTAGTATTTCAGTTAGTTGTTGTAACTTAGTTTGTAAGGGCATAAGGGCAACTGCAGTTCCGACTGTGATTAGGCACCGTATTGAAATAACGTGGCATCATCATCAGCACATGAAAAAATACTCTGTCGGTATGTCAACATCTTGGAGGACCAATCCCTGCATCGAAAGAAGTGGAGAGGAAAAGGTGAGAATGTTAAGAAAAAAAGTGCAGGTCACCAGGGAGAGAAGAATATTATATCAACGGACACACATAGTCAGATATTCAATTCCTGATTGCGACAACTTTGTCTCCACCTGCGGACGCCGCTGCAGAACGAAGGCTGATCTCGTGGCCCCCCGAAGAGCATGTCAATTCATTTAAACTCACACAGAAATAATAATTAATACAAATTAGCGCTTAAAATATAAAATAAAGAGATTGCGAAGAAAAAGAAATTTTACAATTGAAGGTTCATTGTCCAGAGTTTGGGACACCTAAATAGTTCATGGAACTAACCGAGGAGGTGACCCAAAACAAGTATTACTTCATTAATTAAATAGGAGTTAAAGATAATATAATCGTAAAACATTACGAATCAATAATAGTATTATAACCATCAATCACAGAATTTTTGATATATTGACGAAAACTGGAAAACGGCTTGAGTTTCTTAACATCAATGGATAATGAATTCCAAAGTTTTGGATCAGTGTAACTGAGGAAAAAGAATGCCGTATTGAGTGGTATAAACAGATGTAACCGTGACAAACAGATTATCAATCTGTGATTCACGTGTATTATATTAATGAATAGAAGATACTGGGTTAAAAAAATTTAAAAAAATTAGAAGGGCTTAGTTTATGGTACCACTGATAAACAAAAGAGAGAATTTCAAGATGAATTACATCAGAGAATTTCAGGAGTCTGAGAGACTTCATTGGTGGCTCAGAATGTGATCTAGGGTCGGAAAAAGTCATTATTCTGACGACTCGTTTTTGTAAAGTAGTTAATGGTTTTAGGTAGGTTGGGTATGTGAGACCCCAAACTTGAATACCATAAGTAAGAAAGGGGTAAATTAGGGAATAGTAAAGCATAATAAGTATATCAGCATTAACATAGTACCTTAATTTGGAAAATATGCCTACAGTTTTCGATAGTTTTAAAGCAAAGTTCATTAACATGATTCTTCCAAGTCAAGTTTGAGTCAAGAGTGACACCTACGTATTTGACTGTGAAGACTTCTTGCCCTTTGAGCATCACGAACAGTCATCGTCGATTACGATGGCCTACCGACGACGACGACGGGTATCCTATTAGCACCTTAAATAGATGTACTCTTTCAAAGTTAAATTCTATCTAATAGTTTAGGGTAGCGCTTTTTACGATTGATAAATTATTTGCTAGGTCTTTTAAGTATAGTTATTGCCTTAAGCAATATTTCAAAATTGTGGCGTAGAATCACTACCACAGAAACTGCTCTAAGGGACCTTTACCTCCTGGAAAGACTAGACAACTACGCAAAAGCGCAAACGAGTATGTTTTACCAAGAATAAATACATAGAGCGTTTTAAATCAGTTTTTACCAATAGGTGTCTTCTTTATTAATATCATATATTATTATATAGGCAAACTGGTCCGAGATGAAAAGGAGAATTCTGATTGGTTCTCTAAGCATCCGAATTTTTGCAACACGGAACATTTTCTGCTTTCATCTTCTCGGACATAAAAAGAAATATGCGAGAAATGTTTTCATTTAGTCATGTCGGAGTTCCAGTACAAATCATCTTGTTTCCATAACCGTTAACAGAAGCAAACGAAGAGGCGAGGCAAGACTCAAGGAATAGAAAACCCTGCGCAATAGTCACTATAATAAAAACCTTATTGAACTAGCTTGTTCGGTCCGTACCGGGAAAATATTGGTCTCGTTCCTTTTTTGCAAGTTAGAGCCTGAAAATAAAATAAAACAAAAATAAAGAACTCGACCAATATTTTCCCAGTATGGACCTCACGCTTGCCCAATATCATTTAAGCAAAAAACCTAAAAATCGAGTTTTACCCAATTTTTCACCTGATTTTACATACAATAGGCAGATTTGGTCGTTTTAGGCTGAAAAGTGGATTTTTCAGCAAAAAATCTTGTTACTTTCTTAACCCTTTGGCTACTAGAGATTTGGCCGAAAAACACGTTTTGAAGCTAGTTGAGGGGTTTTTTGGTCACTGTCGTGCTGTTTAAGAGCTAAATCTCCCTACAAACCCGTTTCCAGGTTGTACACTCCGCCGCCTTTTCAGCCAGGTGCAAAATAAGCGCTTGCAAAGTTCGGGCATGCGCAGAAAACAAAATTTCGCACAACACTTTCGACTTTCACTTTTCGCTTTCTCTCCTTCCCTCTCTTTTCGCTTTCTTTGCCTCATTTTTTTTTGAACTTGCTGGGTATTTGGTAGGCTTTATTTTGGTGGGAAGAGTTTCTGAGAAACCTTTCATCATCTCAGAATTAGGTGCTCAGAAAGGTAGGTGGGTAATAGAGCAAGCTTTTCATGGAGATTTTCAGGTCAGTGTTACATGGTTTTTTTGGCCGTTTCTCCAGTTTCCTTGACTGAATTGTGCTCATTCTGGTATAGTTTGAAAGATCTCTTCTCCCTGCACAAGT
Organism: Montipora capricornis; assembly: GCF_036669925.1. Lineage (NCBI taxonomy): Eukaryota > Metazoa > Cnidaria > Anthozoa > Scleractinia > Acroporidae > Montipora > Montipora capricornis. The sequence goes on along the minus strand of NC_090887.1, from coordinate 14,339,358 downwards.
TAGTGGACAAAGCTGTTCCTGACCGTTAAAAGTGATGACGTCACAAGGGGTAGATGGGACCGTGGATAAAGCTGGACGTATTTTGCCAGATAGTAATCAAAGGGTTAAAGAAGTGTCGGAAATCAGCTGAATTTAGGTGTCCATCCCCTCCTTTTGAAAATAGCATTGGATTGACAAGGACGGTAAAATGACATTCTTCAGTGATGTATATACCGGAAACAAATCTCTTTGAATCCAAACACATCAATGGCAATATTGCTTTGCCCTAGGTTTTTCCAAGAATGAATTAGGTAAGAGTATTTCTCTATCAATTTGCGGTCTTCAAGGCCCCAGCACGGTCACAAAAGGACTTATTTTTAGATACACTTTTCGCGGGAAAACAAACAAAGGGCCGCCACTTAAACCAATCAGGAGAAGCCATGTCACGCATGAATGTTTCCGTCATGTTTTTCAGGGACATGAACTAATTTTCACGGGAATGGATATTCTATAAAAGGTCTCATTTGTGACTGTGCTGGGGAGGCCACCCATGCCATAAGAACAGTCTTGTCTAATTCACTCTTGGTTTTTCTGACAGCCACAGGGAAATCGATATCATCCAAGTTATATTTTTAAGTTTGCTTTCATCGAAAAGTTTGATTTATCAGAGAATTTGATAGGTGAATTAATCACCGTAAGCAAGGTTTTAGGGTTAAGCTTAAGGTTCCTTGAGGGTGGTACGTGTTATCGAACCATCAATCCATAACTCTATTTACCCTCGGATTGCAAAATAGCTTGTTCTATCTAGCATCTCCGAGCATTTACCCTGTCAACCATGATATATTACAAAGAAAAGAACACACTGAACACCGGGAACTTTATGCCCAACTCCTTGGATCCTTGAACCTCATGGCGACCTCTTGTACTGTACGTAGTCCAACCTGTCGCGCGGACGATGATACACATTGGTTTATTTGGTCTATTTTTTCTCAATGCGCGACATTTTTCTCAAGCATAAGTTCTTGATAAATGGTTTTCAAGCCCTTGCGCTTATTTAAGTTATTTTATTTCATGTGTTAATTTTATGATATTTTAACCGTTTCAACTTTCAACCGGCTCCCATTGAGAAGAAAAATCTGGCGTTATAAAGAGTGAAACCTGGATCGCTCTTAGGGGACATGGGAAGTAGATGTTGTTAACCCTTTTTGAGTTTCACTCTCCCTTTGAGTTTCCCCTCCCCTTCCCCCACCTAAACCTTGCCCCATAGTGAAAGGCAAGACCGTCTGGAATTCGAAAAAAATCTGTCAAGTGTCATCCTCAGGGGGGGGGGGGGGGAAGCGGTTAAAATAAGCAAGGAAAGCCCTTTGGGGAGGAAGAGCATTGGGTTGCACGCGTTATATTTAAATTAAGACCAATGGGTGATGTAATCCGAGCAAACTAAGTATACACCCCGAGACAACGCCGTTTCATTGCTGTTTTGGTCAAGCTGAATGTTGTAAGCCCTTTGATCGACAACTTAACAGAAACCTCCTAAAATCACTGGCAATCGTCTTCCTTATTCTTTATCTCTTTAATTCTCAATTTGGTGCTTGATTGGAGCAAGTGAAGGTTACTGAACAGTAGGTTTGGAGATATAAACTGACTGACATAGAGGATATTATATGGCCGCTTGGGGATACAAATTTTATCTTCGAGGGCTGAAAGTATTTCTCACGAGTGAGCGAAGCTCACGAGTGAGGGATACTTTCAACACGAGAAGACAAAATTAGTATCCCAAGCGGCCATGTAATGTTTTGTTTATTATATAGATATTGATGAAATGTCCATGATGAAAAAGTGGTCACCAACCGTTAAAACACGCATGTTGTGTAACATGAAACAAGATATGAAAGTTATGAAAAACAAATCATAATAATGTAAAATTTTGCAATAAAAAATGTTAGTGTAGTAGAGAAGAATTATATTAAAGCACAAAAGTATCTTACAATGAAGAGGAAGCTCGCGTTTTATTGGCTAACCGTATTCGTTACCATGACAACACCTTTATTCTCACATGTGAAAGATAAAAATGATATGTTCACTGCGCGCGGTAAAGATATGATTTTTTAGTAAAAGGAAAAATCCTGGTATTTCATCAGTACCTATATAATAAAATAATATATTTAACAGAGGCCGCATCAGTTAAATCAATTCCTTGACTGAGCTGCTATTTGAGGGATTTAAAGAAAACAGAGGTAACGGAATGATGGAAAATCGGCAGATGGGATCGACATAAGTGACAATAGACGAAGATCAGTTAAAACGGAGCTTTGTTCAAGTATAAAATTGATACAGCAGTAAAAGAATATCAAAAAACGAGGAGACCATCGTGTAAAGGGAAAGCGACTAGCCTATTACCACCTTTAAGGCTACGCCTTTTGGCACATTTATATAATTGTAAAATAGAATGCTTAAATATGTTAGGCGGGTTCATACTTGGAACTTAAGAAGGCTATAAATTATTCCTGACTCCTACTTTGAATGTGAACGGGGTTCAGTCTTAGTTAAAGTACCTTACTTTGTACCCTTGGAAACGAGGTATCTTCAGAGAATTAGGCCAAAGCACGATCTCAAGTCTAGTCTTATCCCCCTAGATCAAAACACGATAAAGCGAAGAGGCGTCAAGCAAGTCTCAACTTGGGCCCTAGTATCTAGGCTTAATTTAGGCTCCAAAAAAGGATTCTTCAATTCATCTGAGTGCGTCTTCAACCTATGCAACATGAAGATCACCAACTGATTTAATCTAGGTAAAACGGATTCAACCTGAGAACGGATTTTACCGGCAACATTTACACGCTAGCTACAATACTCGTCACATTAGTTTGAACACCCACCCCCGTTTCCCCCTTCCTCCAATGTTGATTTCCACATTTACTAGTAGTCGCCCGAAAAATGTAAATTCCTCTTGAGTTGGTACCAGCTCCACATCGGCACCACTCGATATATTATTAACCGAACCTCACAAGACGTCGGCGACCCCACCTCTCTAGCTTTATTCCCTTCACTAACCGTTGTCACGCCTTCAAATGCCAACATCAGTACCAGTGCAAGGAAGATCGCCCTTATTTTGCTCGATTCTCGTCTCGATAATAATTAAAGCCCCCGATGTCATGTGTACGCTACGTTAATCAAAGTACACCAGTGTCAACTACTTTACATGGAAATGCGGTACACAGCATATTGAAGATGTTCCTTTACACACCACATAGTATTTATAATTATTTGGCCTTCTAAAAACTCTCCAACACATATTCCTTGATTATCATCATGTTCAGACCAACTGCCCACCTTTTTAAATACAAAGCATGCGAAGAAACATTCCGTTTATCTTAGTAACAAGTTGACTTCTTTTCTAAAGAGACTTGACTTCTGATCTACGCCTCTACAGATTTGCCAATTTCCTTGAAGCAAATACAGTAGCTGCCCCACAACCTTCAAGAGTTAGATATCACCGTGTAGAAATAAACTTCTTTCAGTTTTAGGCAGATGCAGCCTAGATTGGTCTTTGGTGGAAATTTGTAGCTCAATACAAGGGCACCCATTAAGCCAAAAGCCTTTGAGAGACATTTCTTGGCTCCCTGTGATGTATGAAGAATGTCTAAAGAGATGTTTTTATCACCTAGAATAATTTGGTCTATTCGGAAATCTTAGCTGAAAATTGAAGTGTCCGAACATTTTAGGGAATGATCTCTTCATTTGAAAAATTGCTAGCTGAACGTGCCTCGTAAGAACTTCCCAGCGAACCATTTGCTCATCCGAAACTGCTGCAATAGGTGACCCTTTTAAGTGCCAAGAATTTCCAGAATTTCCCTTCCGAAAACGTAGGGGACTACTTTTCCCTGGCTGCGAAACTTTTAGATGATGTTTTAGTAAAGAATTCTATATCTGTTTGGTAGCGTAGAGCCGAAATTCTTAGAACAGTTTGACTCTTCCGAACACATATTTCACCGAAGATTATCGTTGTTGCCCCTGTCAATTGTCATTGGAAACCTTGAGCCCTTGGGAAAGAAAATATAATGATGAATTTCTAAACGAAGCGGCAAAATATTTTAAGGAATTTACGGCGATTTTATCAAACTTTCCCATATCAATGAAAAAAAGAGTTGACCATTTTCGCTTTTAGAAGTTTTAATTGACTACGATCCAGAACTGAAGGCAAAAAAAGATTAGCTACTTAGAACAAAGGTAAGCGAAACTAAGGCGTTATGTTATGATATATTTAGACACAAAGGCCTTTAACTCTCAAATAGTATGAGCGTCATGACACCGCCTTTTTTGATGACAAGGAATCCAACTGTGCGCCTATTTCAGCGTTGAGTAGAAGAGACGTACACGTAAAGAATATCAGATAAATGGGTAAGTTGGTTTCTTCTCCAGAGAGACGGGCCTTCGACTCAAAGTCTGAGCATCACAATAAGGGTGTTTGGAAAATGCCTCAACGCCAAGTTACGATGGGACGTGAGGACGTGACTCGGTTCCGTGTCGCGCTCAATTTGTACCCCCAGGCTCGGATTTGATGCCAGTGGAAACTTCAATTGAATCACTATAAACATTTACTTTCGCCATCCGGCACACTGGCAGAATGCTTGAGCGCTTTTGGGCAATATGTGCCTTTAATCTGTCATCTTAGTCAAATCCCGACCTACAATCATTGTTTTCCAGGATTGTTCCAAAATCATTTTCAGCTGAATAACTTGTATTAACTTTCTCTTCTCAAGCACTTGAGAATACAATATGTAGGTGAAGGCCTTCAAAAAGTCTTTATGAGGGCCTTGGAAACGAGAAAATTTTTGTAGTGTATCCAGTTTACGAAAAATTGTTTTCCCGAATGTGGCACATTGTTCACTGAAATTATAATTGGCAAACGTTGTTTGTGAACCTCAAATACTAGGCGCCGGTCCGTGAACTTGCTGAAAAGAAGCATTAAAAGAAAGTCAGTTTGAAGAGCCGGTCTCAGTTTTTAAAAGTTGAAGGTCATAAACACTCTCATTTAACACGGAGTTAAAAGAAAATGCAAGAACCACTAAGATAAATGGCTGAATGGAAGATTAATTGGAAAGACGGGAGAATTCTAGAAGTCTGTAGTTTTGAAGAAAAGGTATACAGCCAAAAATCACCAACCGCTAGTCCAGCACATGGTCAAGAGGCTCCTTTATACATGTCACCAGTTCACTTGCATCTGTCCAGAGAAAGCATCGATATCGCTGCGAGATGACGTCTCCGGTAAGTGAGTTCGTAACTTATGTACTCGGAGCACAAGGAGCCCAAAAAACGTGATCCATTTCAGAAGCCATGATCACATTGAGAATCCTTGCCGCTCCCTCGAAGGGGTAATGACCATGCTGGCCTGAGACATTTTCAAAATTTCATTTTCCAATATTGTCCAGCAGGAGGAAAACCGATTTCAGAAAAACAGTGGAAATGATGACCCGTGTAAGCCCCCATAAATACGCATGACTGCATTCGAATATTAACCCATATGGTACAAATAAACCTCAGGGCACAATGCAAAATCAAAGGATTCCAACGGTGATTAATTAAAGAGTTTACTCTCTCACATTCTGCTGAGGATCAATACTTTCTGAAATTTCCGGTCCCCAAACGTATTAGATTAATTCCAATGTTTACTCATTCTGGGATCTCATAAGCTGGCAACATTGATGACAGGATTTTGTTTTGATTAAATTTGAGAACTTAATAATAGTTCAATTGAAAACGTTTTGTGAAACAAAAGCAAAGCACACGTCGGCTAAAGGTCGATAAATTCGTGCCGTGTTCACGCATGTATTCTCCGCGTATGCAGAGAACCTGTATTTGAAATGATGTGAAATGAAAGGTTTGGAAATGTGGATTACAGATAATATGAAGCAATAGCCCTTTCCACGGTTAGTTTTTCTCATTTGCATTACAATATAATCTAGCATTGTAGTTTTAACCCGAAATTGCCTCAAATTGTAATGCAAGTAAGAAAAACTAACCGTGAAAAGGGCAATTGTCAAAGAAAACTGATTCTAAAATGATTCGAACACATGATAAGCAAGTGGCTCCAGGCTTAGCTATCATGATCGTTTTCTGTGTTTTGTTTCGTCACCATTTCAATGTAGATTAAATTGCTTTATTGTTAGATAACAAACCGATCGTACAAACCGAGTCTGCTGCCCAAAACACCTTGAATTTCGATCGTCGAAAAATGGAAATCGACCATTTCGCATAGAGCTTTTTGACATGGCCTTGTGAACAAGCTCATTCAGGGGATTTCATGCATTATTTAGTCGACTTGTGCAAGGGATGATGAAACTGTTTAGAGGGTTGAGGCGAGCCATGAAGGGAAAGCTTTTTGGGACAACTTTTGCCCGGAAGAACTGCATTCACTAGTTATCGAGACTATATGTGAAGCTCTTAGCGACAGTTCGTGCCGGATAATCAAATTGTTCAGCTGAAAACTACTTAATTGATCAGGAGCTCATAATGGGGAACCTCTATCTCTCATACTTGGCCAAGGAGTGAGGCCCTTCCAGGAAACAGCGAGGGGAAGGGGGGCTTGTTCCCTTGTTCCCTTTAAATATTTGCATGTGTTCCGTTGTTCCCCAAATTACTTTCAAACTTGTTCCCAGCTTTTTGATCCCCAAAATTGTTTTTGTTCCCTAAAATATTTTGACATTGTTCCTCTGTTCCCCAGTTCAAATTAGCCATGTTCTCTTATTCCCCAGAACGCCCACTGTTGTAAAAGGCAATCAAAACAGAGCTATCTTAGCGTCAAGGGAAAAATGATACTATCCGTGGGAAAAACTGTTTCTAAAAATAAATGTACTCAGGAGAGGGTTGACTCAAGTTATTAGTTGAGATAGAGGCTCCCCTTGATGACCTCCTTGAATTGATTCAATAAATGCTAAGATCTTTCGCTTAGAAAATGTATCCAAACTAAAATTGCTTTTCGTTTCTTTTCTCTTTCTTGCTTTCAGCTTCTAATTTCAGTCCTTGTTCTTCGTTCTTTGCTCTCATCAACGAAAGCCCCACTAAACTACAGAATCACAAGTGAATCGACAACTACTCCACCACCCACTAACGCAGTAAGAGGTCTGGATACGGGTGCAAAGGGCGTGGTGACCCCTTCAATATGGGTGGATATCCGACTGGTAACTAGAAAAGGAATTCAACTGATCATGTTTGAAAACGGGACAGTGGCTGGAAGCTGGAATCAGTCCATTACGGAGAAGCTTGGTAGGTTCGGTACTGTCTTTTTCCATCAAAATTAAAAAAAGCAGGAGCGAGGGGAACCTCTATCTCCACTAATCCCTTGAGTCAACCCTTTCCCAGTAAATCCAGTTTTGGAAACAGATTTTCCAGCTGAGGTAGCTTTGTTATGATTGGCTTTCACAACAGTAGCCATGCTGAATCTCCCAAGGCAGGCGTTCTATGTCGAGAATTCTCCCAACTTCCCCGAGTGTTGAGGCTATGGAAACACGGAAAAAAGTCCTCTATTACTTTTATAAAATATTTCTCAAAGATAATTCGACAAATGAAGGAAACAAATGAAGAAAAATTCTTGATTGAAACAGATTTTCTTGATACACGCTCATATTTCCTACCAGCCAATCAAAACGCGCGTCTGACAACATATAACCAATCAAAATTCGTGTGATGTCACAGCCGTGTTTCCGCACTCTCATCTAAACACAGCTATTGACCAATGAGAGGGCGCTTACTATCCGAATCATTTTAAAATATAAATGTGATCGGGAAAGGGTTGATTCCTAGGCTCCCATTGATGAAAAAAATCAAAATCAACTCTTAGCCAAAGCATCTGGTTATACCTGAATCTTTGCTGACGTCATTGTCTCATTAACATACGAGTTTGCTGATAGACGGCATAATGCTATTCTCAAATTGGCTTTAAAAGATAAAAAAAAACGTGTTAAACTTAAGTAAATTTCAAATTTTTAGCATTGCGGCTTTGAAAACGAGCGAGTTATCAGCCATCAAAGCCCTAATGAGCCGATGTAATCTTTGTAAAATTTCGAATTTTCAAAGCGTCATTACTCAGAGACAATCTGGTAAATTGCGCACAAAGTTCCACTTATCCTTATCGTACTACACATAACACACGAAGAGCACTGCTAGGCGTATCCCTTCCTCACTCTCCCTATAATTAAATATTGGGGAGTTTAAGCAAAAGGGAGTATAAGCAAAGACGACTGCTACGGCTACGGCTACGGCAACGGCAACGCAAAAATATCATTGGTTAAATAAGGAAAAATAATCGTGCTGCACGTGCAGCACGAATTTCCGTGCATTTTTTGCCGTGCTCCACAAAACAGCAACGTGAAATCACCAAATTTTAGGTTTTGACGACAACGTGAGCATACAACAATGAGACAGTCATTTTCTCTTTTGACTTTAAAACCCTTCGCACCCATCCAGTTATAGGATAGTTAGCCTGTATTGTAGAAGGCGAACAAGACGGAATAATCGCAAAATACTTGCGATAGCGCTAAGTTATACTTTGGATTGACGCTTTCGTTGCCCTAGGCGTCGTCTTTGCTTAAACTCTCTATTGTTAGCGGCCAACGGAATACAGAAGGTCGTTGCAGCCTGAGGAAGGGAGTGGTCAAAGTGGCACGCAAACCTTGCAATTTTCCTCTTCAGGGATTTTCCGACTCCAGTCCCACGGGCCTGCATTGGTAAAGCTGAAAAGTTTGAAAACAATGAAATACATTGCAATCAGCAGCACGGGACTCATCTACTCCACGGTAAGCCACTTTGCGGTTGGCAGAAATAGTAATTATTATATTAACTAACATAAACAATAGTGTGGTTCAAATCAAAACAAATGTAAATTCGTGACTGCATCACAACACACGACAGATAATCAAATCGTCCAATCAGAAGCCTGTGACTAGGAGTATACGGATCGATTTTCCCGCAAAACCAAAATCATGAACCACACATTATTGCTATCCTAGTGATTGAGAATGGTCCCTTGGGCGATCCGAAACTTATTTAAAAACGGCTTCTCAATATGCGAGTCGCGCGCTCCTTGGTCAATGCAAATACATATAGCCGGTTTGAAGAAAGAAAAGGTATGTAAACCCCTGGGCCCGGTTTTTCGAAAGCCGATTAACTTAATCTAGGATTAGCGTAAACTTTGGTTTGCTTTTTTAACTTTTGGGTGAAAGCTTCTTTTGGTTATTTTCGGTTTTCAAGCTTGACTTCGTCTAATGTAAAATTTTGCCAAATATCAGCGTTGTACAACATTTGGGAGTAGAGAAATAAACTCCTTGGTTAATTTTTAATCTGGGATTAGCGTTAATCGGCTTTCGAACAACTGGGCCCAGGTCTCTGCATCCACAAGTCAAGTAGTCGAGGAGTGCACGGAGTTCCTGGTATTGTATTAAACCTGGACTCAACAGGGGCACTTTGCTAAGAGCCTCGCTCTGTTGTGAGACCATATCATCATGGTGAATTTATATAAATGAATAAGCAAACAAACATATAGAGAACAATTCTATTTTGCAATATTTTCCAGGCCAACTCGTCTAATCGAGAGGCGCTATTGAAGCATGCACAGGAGGAGAACTACTACTTCTCATTCAGTTCTCACTTGCATCCAGCTAACAGGAGTCAAGCGATCAGGAAGTGGCTGCTGGCAATCGGAAACAAAGGGGAAATGAGAAATGCTTCGAGGGTTCTGAGAGGTCACAAGTCACATCAATTTCTAATCACAGAAATAAGAAAGAGCACTAAAACATTTGATTGGGGCAAATTCTTACGCGCGGTGAGGGACAAGGCACGCTAAGATCAACAATGACATTTTCGTAATGATCAGGTGAAAAAGGATTCATCGGAACAACAAACGACTCATTAATCAGAAAACAATGGACACATCTGCACATGTAACGGAAACTGTAGCACTGGATCTAATCCTATTAAAAAGATCCTGGATTTGCCAACGAAACATTGAAGCTTTTGGAGGTAACGAGTAAATTTGCATATGGATTGATTTTGCCCAATGGCGCAAAGCGAAATACAGTGGGGCCCAGGTTTCCATGGGAGCTGTCGCTACGTTTTTCAAACCTATAACACCGGTAATTTGCCTCGGTGCCTATTCTTTTCAGTGTGTGGAGCCTTTAACCCTTTCCAATATCGAAACGTTCATTCTCCTAACTAATCCCATACGATTTTTTGTTGAGCAGTATTGGGAATATGGTGTTACATCAAGATCACACCCTTTAAGCTGATAATTATCTTCATTTCCAATGCCTGTCTGTCTAACATTTCATTGAAATTGCGAGGAGAATTTTACATGCTGATCAAAAAGTTAACTTCTCACGTTGATATTGAAGAAGTGTTACATGACAAAGTCAACATCTGGGAGCAGTGGTCATCAACCGCGCCTCCTGCCAGAGGAGCCTTATCTAAGCTTTCAGTCATTAATTGAAAACACATCTCGTTGAGCTGCGCTCTTCGTAATTCAGTCACTAATTGACTGCAAGGAAGGCTGAAATTTACTCAGGGCCTGTGAAATCATACCGTTATCTGAGAAAACTGTTCAGTCTAACCTCTTGCAGTGATGTCTCCACAAAGGCAGCACTTTCTCCTCAGTTGTTTGAAGACGAGTCGGAGTGGAACCCACAACCTTTTGCACGGTATTCAATGCTTTAACTACCGAGTCAGCCGGTGGACGCGAATGAAAAAGTGATGAATATATACCTCTTCCTATCCGAGTTCGAGGTCTGGCCCCAGTTGTTCAAAAGGTGGATAACGATATCCACCGGATCAATCACTATCCACTGGACAGTGATTTATTCTGCGGAAAGCGCTATCCATTGTTTGAACAACTGGGGGACACGTTTTGACCCGTTGATTTACACCCCAATTGCGAAGCACGCGGGCCATAAAGAAACGGATCCACTCAAAAAAGTAAGGGCCGAGAAAACGAAATTAACAAGACATCTGGCCCTAGTCGTTCAAGCGATGGAAAGCGCTAGCCGCCGAATAAATCGCTATCCAGTGGATAAGTCATAGTGAAACCAATTGCGCTGTACAATGGATAGTGATTTATCCGGTGGATAGCGCTACCCATTTTTCGAACAACTGGGACCTGCTATATATCTGAGGTAGTCACGCGCGCGGGAAAGGAACCTTAGTTGAAGTTACGCGGAAGCTTCAACTGTATAAATGCCTTTTTAAAATAGTTGCTTGCAATAATATATTCAAAGAGTTTCACAAGTTCACATGAAAAACTTGCTAGAAAATGTTGCATCAAAATTTCAAATTCAGCGGGATGTAGTGTAGAATACGGCCAGCTAAATTAGCCCATCATATAGGGCATTTTGGGAATATAATAAGAGCCGATACCAGATCACTGAAAAATTATCCTTGATCCCTCGATAACACCAAACAGAATCCAATAATTTAGAATTTGAATCCGAAGACTTTGTGAATAGAATTCGACTTATTTAGTCTCCTTAGAAAATAAGCACAATAAATACAAAAACATCCATTCAGTTTTGTGGTTTATACACAGCATTTCCCACGGTGGACTCAACTTAGTTGCTTGTCCAAACCACCACGACACAATGATTACATACAGTTTAAACAAAATCCCTAAAATTACCTTTAAATTCCCTGATTATTTACAGTTCATAATCTAAACTTTAAATCTATCTTTATTTCTAAAATATATATTTATACCTTGCACGCTCTACGGGCCTATCACTTTCGCTGTAAGACAATAATAATTTGAATGTCAGTTGCGGCTTTTAAAAAACGCGCAAGTTGATTGGCTTAAAAATATCCCTGCTGCACTCTCGACCAATCAGGCAAAAGCCACACCACTGCAGATATTTGGTTTGCGATATGATTTGCTCATTTAACTGTCTGTACTTGGCCAAAGTTTGGTTTTAACGTCACTCAAGTGAAAACCGCCCTAAAAAGTTCCTTTGAACTAGCATAAACAATCCTTCCTGAAGTAGGGATCTCATGAAAACGAAAAAAATTCCAAAACCCTAAAAATAGAAACACGACTTACTTCAAGATTGATTTTGTGTTTAAAAAAATGTCATCTTGAAAATCAACCTTTCCATTGAAAGGTGCTTATTAAAGTTTTCCGTCCTTTCAAAAACAGTTTTACTTGGTTATCTATCCCGAATGAGTATCATCATCATATCTTTACTTACCCTTGGATTTTAGAGTAGATTGGTCGGTGTAGCTAATATCTCCGAGTCTTTACCCACCCAACCATGATACATCACAGAGGACAGACCACAACACCGAGAACTCCATGCCCTACTCTTTGCGAACAATGTGTGGGGTTTTTTATGTGTCCCACAGGGTTATGAACATTGAAGGGTTGTGAGACGGGGACTATGGTTTATCGTCCTTACCAGAGAAGACTAGAAAGTCTATTTGCAGATGTCATTACAAAGCCAGCACTTTCTCCTCAGTCATTTAAAGGGGGTATGTCACGCAAAATTATGTAATTTCATGACACCCAAAACTGCCCAAAAAGTAGAATGAAACATTGCAATAAGCACTTTAAGTGCCCTTGTGACCAAAAAATCAAGTCTTGTATTTCTTTGGATTTCAAAACTATGTTAACTAAACACTAAGAGACCAAAGTTTTAAGCCTTGATTTCAAAGACATCTGTTTACTTTAAATGTAATTTTCCTACTTAATAGTCCACCATTACTAACTTTAAGATCTTGAGAGAGCTGGATCGAGTATAAAATGAAGTCAAAGGCTCACTAGTTTTAGAATGCCATGCGTGTGTACACCCACCGCAGAATTAATATGCAGCACGCGAATTTCGGGCTTTCAGAATTTTAAACTCGCGCTCTGCATACATAATAGGCTGCATTCCCACGCTGAAGTTTTAAGCTAGTGAACCTTTGACGTCGCTTTTCCCTGGATCCAACCCTCTGAGGTCCAATCGGTCAGGTTTCAACGTGAGTAATGACGGACCCTGAAATCCAAAACTTACACTCAAAGTAAACGGCCTTTGGATACAAATCAAAGCTCAAAATTTTGCCAGTCAGGTGTTAAGCAAACACACTTTCAAAATCTGAAGGAAAAAAGGAAGCGATTTTTTTATGACAGGGGCACTTTAAAATTGTTGAACAACATAAAAGAAATACAGTAAAAGGAAAGAGAAGCACGGATGGACACAAATGGACAAGATTGAAACGGATTGCATTTGGATAATCTTGAAAAAGGTCGGCCCTTTAAAGACCCTGAGTGTTGGTCCGGCCGGAGTTGAACTCACGACCTCCCAGTCCTGACCTCCCGACCCTGAGTGAAAAGCAAAAGGCGAATCTTTGCTGACGTCATTGGTTACATTTTGTCTCATTAACAAGCGATTTTGCTGACAGAAGGCATCATGTTATTTACAAATTGACTTCAAAAGGTAAAAAAACGTGTTAAAGTTAGTGAAATATCCAATTTGAAAGGGACAGTTTCACGGTTTTGCGCATGTCCAAGCTTTAGCGCTATCAGTTGTAAATTTTACGGTTTCTTACTGAACCAGATGATGTTAATTAAACACAGAGAGTATTAAAGCAAATACACTGAATGACTAAGGCTCAAATTTGGTGGAAGACCCTGCGGGTTTACACAGAAAATATCGAATTTAGTTTTGACCTCGAATTTATTGTACGGGTCGAAAATTTATTCTACGCACGAGTTGTCATAAAGCACGAGTAATCTATCCGCATGCTGTAGGTTCATAACACAAAGGAAATGATTACAAAAGTAATTCCAATGAGTAATCAATTACTATGGGATTGTTTCAATTTCCTGCATCAGTGCTTTCGATTGTTTCAATAACAATGAAATTAAATGGGCTGACGTGACAGTTTGCCCATGCGCAGAGACGTGAAACTCTCCCTTTAAGCCTTTTGGCTTTGATAACGAGCGAGTCATTAGCCATCAAAAACTGATGTACGAATGTATTGGCATACATTCTTTGTAAAATTTTGAATTTTTAAAGCGACATTACTCAGAGATTTTCTAGCAAATTGTGCTCAAAGTTTCAGAGATAGTTCATTATGCAATGGACTTTCAATATTCAGTAATGATTTTTTGGCTGATTGATTAGAAAACGAAGGGCTTATGCTAATGAGGCAAAAATGGAAACAAAGATTCCCCTGTTGCTTGAATATAAACCGATGGTTCATCCTCGGTGTAAAAACTTGTGAAACTTACGGATGACCTACACAAAAGAAAACAAAAGAGCAAAAAAACATCAAACAATAGCCTAACCCTATCCCGAGCTAACAAGACAAAGAAAAGGTTTCACAGGATTTTACACCGAGGTAAACCCCCATTTTTTCACACTGAGATAGAAAAATCGACTATTTTCAAACAACTTAAATTTCGAACATTAAGAGCTGCCGGGTATCTATAGCCTGCGTGCAGACAGTGTATGAGTTGAACGCTGATACAACGGTGCTATCAGCGTTCAATTCACACACCGTCTGCACGCTGGCTAGGTAGCTACTGCTTGATAAAATTAATCTTAATGCCCACAGTAAACATGTTACTTCAACATGACAACGTCAACGAAAACGTCGAGGAAAAATGCTACCTACGCTTTCTAAACTCTTTCGTGATTGTTCCAATTTACTCAACTTACACACCACAAGCCAAAATACACAATAACAAAATTGCTAGGAACGTTGTTTTAAGCAAGAGAGAAAAACAAACTTTGCCGCTGTGTGTTCACGTTTACAATAGAATTTGAGGTTTGGTCATTTCACCGCGGTTGCAGTTTTGTAGAGAATGGACAGAAATAAACAAGAGTTCAAAACGCACGAGCAGAGGCATTATTTTGCTTACTACAAGGTATTGTTTGGCGGCGTTTCCATTGACGTCGCCGTCATAAATTCCAAGGTCTCTTAAATTGTTTTGTGGTGACGTTCTGTGTGTTGTCGCAGCCGCCATCGTTGGGAAACTCCAGGCTCAGCTGAATGATGAGCGTTATTTGGGATAGACGAGAAGGACATTGCCTCTTACACTTCGGTTACATGAAGTTAACTTTATACTTACAAAATTTTTTCGTCAATTTAATTTGAAAAAGCACGCTATTACGTTCCAAGATTTTTAAAGAACATGAGGGTCGAGAAGAATGAACCTGGACCATAAGCGACATAACCACAAGACCATCGAAGATAGCCGATGAGCAAGTGCGAGTTTTCATAATATTTAAATAGAGATACCCATCACCAAAATTGAAAGCTAACCGCGGTTTAAAATGGGTGCTTAAACTTAAATACTTGAAGGTCAGCGCTATTCGGAGTGGGTGCTTTGAATTAAACACTGTTGATCACCGCTATAAAAAAATACTTGAATACGGTGCATGGGAATATTACGTTGGTGATCTTCTAATCTATGTTAATGTACATCGTGTAATTGTCACGAGATATCCAATGTCCTTCTCGTCCATCCCTTACAGCATTGACCCAGCTGAATATCGATTTCGAGGTGTCAACTCCTTGGTATGACTACATATAAGCGCAACGAAATGCCACTGCCCTACCACAGGCTTGTTTCACGGTTCACGGTGTACAGTTTTCCTACCAGTTCTCCAAGACATTGCGGAATTCCTCGATCTTCATTTGCTATTACCGTCCTTTTATACAGCGGCATCCCTTTGGACGTGTCATACCATGATATCAACGTCATTTGCCACGCAGAGTGACGTCAGAGTTTTCTTAATACGTAATGCTGTAAGTCTGGCCTGGCTGTTTTCGTACCAACATTCTTTCATGACCTTGGACAGGGACTGCAATGCCTACAAATACACATTAATTTGATCATTAGATTCTGATGATGATCCTTATGGAAGCAGTGTGGCCCAGCGGTTAGGGCGCTTGCCCTGAGGTCCGGAGATCCCGGGTTCCAAGACCCGCTCTGACCACATGTTTGAACCTGATAATACTTGGTTCAGCCTCCCAGCTGCATTTGTAAATAGGCAACCAGTTTCCCTCCGGACGGTTGGGACTCTTAACAGTTGTTGTTGGTGGTGGGTGGGGGTGTTGGGTGGAGGTGGAGAGTGGGAGTGTATTGTAGTAAATGTGCGCTCAGTTGACCGCTCCCAACAAGGGCTTTTCAGGATCAACCGGCTCAACGGGATCGGACCGAATGCATGTGAAGGCGCCCATGGCTGCCGCCATACGATCCATGTGTGATCTCGGAGCACCGCAAACCCAGCCAGATGTAAATGACTGGGAGTCGATTTTGAGGAGGGAGGAAAACCGGAGTACCCGGAGAAAAACCCTCAGAGTCAGGTTGAGATCGACTGAAACTCAGCCCACATACGACCCGAGGCCAGAGTTGAACCTGGGTCACAGAGGTGGGAGGCACGATTGATGACCACTAAACCACCATGACTCCCCATGTAGTAGCCTCCCGGATGCCATCCGTGGCTCAGAAATATCTCTCAAAAGTCATTGGGTACTGTGACTGAATTTCGTGTAACACAAAATTATTCAAATAGATGACATGTTGTTTCCCGCGTGATTCGCCAGAGTGCATTCAGCCAGTCAGATCACACAATTGGACAAACCGTCATTTGAAAAACAAACCACTGCAACGACTACGGCAAATGTGGGCCTTTTAATAAGCTAGAACCAACTCCAGAATTATACATGTAACAATTTCCATACCTCATTTTGAAGCCATCGATTGGCGATTAAAGGCCGAAACTTCTCCACACAGACAGCTTGTTTCATGTCTTCAATGCTAGGGTCACAGGCTACCCGATCAAAATATGGTAGCTGGTACTCGTCACATACTCCTCCAGTCTGGCATTTTCTAGCTACCTCCCATAAAACAAGACCAAAAGCATACACATCACCACGTTTATAACAATCGAAATGCCTGACATAAACATTTTCTTCTAGAAACTCTGGCGGCATATAACGCTTGGTACCAACTCTGTTGCCATGAGGAACATCCACTGTGTCACTCACGGAGTTATGGCGCACAGCAAGCCCAAGATCTCCTATACAACATGTTCCTGCAATACACAACGGTAACAGTATCTATTAACATACATTGGTTTTTGTAATTTTGTCATATGCAGACAGTGTATGAGTTGTACAAAAATTTGGTTATATCAACGGAGTTGAATAATGTAAATTGGCCACCGTACAGAGATTCTAAAAGCTGACGTTTCGAGCGTTAGCCCTTCGTCAGAGCGAATCGGATTCGCTCTGACGAAGGGCTAACGCTCGAAACGTCAGCTTTTAGAATCTCTGTACGGTGGCCAATTTACATTATCAACTCCGTTGATAAAACCAAATTTTTGTATACTACTTCCCCACCGACGCAGCACCACAGTTTCTTTAGAAACTACCCCTTCATTCAGTGTATGAGGTGAACAGGTTGACAGGTTTTGTGCAGTGCAGAGAGCACTGGCTTTCCATGAATGTGGCCTACATGTAGGGTAAATTCCCATACGAAGGAAGGTCGTAGGTTCGACTCCTGCAAAGGAACACTGGGTTTCCCTGAGTCACCCATTGAAAAATATCATCTCTTCCATATTTGATATCCTTGATGTGAGCTAAAGCATCAAGTTGTGAGTTTGTCGCGTTTTGACCACCATGTACCCTGTTAGCAGTCTCCTTCGATCTTCCAAGATAAGTCGGGAAGAGGAAGGAGACTCTGCCAGCTGACTCGACAATTCATATTGAGTATGCGTTAAAAATTCAAATGTATTTTGGTGTCAGTCACGCGTGACCAGTACCGTAAATACCCGAGGATAAACCGCACCTTGAATTTACCAGCTCAAATATTTAAAAAGTTTTTGAAAGAAATCAAAAGAAATCCGAAGTCGAGTCTTTAGAAGTCTTTTTCATCCACTGTTCATCAAATGGAAACTCACTATTAACATTGAAACAGAAAATAATTCAAAGTCTTACGCACAAATTTAGCACTTTAATCTAATTAACATCGTTTCTACCAACTTTGACATATTATTGATCTTTTTCTGGTACCAAATTTGTTGACAGGAATTTCTTCATTCAACACAGTTTTTCCCTAGATTTTTGCATTACAACAAGAACGTGAGCGGAACGTTCGTAGCTTAGTAATCAGGCATTAGATTGGACGTTAGATGGAAAACTGGACACCGGAAGCAGCCTTTTTCAAATGTTCCTGCAGATAAGCCGCACCCTTGATTTCTAAAGACGATTTTTGGGAAAAGGTGAAGGTTATCTACGGGTGTTTACGGTAACTGCAAAACAAACAGTCAGGATATTTTCGAACAACTCTGGCAAACACACGACAACCAAGGAAGGGTGAAGGTTATCTACGGGTGTTTACGGTAACTGCAAAACAAACAGTCAGGATATTTTCGAACAACTCTGGCAAACACACGACAACCAAGGAATCATTTCCTTGGAAATGCATTCATAGTTTTGCCATTTCAGTTTTTAATAAAAAAAAAATTTAGGTTTCTATCTGCCAGTCCAGTTTCTGTAAACCAACATACAGAGGAAATACTCATGGGAATTTAGACATTAAAAAATTGCCACCCTGGTTTGACAAGTTGAAACTGGACTGATTCATTCATTTCTTTGGATGAGTGGCAAATTAAAGAAAGTCTAGGCGGCTGGCAGTCTCCTTCCTATTCCCAATTTTCCTTGGAAGATTGAAGGAGACTGGGCTCGCAGGGTAGTTTTAACCATACATACCATTTCTTTTCACCAGGATATTTTTGCTCTTCAAATCCCGATGTGCAATAGCAGGTTTTCCTTGGGTACCAACAATCTCAATGTGCAAGTGTGCTAGACCACTGGCAATTGAGACAACTAACTTGAGCATTGCCTCCACATCCAGTGTAGCCAGTTGAAGGTAGTCGTACAAGGAACCACGCTCCAAGTAATCTGTCACAAGCCACAACTGAGTCCACGCCCCATTGTCTTTATTGTCTGCTGCTACAAAGCCTGAGAAATAAAGGTAAACATTGGTAAACTAGTTGATACCACTTGTGACCATAAAAACTGATTGGTGGTACAGATGATTAATTTATGCATGCATACAAATCATTATTACATGTACATGTATTCCAATTTATTTTATGTGATGTGAAAAGCGTTTCTGTGTTTGATCTTGGTGTCACATAAGACGGTACCTGCACACACACACATACATATATATTATATATCTTTTTGGTCACAAAAAACCAGCAATTCTTTGTTGCAGAGTATTTCTCATATAGAGCTTTGCATTTAGAGCCATATCTTGTATGAGTTGTACATGAAGTCATTCTCAGTTGGTTTTGATAGTAAAAATGCTTGAGTTAATTTATGTAAGGGGCCTTTCATTTAATAGCGAATGGAGGGGGGAGGGTGGTAAAATTACATGGAAAGTCCTTCATACATTACCCAACCCCCTTCCATAGCAATGGCTATTTAAGCCAGCATTACACCTCAACCCCTCCCCTCTCTCTCTCACCCAACTTATGTAATAATTATGAAAGCAGAACAGCTCAGCCAGATCATCCAATGCATTCATAATGTTGTATTAGAATGTTTATATTTAACATTTTCAACTAAACAATCATCTTTATCCTTAGAAATAATGACTAGTATTGGGTTGAAGCATATGTGGTAGGCAGCAGGCTAAATTAGTGTCAAGAAAATAAAAGACTTGTACCTTTGCTTCATTCAGCTTTGAAGTCACCAGAGTGAATTGGGAAAGCCAACAACTTCCCCTCCCCCCCAAAAGGCACTTTCAAATAATTTAAATTATGCTTTTCAAAGTACATTTTGTGCTATTAATTAAAAGTGTGTGAAACAGATTGTCTTGTGTTATTTAGTCATTATTATCGTGGGGAAAGAAAAGTGAGTCAAGGGATACAGAAGTTGTCTTTTGTTTATCCTGGGTTATCAGACGTGATTCACCAGCTGGCAACCAGTTCTAAAAATCTAGTTGCCAGCAATGAATTTTTGGTCGCATTGGTGACCAGTGAGTCACAATTTCAAGCCATGTTAATACTTTCCCAAAATAACGTAACCCCCCTACAATTTTTCCAGCCCTTCAAGGGCTGATAAAATAATGAAAGCCCGGCCCTAAGCCTAAATAATGTCAAAAGTACAGTTCAACGAAACAAGACCATACCCAAAAGATTTTCATGTCGTAACATGGTTGTTTGATATATCTCTGCTTCACGAAACCACGAACACTCATCTCGTGACGAAAATATCTTAACTGCAACACTTTGCCCTCTCCACAGACCCTTGTACACTTCACCATAACGACCTTTGCCAATGAGTCCCACCAAATGGATTTGCCTTGCGATAGTGCGCTGAACCAAAAGAGGTAACCCAGAGCCACTTCCTGTTGATATTCATGTACTTTGTAACATTAATAATAATTTAATAATGGATTTAACCCTTTGACTCCCAAGCCAGCCTGAATCGGCCATACTTATTTTACTTGTCAATGGGGAACCCCCCGGGAGTCAATGGGTTAAATTAATCACTTGCTGAAAAATGTCCCCATTGACCCTTTGACTCCCAAGCTGGTCTGAACCAGCCTTACTTACTCCGTCTAACGCCAGATGATTTTACTTGTCAATGGTGAACCCCTGGGAGACAGTGGGTTAAAAATTGCTGGAAAACACATTAAAGTGCTGCTCACTTCCTTTTTTCCTTCAGATTTTGAAAGTGTGACTGCTCAACACTTGACTGGCAAAATTCTGAGCTTTGATTTCTATCCAAAGGTTGTTTACTTTGAGTGTAAGTTTTGGATTTTTGGTCCACCATTCCTCATATTCCAAACTGACCGATGGGACCTCAGCGAGTTGGATCTAGGGAAAAGTGACGTCATTTACGGGGAACTCTCCAGCTTAAAATTTCAGCATGTAAACACAGCATATTATATGTGAAAAATATGAGTTTAAAAGTCTGAAAGCCAGAAACTTCTGTGCTGCATGTTAATTAAGGCGTGTACACACACATTGCATTCTGAAACTAATGAGTCTTTGACGTCATTTTCTCCACTATCCAGCTCTCTCAAGATTTAAAAGTTAGTAATGGCGGACCATTAAACAGGAAAGTTCTAGTTTAAATAAACAGGTGTCTTTTTGAAATCAAGGCACAAAACTTAGGTCACATAATTTTTAGTTAACTTACCATCAAAGACAAATTTAGTTGAAATTGTGTTTGAACAGTTCACTTTAAGTGTGAAATAACACTACAATTGAAATCATGCTCTAAAATAGGTAGCAAATGCTTTGGGCTTGAATCTAATTACTGGTACTGGCATTTCGGGACGTAAGTGTATTAAAAATGTATGTTACCATAGTTTCTCTGTTATAAGGCGCAGACTTTTTTTCTTGGGGCTTGTTGGCCCCAAATGTGATCTAAACTCAAGGTGCACCTTATAGCCACATATCCTCTTGGAA
>NC_090887.1:14295427-14307927 GCF_036669925.1 Montipora capricornis | reverse complement strand
CCTCTTTAGCTTGCATGTTTTCCCATTGTATACCGTGCAAAGTTCTAAAGGGAATTCTCCTTAACACCAAATTTCCATATTTTTGTTCGCAAATGGCTTAACCCAGGTAAAAAATGTTGACTTATTTTTTTTTTGAAAGAAACTGTTCTCTATAGAGTAACATCAATGGGAAAACAAAACATACAAGCTGAAGAGGTCAATTTATTCTTTCCTTGCAAAATGGTTATCCTCTGGTACTTTCATATGCTTTTAACAACCTCCTAACGTTTAAAGGAGTCGAAAACACCAGTTGGCGATTGTTTTCAACTGGCTCTTTTGCATCTACAAAATGTGTCTAAATAAGACATGCTTCATGATACGTTCCAGATTTCGTGAAAGGTTGAAAAGTTTTGGAAACAAATCCGTGTTTTTACTTATCGCAAACTGAGGCATTCCTAGCTGTTTACATAATTGAGGACCCTTCAAATTTTGAAAATGACCTGGTGCGGCCTACCAATGATAACGCATTCTTTTTTAGATAAAAATCAACCACGAATTCAGTCATTGTTTCAGACTTTCCTAACAAGATCAGAAAGCAACTGATCGCAACAGAACTCCCAATTTGTAAGCAACATATCCACGACTTCTTCACAGTTCTCCTTTGATTGATTCCTATATTGGGAGGAATGGCATTGGAATTCCCAAACAGTGCTTTCTAATAGTGAATGTTGACTCAAAATTCACTACTTGCACAATCCCATAATACACCTCTGGTACCCCCAAAACTTTTGCATAACCATTGTTTGCAATTTCTCCTGGGACATGAAAATGTCCCAAGAGAAGTCAAACTATGCCTATGCAGATGTTTGGGGGGTAAAAGAGGTGTATTATGGGATTTGTGCAGGTAGTGAATGGCCAAATTAACTCACTGAGAGTGTTTTCGCTGTCACCGAGTAAAAAGTTTAATCCAAAACCTTTCTAAGAAAGAAGTCAAGAAAATGAAATGTTACAAAAGACTAATACAAAAATAACTGCTCCAAGTCTCAAGTCTGTTTGGCGCATTGTTTCCAAGTTATTTGCTGAAACATGTCACTCAATTGTACAGAATAAACATGTCTTCTACAGCTTTTAATGCTTAATTTGCCAAAAATCACAAGGCGAAATAGTTTTTTGAACCAGACAGCTTTATCAGTTACTGCCTGTGTCACGCAAGGCGAAATTTGAAAATTCCAAATGCTGTAGTTTCAAAACAACTAGACGCTACATTAGCGTACACTGGGTTGCCTGTGGTACGAAGGGACTGAGTTGGGTGGTATTAAGACAGACTCCACCAGAAGTTCGAGTAAGAAGTGGACAAAAACCTAGTACCAAAATTATAAACATTGTATTGCAAACTTCTGTACGACTGTTTTAAATATCTTCTGAAAAAAGATCATTTCTAGCAATACCAAACGTCAAAAACAACTGTTTAACTTCGTAAGAAACATGACGAAAAATTTCACAATTTCTCTGAACAATGAAATTTAATTTTTCTCGTTCCCATGGGAAATTGTTTTCGGTGTTATTTCAGGCAAATACGGTATTTATATCTGTAGCTTTCAGGAAATGTAAAAAGGACTGTAAAATACTTAGAATTATTCTGGTACCAGATTGTTGTCCACTAAAAACTGAAATTACTCGATTTTCTATCGGTTTTCGTCATAAACTGCAGCGTTCCAGGCAATTTTTTTCAAGTCGGGGGTCATTAAGACCATTTAAGGGGTCACCCAGAAGTCGTACCAGCAGAGGCCCTTTGGCTCACACGTTCATACGACGAAACAAATCCTTTTCTGAGGTTAAAAACCTGGCTACCGGCCTATTAATCATTTGTCAGAAAGAAGAAATTCCTGTCATCTTTAGAAAAAAAGGAAAGCGTTGCTTACGTGTGGTACCGAAGTAACACAGCGCTTTATTCCATATTGTCAACTGAGCTGCGTTTTGTCTTCCAGGAGATTCAAGTTGTCTTTGCCTAAAATTTAGCTCTAACAGCACACAATATTGTTTTGATATTGTATAATATTGTGGTGCCGTGGTAGAAGTCTTAGATAAATAGCCCCCTGAGAAGACATGTGGTTACTAGCAAAGTACTGAACCCAGAGAGATTGAAAAAAGTAAAAGGGAATCAAGAAAAAGTGGCTTCTGGGCTGACATGTTGATCATTTTCAAGTTCCCTCACAACTTCTTTTCACCACAAGTTTAAGCATGCATTCCGAGCATCTGACACCTTTGTAAACAAAAGTTCATTGAAGTTAATCACTATCCGGTGGGGTTAGTATCTGGATGGGCGACCTAAAAAACATACCACTTCGTAACAGAAGCATAGGACCGAAAATTCTATTATATCGCTATCAAATGCGAACCAAGCCAGGTACAGATTTTGTTAGCTTGCTTTATGCAAAACAAATATTGATACAAAAGTAAATAAATATTGATACACAGTTTTTAGGAAGAGCAGAAGGAAGTTTTCAGGACGGTCGATCGAGAATAAAATATTTTGCCATCAGTAACAAAATTTACGACATGAAAACAACATTAATTTTGAACCAGGAATATAAAAAGTTACCATCAGCAAAAAACATTTTGGGAGATTTTTGCTACGTTGAATTTTGTTATTGTACTTTTGGCTGCACCGAGTAAATCGCAAAATCGAAAGTGACATCGAATTCAGCAGGCGCCGTGGAGGTGTTTACTCTTGAAACAGTGAAGCATCATTCTGCGTCAAATGATAGCAAGATACCAGATTTTTGTTTTTGTTAGTTTTCTTTTTCTTTCAAGTGTTATAAAGTTTGACAAGAAATGTGCGAATTCAACACAAAGATCACAATCGCCCAACTCTTGAGGTTTACCATTGTTTCTGCAAAGTCAAAAATTTACTCTCCAAGACGAGGTAATTCCATCGTTTTGGAAATAGCAGCTTCTTTATTATTCATCAGCGTCACAATTTTTTGCCGATTTTGGAGCTCATTTTGTTGAAACTCAAGCACACTTCCAACAGACCTGTTTATTTTCGTGACTTATGCGCTGCTTGCAGTGCACTACCATAAAAATCCTCCCTGTAACACATTTCAACACATGTATGCAAATTTGTTAAGCTCGAAAATTACACAACATGAATTTACAAAAGGTGGAAATTTCACAGAAATCTTTTCCAGCGAAACATTTATTGAAACAAACAACACATTTGCTGTGAGAGGCACAAAACCCTTCCAATTTCAACTGTGTGCACACAATCGGTGCCACAAAGCATATGCAATAAAATGAATTTCTGACAGTTCACATCAAACCCTTTTCAAAAGAACCTTGACCGTAAATAATAAAGCAGAAAAGAGACAACAAGCTTTCATTCAAATAATTTTTCACTGTCACATTTCCAATTCTTTTTTACCTTTGCTGAGTTGAGTCATAAAATGCCTTGCCAGACAACTTAGATGCCACTTCAGTAAATGGACAAATGACAATTGCATGACGTAATCGTTTCTATTTTGAAACAAACAATAATAGCTCAGATTTTTGATTGACAGTTTTGGTGAAGCACATGGTGCGAGTTTTTGGGGATTTTTTGTATTTTTTGTGATTTTGTTTTTTAGAAAAAGCAGTCAGACTTTCTTTGAATTAAACCGTTTAGAAAAGTATGTTTCTTACCATGGTTTATCTCCGTTACATTTTTTGGTGACCACAACGGGATACAGGTTATTTTACCTTTCGCATGTAGGAGCAGTTCAGGAAAACTGTTGGAATATTTACCGTAGTTCACCGAGGGAAGTTTTTGTTGCTGTTGTTTGTTCAAGATGACCGGAAAGGACAGCGCTAGTGTTCAAAGTGTTCAAAGTGTTCAAGGTGGACAAGCAGAAGAGGAAAATTTTGAAAATTCACCAGGTGCTGTTTTCGCCAATCATCGTCTAAAACCAGTAAAGGTGCCAACCTTCGGTGGAGATAAGACCAAATTTGAGGACTTTTGGATGTTGTTTGAGAGTTTAGTGGACCAGCCCAAAGAACCAGTTAATCTCAAAATGGCAACGTTGCAGCAATGTTTGTTCGGTAGCGCATTGGAGTCCATTAGGGGACTCAGGACTTCAGAACCAGAGTATGAGGAAGCGAAGGAAATTCTGCAGTCGAAGTTCGGGGGTCAGCGCCGTCAACTGAGGGCATATAAGGCATCAGCTGGAAAAAATGACGCAAATGCAGAGTAACGATGTTCAGGGTTTTGAAAAATTTGCAGACTTTTTTGCAGTTAGGATCACTGTGGTGAAACTTCAAGTCGAGGGACGCAATGGTGAACTAGGCGAAGGGACTTTGCACAGCCTGCTAGTCAAAAAACTTGCAGAGGACCAAGGTGGAAAAGTACAGTCGTTGGGTACAAGAGCAGACTCGTGAACGATCCATTAAAAGTTTGAAAGAGTGGCTTACAGAGGAAGTACAGATTCGGGTTGAGGCAGTGGAGATGGTACATGGCCTGCTCGAAAACAAAAACCATGGTAGTCGGCAAACAACCAACCAGACGCAACCGCATTGCAAGGGATCTTGAAATTTCCACATAGGTCCAGACTTGTCAGCCCAAGCAAACCACCCTGTGCTTGTTGCAGCTCCCCGTACCATGGGGTGTGGTCCTGTAGAGATTTTCAACAGAAGAGCTGGGATGATCGGTGGCAGCTAGCGAAGGATAAACATTTGAGTTTCCGGTGTTTGGCAGGTGATCACCTGGGAAAAATGTGCACATGGTCTCAACTATGCCAAATTGATGGATGCAGGGGGAACCATCACTGCCTATTACATGAAGTTTTGCCTGTAACAGAAAGTACCTCACTCGCTGCATGGGAGGGGGTAACATCACCCGTGGGAGAACGCAGCCCCACCCCTCTAACAATGACGACACAACCTCAGAGGCTCAGAAGCCTACTCACTGCGTACTATTCCTGTGTGGGTGAAGGCGAAAGGAAAGAAAATCAAGGTGAATCCAAACCTGGATGATGCCTCAAATGAGTCATTTTTGAATGAGGAAGTGGCTGGAGCTCTTGGATTAAAGCAGTCTTACCAAACAGTCAAAGTCCATGTGTTAAACAACTCTGTGGAGACCTTTCAAACTACATGTATGCCATTGAGAGTCACGATTGAAAGTGTTAATGCCCATTTGACAAAGGAGATTGAAGTGAAGACGTGTCCCCGCAGTGTGACTGGAAGTTATCAAGTTGAAAATTGGACGGCAAGTAAAGTTAGGTGGCCTCACCTTGTCCAGTGTGATTTCCCATTGCCAGCGAAGGATGGATTGGTGGACTTGTTGATTGGGGTCGATTATGCTGATTTGCATTACTCGTTTGTTGATATTTGTGGAAACGTGGGTGAATCAGTTGCTCAATTGGGACCGCTGGGATGGACTTGTGTTGGACCCCCTGATGGTAGAGCGCAGTGTGGAACAAGAACACACACCATCCGAATGTTGTTGACCAAGGATACAGGGCTGATGGGTGAAACTGGAGGTTGTTGTGAGCTGGAACAAATACTCAAGTGTGTTTGGGAGATAGAGAGTTATGGGATGGAAGTGAGAGATAGAATTGTGTGTACTGAAGAGGAGAGATTGGCGTTGGAGGTGGTAAGCAGTTCTGTTCACTACAATGACAGGAGGTACAGTGTTGCAGTACCTTGGAAAGAAGGGAGGCCTTGTTTACCGAACAATCCACAAGTAGCAGAATCCCGCCTTCGCAGCACTGAGAAGAACCTGAAGAAAAAAGGATTTGTCGAGAAGGAGTATCAGAATGTTATTGACACATGTGGAAAAAGGGTATCTTCGCAAAGTTCCTGAGACTGAAGCGCCACCCCCTGAAGTTTGGTACTTGCCGCACTTCCCGATTGTTAAACTGAGCAAGTCCACAACGAAAGTAAGGATTGTATCTGACTGTTCTGCAAAATGTGACAGCATATCTCTAAATGACGTCATTCATGCTGGGCCAAAACTGCAGAGAGAGTTATTTGATGTTTTGCTCCGTTTCCGCCGCAACCCAGTTGCTCTTGTTTAAGACATCCAGGGGATGTATCTCCAGATAGAGATTGAGTCCAAGGACCGACTGCTGTTCCGATTCCTATGCTGAGACGGGGAAACAGACCGCAGCCCGGAAGTTTACGAGTTCTGCAGAGTCGTTTTTGGAAAGAACTCAGCCCCCATGAAAGCCCCAGTTTGTAGCACAGGAAAACGCTAGGCGTTACCGAACCTAGTACCCATTAGCTGCCGAAACTGTACTTCAGTCTACCTACATGGATGACTCACTGGACAGTGTTGAAGGAGAAGCGAAAGGGATTGAACTGTATCATCAACTAAGTGAATTGTGGGCGAAAGCAGGCATGCACGCCAGGAAGTGGGTTTCGAATTCAGATGAAGTAATGGCAATCATACCAGAAGAAGACCGTGCCATGGAAGTGAACATCAGGGACAATAGCGATACAGTCACCACAACACTTGGACTGCAGTGGAACAGCACTGAAGATGCATTCGTAATACCTGCAACACCAGTCTCATTGGACTATCCAATTACTAAAAGGAACATTTTAAAGAGGGTCGCGACAGTCTTTGATCCACTAGGTCTGGTCAGTCCCTTCATCGTACAACCAAAAAATTTTACTTCAAGAATTGTGGAATCGGATGTGGAAGTTGAAGATGAAATGGCTAACCGCATACAGAACTGGTTTTCAGAGCTGCCATGTTTAAAGAATGTCAAAGTTCCCCGATGCCTGAGAGGACCACAGCCAGTGAAATGTAATGAAGTGGTAACCTTTGCTGATGCCTTGCAGCAAGCTTATGGAGCTGCGTCATATTTACAAAGCCAGTATGAAGACGGCTCAGTAACCACACTACTGATAGCCTCTAAGAGCAGAGTAGCACCGCTCACACCTATTACTGTACCTAGGCTGGAATTAATGGGGTGCCATTGTTGGGTTGAGGTTAACCCAGTCTGTTTCAAGAGCTAGAAGTACCGTTAAAGGCTGCAGCCTTCTACTCTGACAGCATAGACGCCTTATGGTGGATCCGAGGACGAGGGAGAGATTTCCGCCCATTTGTTGCAAACCACATTGGCAAATACAAATGTGACCCTTCACGCAAAAAGTTAGTTGAAAAAAATTATTGGAATGTGAGTGAAATTTCCCTTTCACGGCGTGAAATATTTCACGCCGTGAAAATATTTCACGCCGTGAAAAAGGCCACAGTCACCGTGAGAATATTTCACGCCATGCCGTGAAACAAAGTGAACTTCTTGAGTAAACATCAATCTGTTACCCTAAACATCATGCCATCACCATGTCACACCGCCTGCAAAGGTTTTACTGCAAGCATTGTTGGAAGTCTTTTGGAATCGCCAACTTGAGATTGGGTCCATTTTTTTGTTAACGTTTCTGTTTTATATCGTGGTTTCGGGAAAACGAAAGAAACGAAAATAACAGAAGAGAAAAATCGTAGATATTAAAAATCTTTGAACATTGCCCGACACCCTTCCAAATCGATGCACAATAAGATAAGCGTTTCTTATTTCGTTTCTCTGCAAAAAAGCACACAATTTCAGTTTACTGGAAATTGGTTTTAAACGTCGAATATTTGTAAAAGAATCTCCATGGTAGTTGAATCTTTACCAGAAATTCAAAAGAATGAGCTCAGTAAAACCATAACAGAAATCAACATGTCATGCGCTGTCTGTAGTACAAATTACCGGTTTATGGGATCAGCAAAAAATTACATTACCTTCCTGAAATAAGAAACAGACACGTTTGGCACCACGGAGTCTGGCTTTGTTGGCGTAGCCAAAAATTATTCTCTTCGCGAACAGTTTTTATTCGCTTGCACAAAATATTTAAAACGTGATTGGAATATAAACTCGCAAGCTCTATAGGAAAAGAAATAGGTTATGGTGAAATTGCGACATAATGAG
This sequence comes from Montipora capricornis, assembly GCF_036669925.1. Classification (NCBI taxonomy): domain Eukaryota; kingdom Metazoa; phylum Cnidaria; class Anthozoa; order Scleractinia; family Acroporidae; genus Montipora; species Montipora capricornis. The sequence goes on along the minus strand of NC_090887.1, from coordinate 14,299,999 downwards.
TCGTGTAGTATTATTTACCTTTCGTGAATTTTGGCTCAGCATTTTAGCAATTAAATTACAGATAAACTTGCATGACAAATTTAACAAAACGCCTTTTGATTCGACTTGTCATTATGTTGCTGTTTTTTACATTTAAAATGTTGTACTGCAAATATATATACGCTTCTGGTAAGTTAGCCTCAAATAATTCGTTTGAAGAATTCAAAACTAAAAAAGAACGCATGCATCTTACATCGCGTGTAGTCAAACCCTGCAAGGAAAAGAGCAACCTGGTTTTGAATGAAAGACAATGGAAAAGTAACATTTTGCGCAACACGTCTAATCTGCGGTGAGGCCCTCTTTTCTTTACAGCAGGCGCGAATAAGGTAGGTAAATAGTCGCACCCTCTGAAAAGAAAAGAATGCCTGATCGTATGTTACAACACTTCTGAAACCCACTGTTTCACATTTTCAAATCTTGCAGACAGTGACTGAAAGTTGCCGTCTTCATGCGAGACACGTATATGAAAGACGAGGTTTATACGCGATCCGACGTTCCACTTTATTTTATTTTTTTCTGCTGAGTACAGTGCGTCGGGAGAAATGATCGCAAATTTTAGCGATTGCGTGAGGAAAGCCAGGGAAAGCCAGTCGCTGAACTAACAAAGAAAGTGGGATACTGCACGATTAGTTGAGCCTTCGTTACATCGAAAAAAAAAAATTTGCACGGCACGGCAAGAGAAATGCACTAAAAGCGGTAAGTCACCGATAATTACAAACATCAATACTCGGACAATTTCGGTAAACATTTCCATAATAATCCCCCTGAATAATATACATGTCGTCCCAAAAAGATTAGTATTTCACTTGATTTGTTTCAGTCATGTCAACAAACCAGTGAAAATGTATGAGAAAGTCACCAGCAAAATAACCGATTTTGCAATTCTTTGTCGCTTTCAGGGGGTAGAATTTACTTTTTCCTGAGCTTTATAACAATTAGGTGGTCATCAGAAATTTCTTTACAATGTGACATTTTCCAGGCGTGAATATTCAGGAATGAAAATTCTTCCTCTTCTTGGCGTTGATCAGCTATGAATAAGCTTTCACAGATTTCTCATACCCTGCGATCAGACATTCTTTTTGTCCTGAGTGCCAGTAGATTATCATGGTGTGACTGATTTCTGAAGAATCTGATCAATTTCACGGCGTGAATATTATTTTCACTCCCGATTTCATGGCGTGAAATTTTTTCCTTAATTTCACGGCGTGATTAGTTTCACGCCAAGAGTGAAAATTGAATTTCACGGCGTGAAAAATGAATTTCATGCACCGTGACCGTGAAAAAAATTCACGGTTTTCAGTGAAATCCATAAGCCCCCTTTTTGCGTGAAGGGTCACAAATGTACACAGATCCAGCTCAATGGCAGCACGTTCCCACCGAACAAAATCCGGCAGACCTGTGTTCTAGAGGAACTGATCCGGTCAAACTTGCCGAGTCTCCTCTATGGTGGGACGGTCCCCAATGGATGAGCAAGTCAAAGAGTGAGTGGCCGAAGAAGCAGCTAGCAGACTCTCCACCCGCCATGCCAGAGATGAGAACAGGAAAGAACCAGAAGACAGAGTGTGCCGCATACGTGTCGCTGCAGAGAAACCAACCACAGTATTTGACTAAACCATATCAGACAGCTACCACCACAGGCTGGAGATTGGATCCAAAGCACTTCTCAAGTTGGAGCAAGAGTGAGGAGAGTTCTTCATAACATGTCAAGAAAGCAAGAAAGGCAGACCAGTAAGGTGTTGTTACCGCACGAGTTCAGAGAAGCTGAAGACGAGGTGGTGCGACCATGTCAGCGTGAAGCCTTCATGAACGAGGCCTTAGTGTCCGGGAAGCCAATACCGCAAAAGAACCCACTTACCAAGCTGAACCCAGTGCTCGACAAGGATGGCTGTATCCGTTCTAATGGAAGATTGCAATTTGCTGAATACCTGCCATATGATGTACGTTTTCCTAAGATACTGCCGCAAGGACAGTGGGTCACAAAGCTCATTGTCAAACATTACCATGAGCCATTACATTCAGCAGGTACTAATGTTGTGCTGTCCCAAATGAGTGAGAAGTATTGGGTAATCGCAGCCCGTGAGGAGATTCGAGAGTGGGAGGGAGAATGCAACATGTGCAAACGAAGGAGGAACAAGACATCAACACAGATCATGGCTCTGCTCCTTAAGATCCGTCTGAGATTCAATTTCAGTCCCTTTGATCAAACAGCAGTGGTTTTACCACAGTACAAGGAAGAGGTGTGCGCCTTCAAAAGAGGAGGCTTTGCTTGTTCACATGCTTGTCGACTGGCACAGTTCATTTGGAAATAGTATTTGGTCTGGATACAGACAGCTTTCTGAATGTCTTCACCCGATTTACTAGCCAAAGAGGTGTGCCAAAGGAAATGATAAGTGACTGTGGGACGAACTTTGTGGGAGCTGTCGGTGAACTAAAAGAGCTCATCAGTAAGTTGGACCAGAACAAGATCCAGCAGGACATGGCTTACCGAGGTGTGAAGTGGTATTTCAATCCACCAGGAGCCCCACATTTCGGTGGCATTCACGAGGCTATGATTAAGTCAGCTAAGAAGGCTATCTACGGAGTTTTGGAAGCAGTAATGTTACCGATGAGGAGCTCATTACTGCTGTTGCCGGAGTTGAGAGCCTACTAAACTCTCGACCACTTACCTACCAATCTGCTGATCCACAAGATGTTGTACCTCTAACCCCAAACCATTTCCTCCTACACGGGCAGCTCGGTGGACAATTTGCACCAGAAACCGTTGACACCACAGAATTCAGCCCATGCAAACGGTGGCAAAAAGTCCAGGAGATTATATCCCAGGTCTGGAAGCGTTGGTTACAGGAGTACCTTCCGTTGCTGAACAGACGACCAAAGTGGACAGAGGTTGTGAAAAATTTAAAGAAGAATGACATTGTGCTGGTTCTGGAGCCAAATCTGCCCAGAGGACAATGGCCTCTGGGGTGCATTACGGAAACCTACCTAGGGAGGGATGGGCACACTAGAGTTGCCAAAATCCAGTGTGGGATGAGAACCGTAGTGAAACCTATCCACAAACTTGTCCCTTTACAAGAGGGCTAGGACAATGAGCAATGATTATGAGAACTGAAAGGAACTTGTTATGCTAGGGTTTTGATAGTTTTAAGTACACTTTTCGTTACCTCTCAGTGTGGGGAGGGGGAAATGGACAAATGACAATTGCATGACGTAATCGTTTCTATTTTGAAAAAAACAATAATAGCTCAGATTTTTGATTGACAGTTTTGGTGAAGCACGCGGTGCGAGTTTATGGTGTTTTTTGTGATTTCGTTTTTAGAAAAAGCGGTTTGACTTTCTTTGAATTAAACTGTTTAGAAAAGTATGTTTCTTACTGTGGTTTACAGTACCGCTCAGAATTAACCTAACATGGAATGCGTTCGCGAACACGATCAGAATGAAACTTGAACGAGAAATGAAGCAGCAACAGAACGGATACGGAACGGGGGCAGGACGGATATGGAACAAACAAGTTCTCTTTAACCTGTTGTCTATAACACGAACTCTCATTTGCAGGAACGCGTTCTAGAGAACGTCCCGGCTTAGCGAGATTTAAGTGTACCTTGTGAAGTCCACAATTGTGAGCATTAGGCGCGTGTCGCTCGACATCCGGCCCGGTTAAAAAAAGGTATTGGTGTTCAAGGCCGTTACAAAATATGTAACGCTAAATTAAGCGCTTGATTTTAAGACTACAATTTCATTTTAAGACTACATTTCATGTGCATTTAGCTGATAAAGAGACAGCTTCAAAATATCTTTCTTTTTTCAATTAAGAACAAAACAAAAAAACCCGCACTTCAAATCAGCGAGAAAAACAGCTGCAGTGAACGGGATTGAGATGTTAGTGTAAATATTTTCTTTTTCTCAATATGGCCAAAGAGGCTTGAAAATTTACGTACACATTAGTTGGATAATACCGTTCATCCACAGATAATGAGTACTTTTAGAGTTGTAGAACGCCATTCGCGTTACAATGACTTTCGACGCCATTTCCAGTTAAGTTAATCATTCTACTGTGTCTGCCAGAGAAATCTACGCATTTCCCACTATCCTCTTGATCCTAAGAAAATATGCGCAGAAGGCTCTATACACAAAGACACCACTTAGCAGGGGAGTGACAGGCAAGACTTTTACCGAAGCGGAAAAAAAAAACACGAAAAAAAAATAAAACCAACAAATGAAATGCAGATTCCAACTGGGTTCGCCATACTGGAAACCCAGTAAAAAACGCTACAGAGCCTAATACTGGTGCAAGATTTATTTCTAAGTACTTTTTACCTGGTATGGATTAAAAAATCAGAAAACCTTGCAGCTGTGATTTTACAATTTGATGGCGTCATGCAAAAACACTATTGATAACCTTAAATGCTTGGCACAATGGCCAATTGAACACACTGGTTCGATTCACAAAATGTTTGAAGCAATGGCCAATTGAACACTGGGTCGATTCAAAAATGGTTTGGAATAACTGAACAAACTGGTTCGCAAGAAAAACAG
>NC_090887.1:14287927-14292927 GCF_036669925.1 Montipora capricornis | reverse complement strand
AGACAACTTTACAAGAAAGATTGCGCCGAACTAGCCATCGTAGTTCACTGAGAAATTTGGTTTGAACTGACCATCTGCAGAATGTGGAAAGCATTATAAAAAATACGCCCTACATCTAGAGAGTCTTTCCGTCGCAGCCGTGCTGCTTTGCTGAAAGATATTTTAGTTTCCCCGCAAAACAAACAACATTGCTCCATAAGGTAACCGATTATATTGATCGAAAATTATTTCAGAGTTTTAAATTCTCAGGCTTTGTATCGCGTTGAAAACAATTTCTTTTATTGAAAAACTGCTGCTCCGTCCGTATTTGCTCTGTTCTAAACCGGTCAGTCAAACCTGGACACTACAGCGTATTACTGTGTCATATTTTGCGCATTCTCTTGACCAAATATGGTAAAATGGTGTAATAGTGGAATAATAATAGCTATTAATATTATTGTGTGATCATCTCCTGCCCATCTATCTTCTACCTGGATAATTCATGTCATGGCTTGTAATAGCTAAGGCACATGTCCATGTCTGTGTTGTGGTTCAAATTTCTTCTTGATGCAAAAATTTTTCAAACGAGTTCAATTTAATTTTTCTTTGTCTAATATTCATTATCATAATCTGAAACATTGAACTGGTTAAAAAAAATTTGTACCAGGAAAAAAATTGAACCACAACAATGCAAACCTTCCTAAAATAATGTGCTACTGTAATCCCAAGTCTGATATCTGGGTACTTGGTGAATCATTATTGCATGTACATATATATCAGGCAAACCCAGGTATCCCTGCCAATTTTGCAAAGTGCTTTATAATTGCAAAGTGATCACAGTGATCATGATAATAATATTAATGATAATAACAATAATTTAATTTGAAAAATGATAATAATTTTGCAGTGCCACATTGACGATGTCAAAACTAAGGATTATGATCACAATAATTGTGACACACTTGACGTGCTACTATGACAAAAAAATCACTTCCTTTTTTTCCTTCAGATTTCAAAAAGTGTGATTGCTTAACTTGACTGGAAAGATTTTGAGCTTTGATTTTTATCCAAAGGCTGTTCACTTTGAGTGTAAGTTTTGGATTTCACGGTCCGCCATTACTCATGTTCCAAACTGACCAACTGGACTTCAGAGGGGTTGGGTCTAGGCAAAAGTGATGTAATTTACTCACTAATTTAAAATTGCAGAGTTAAACGTACCTTATTACATATGCAAAACACGAGTTTAAAAGTCTGAAAGCCCGAGACTCCCGTGTTGCATATAGACATGCATTACTCTTAATTAAATTACTGAGTCTTTGACGACATTTTCTCCTCAATCCAGCTCTCTCAAGATTTTCAAGTTAGTAATGGCAGACCATTCAGAAGGACAATTCCAGTTGAAATAAACAGCTGTCTTTTTTAAATCAAGGCCTAAAACTTGGGTCACTTAGTGTTTAAATACTAGTTAACACAGTTTTGAAATCCAAAGAAAAAGAAGAATAATTGAGTTTTTGGTCATAGTATCACTCTAACATACACATAGTATTTAAAAACAAAAGTGATCTACCGCTATTATTGTGAAAAAAAAAAAATCTTTACCTTGACCATAACTAGACGGCAACTTAGCCACAGTTGGTGGTGGGAAAGTGAGGTTTACATTGTCATTGCACATGTCAGAATAACAACAATGCACTGTATGACCTCTCATAGGATCTCCACATAAAAACTTGTGTCCCAATGGTGAGCTGCTGCAAGACTTAAACTGACGAACTTGTCCATTTCCAAATCGATCCAAATAAACCATACAAGCACCTTCTGTGGTGCAAGTTAAATTTGTCTTATCGCAGTATGTATCTTTAACATGTCGACTACATCTGCAGACCAGCTGACGCCAACTTCCAACTAAGAGGTAAAAAACAAAGTCAGCTTCTAAGGCAGTACAATCCCTTAAGTAATAATTATTGTAGAAGGCATTATAATGGTGATGGACAAACAGATTTGAGGTTGGGAAAGATTAGTGTTTATTTCACTGAGGTAAACCAAAAACTAATGAACTGATTAATTAATTTGAACAGGATAGTTAAAAGTGGAGCAATCTTCTAAAGTTTTGTAAAAATGTTCCCAACAAAACTGTACAGCTCTTTCTGAGTCAAATAAATCGTAAACTTTACAATCAGATGGAAAGTAGAAACAATATTATTACCTAATTTTCTGCAGAAATTCAAAGCTTTTTAATAAAAACTACATCTGTGATTCAGGGAGGTGCGGTGGCCTCATGGTTAGTGTGGTCGACTCCGGAGCGAATGGTCTGGGTTCGGGTCCTGTCCAGGAACATTGTGTTGTGTTCTTGGGCAAGACACTTTACTCCCACAGTGCATCTCTCCAGCCAGGTGTATAAATGTGTATAAATGCTGGGGGTAACCCTGCGATGGACTGGCATCCCATCAAGGGGGGAGTAGAAATACTCTTAGTCGCTTCATGCCATGGAAACCGGGATAAGCTCCGGCCTGATGGGCCACTTGGCTCGTATGCAGACTATACCTTAGATCTTTAATTCTGAGTGCTAATAAATAGTCTAAAGAGGCTATATACATGTAATATTACGACACAACGCTTCCAAACTGAGTCAAACTAGTTTATGGCTGCCCATATGTAGCAATATTTAATCCCCCTTGAAACAGGTCCAATTTAAACCGACTTAACTGTGAATTTAACCCCTAAAGCAAATTTCGTTTAATCCAAACCTATTTGATTTAAATTTTTTTACTGTTTTTTTTTTTACTGGTGCCACATATGAACATCCCAGGCAAGATTATGAAAAGTCTAAAAAAGAGAAGAAGGCAATTGAGTTTGTGTTATTGCTATGCTTTGAGGATGATGAGGTGGACGAACCAAACCATCTGAAGTAAGATTCTGTGATAATGTCTGGTATGAAAGAAAGGTGTATTTGAATGTGGGTCATAGGTGAAAGATTGAAGTCATCCTCGCACTTAGCTGGACAATTTTCAAGAGAAATTTTTAAAAGAACTAGTCTCTGATAAAAGACACCTGAAAAATTCAGACGGTTCCAATGGGATCGGAACCCATGACCTCTGTGATGCCGATGCAATGCTCTACCACTGAGCTATGAAGCCACACAGTTAGGAGCAGCTCATGTGTTCCTGCGCACTTCAGATTACCAGACATGACCACAGAATCCCACTTCAAATGGTTTGGTTCATCAACCTCATCATCCTCAAAGCATAGTGTGACCATATACTGTTGCGTGTTCTCAAGTAACAACACGCAGATTGACATTTGAGTATGTAACTGAATGATTAGAGACAATTGTGTTGCATGTGCTCATGTCTATACGCTAGAAATGTAGAGATCTGTATACCTAATTCTTGTGAAGTCATGATTAAAAAATGAACCTTTAAACACATAGCAATAACATGAACTCAAGCCGAAGCATCAACAGCTTGCCATTCGAGCTGTCTTCATTAACTTGTACGTTCTTTGCCTCAACTGGGTCAGTGACAAGGCCATCTGGTGAAGCGGCCATCTGGTGAAGCTCCCAAAAATCCAGGAGTCTTTGATACAAAACATCCACACAAATTGACCTCAAGGCCTGCATGACCTCCTTTCTGCATTTTGTCTTTATATTGAGTAATTATGAGCTCTTCATTTTCAATTCCCTCTCTCATGGCTTTTGCTTGAACTTGCTCATTGTAATTTAAAACCTCCTTTATAATCTTTGAAGGAGACGTGCCTGCTTTATGTGGACAAGCTACTCTGTGACATTTAGATGCAGTAATTCTTCCAAATCGGGGATCAAACCATTTTTCATTGGTTGATTGACCTCTAGTTTCCCTTTCAACTTTGGATATGTCATCATCATTCAAGAAGAGGTTGTGTTTAATTTTGGGGCACCTTTCTCTTATTTCATCCAAGCTCAATGGTTGGTTAATCAAGAGAGCTGAACGAGATTCATCCACACCCACATTCATGCTGATATTGGTTGTTGAATCTGAACTGGGTATGTTGTCATTTGTAATTAATGGCAGTGGTTGGAGACACCATATTTTCTCACTTGTGGTAGTTGGACAGGGTGTGTTAAAATTACTTGTGGGAGTAGCATTGGTTGTGCTAAAATCCTTCAGTTGCAAATGAAGGACGGATCCTCTGCCAACCTTGCCAACCAAAGAATCAACGAGAACAATATCAGAAGAATTCGGAGTCATTTTCCCAAAATGAACGGATGGATTTCCTTCGAAAATAGCATCTCTAAAATTTTCAGCAGCCTCAGGGTCAAGCCTTCTGCTCTTAATTGGATGTGGGTCATAAAACGTCGATGATACTCCCCTTCTCTTTTGACCAGGTAAGTCAGTTTGATGTCGTGGCTTGAAAAACTGTGATGCCATTATAGGCTCCTGCATCATGGTTCGTTTCCCAGGAAGACCCCATTTTCTAGGTTTTGAAGTACATGGACAATGATCTTTACACTGATTTGTTAGCAACTTGTTTCTAGACATTTCGTCTAACATCCATAAAATTATTATTGCCATAACATGGCAACAGCAGCCACTTTTCCCAGCCGGACATTTTGAATCGCACTGGGCTGCTACCATTTTTGACTTTCCATTCAGGTTAACTATAATTCTTACTTTATATTTTACACCTTTTTTATAAGGTACCCAGCACAGAGCTCGTACGTAAATAATATTGTTGTGGTTTGGAAACTTGCAGGTCATGTACGAATGGCAGTAATCTTAACCCTTTCGTGCTCGACATCTCAGCAACTACCTCACCAGGCGTTGATTTCTTTGTTGCTTTGCCACACTCTTTCAAATGGTCCAGAGTATCGGTAGGCACAAACACTGGAAGGACCGAAAAATCCTCCTTAAGGACGGTGCCTACTATTGTTATTTCGCATACGTTCTGCGCATCTCGAGATACTCGGATTTCCTATCGGTGATGCTTACTACAACAAGTTGCAAAATTGTTGAGACACTTTCATTAAAAAACACCTTTTCTAACTT
>NC_090887.1:14265427-14277927 GCF_036669925.1 Montipora capricornis | reverse complement strand
GACACGATGCAATTACTCGGTATCACCTTCTATACTTGTATCGGAAAAGAGTAAAAAATTTCGCAAAAGGAAAAACGCCAAACCTATAACAAAGGGTATATATAGCAACTAAAGTTGTCTCCAACGAGAATCGCAAATATTGGAACCCTTGTTGCTTTGCCATTGTTTTCCTTTGATAAATTTTGTGTTCTTGAAAAAAATATGTACGATTGTTACCAGTGCACATTTCGGATATTTACTATATTTGTCACTTCCCGTTGTTGCTGCTGACCAAATCCTGGCGACTTTTGTGATGTTTCAGATACTTGCTTTGTTTGTAGTTTGCCGAGGGCCCTCATTGCTCTTTATTGTTTTATTATTTTTTCCTTTTGCTAAATTTGCTGTTCATGCGATATTTTGGCTTTCGTACGGAGACAAAAATCCTTGCGACTTTAGCGATATTTGCTGTGTCTGCGGTTTGCCTCTTAATTACGTTTCGATTGTCGGCCCGACGTTATCGGAGCACGATCGAACGACGTTCTTGAAAGTGTTGGCCCGCCGTTGCACTGCAACCGGCCGCCGATTTCCGTTTTCACTAATAGGCAGCTATTACGTGTACGGTTGATGCGCCGATAATGTCGGACAGACAAATAGAAGTGTGTAAATTACAACGGCCGTTAATTTGCTATTCGTTACTTTTCCTTTTCTTCCCTTGCTAAATTTCTTATTCTGGCGACACCAGCGAATGGATTCTTGTTATGGGGTATTTCAGCATTGCAAACAAATCACTGTAACTTGCATGAAGTTTCCTACATTTAAGGTATCGATCCTTAGGGCCCCTTTTTTTACCTTTCTTTTTACCACTTTCCTATTTTTTTTTTATTCTTGTGATACAGTAAACACCCCGCGCATATATTAAAGAACCTTAGATTTTTCCGAGTCAGGCTAAATGGGTTCTTATAAAAATGGTATTTGCAGAAGTTTTAGGCTATCTGGGTTCTTATAGATTGGTTCTTTAGGAGTAAATAAACATTCTCCGAACGTTGTACCCAGAAATGAACTTGGCAGATTTTCTTTTAAACTTGCAGTAACTACAAACATTTTAGAATTTTACATGATCCATTTACAAGCCCTGCCAGATTAAAATATCGCCAGACAATGTTTACAACTCTCAATGCACATACCTGAGAAAACTCAATCGGGGATGCCGCTAAAATTAAAAATTCATGTTATAAATTCAACTCTAGCTCTATAATATTAAATATAGACAATAGTAAAACTTTCACTTCTCACATCTTGGAAAATATATACAAAGCTTCAACTGAGCACCAACTTTTACTCAAAAAAGTTAACCGGAAACTGAAGTTCTACAATATTTTCAAAACGAACACAAAAAAGCTGAATTTTTAGATAGAATTAACAATCCCCTGCACAGATCTGCAATTAGTAAACTTCGTTTGGGGAATTATAGTCTTTACATTGAAACAGGGAGACACACTCTCCCTAAGACTTTTGTACACCGTGCCAGTTGACAAAATCGAGAACGAAACTCATGTTCTCTTCTCTTGCACGCTGTACCATGCCCTTTGCTCAAAATTTTATGATTAAATAGTTCACAAGTATAATTTCTTCCAAGACCTTGATATCACCTCAAAAATTGTGTTCCTTTCTTAAGAATATTGATCCTTTCGTTTGTAGATCACTTGCTGCTTTTGTTTATGACGTTATGAGTTACAGACATTCACGATTATTTTTTAATTAAATAGATTAGTAATTTGCATTACATAATTTGATAGGTAATGCCATGTATAAAAATGGAAATACTTGAATAAATTGTTGTTGTTCATCTATTCTATGATATGGTATGACTGATTTCCTCAGATGAGGATGCTGATACCTTTATATTTCATAACCGTGAAAAATAAGTTTTGAACAAGAACTGTGCAGTTTCAATTGCAATTTGTTCCAGTCGCCTGAAATTTCGAGGTCATTTTGTAAAAATTAATAAGAACCTGTTTAATTTTTAGGTTAACCAAGGTCTTAATAAGGTTATGTTTTTAAATGTTAGGTTCTTATATGCGGGTGTTTACTGTATTTGCTATTATTGTAATTGCAGACAAAATTCTTGTGGCGGCTTTTGCGACATTCGCTAATATCTCTGACTTGTCGACTGCTTACATTTGCGACTTGCTTTGTCTTATCCTTTTGCTGAATTGCTATTCTTGCAACATTTGCGATTCGCGTAATCGTGCATTTTCTGCTTTCTACTTCTCTCAATCTTTCCTCAAACACTCTGATTCAGGGTCATTCATGATACATTCATGAGCTGATAACCTAAAGGAAAACTATGCAAGCTATACAACTCACCTAGCAAAAACTGAACAAGACGCCTTAACGCACTCACGTGGGATACTTTGTTTCTGCAGTTTGTTACAAAAATAGTATTGACTTGGATTAAACGCTGTCCGAATGGTCACCCACATTAATCACTTCAATTCCTTAAACCCTACAATGTGTAAACGTCAGAGGTCACAAATATTTTTTACGATGGTTAATTTGCCAGACTTGTCGGTGTACGATGGATCAAACTGGCTTGATATTATCGACGTAATTACAATTCGAGAGACTAAATATTTTGAGCGAGAGCCGATTCAACGTAAATTTGATTTAGTAATGTACTTTATTTCGGCTGGCCAAACCAGTCTTCTTCAGGTACAATGAGAGTATACGTCGGATTGCTTCTTCTTCTTCTTCTGATAAAATATGGCAATAACAACTAATCTTAATTCACTACTTGCACAATCTCATAATACACCTCTATTACCCCCCAAAACTTTTGCATAACCACTGTTTGCAATTTCTCCTAGGACATGAAAATGTCCCAAGAGAAGTCGGAAACAATGCCTATGCAGATTTTTGGGGGGTAAAAGAGGTGTATTATGGGATTTGTGCGAGTAGTGAATTCAAATACTAAAAGAGTAGCGATGAAATTACCAGAAGATACTGGAAATAATTAACTGAAATCCAATATGTTCTTCGCGGAAATTTAGACTTTTTGGATCAATTGTCCTAACTTTTGAAAGTTAATTCGCCGTTTCCAAGTCGTTTGATAAAAAAATTGCGCTACGTTTTACTCCCAATCGGAGCAACACACCTGCTTTTCTTTTAGCTTCATAATTCATGCGCAGATCAAAAATGAAATAGTGTTCATTGTATTCAATGTATTCAGCACCAGGAGCCCATGACTAGGAACATATTCCGGTCACAGCGTTTTCACAGGCCGATTTATTTTCTCTGGTTAGAATTTTCCGCGAACAAGAGTCCAACAGGAACTCGATGACTAATCTTGAGTCTCGGGTTGAAATACGACATCACATGATTCTTGGTCAGGGGGTCTTTCAATTTGTCGAATGCTTGTTGCTGCTCGTCGGCCCAGAGCCAGGGAGTCTCTTGCTTGGTTAACAGTCGCAACGGGGCGGTTATCGTAGCGTAATCTGGGATGTAACGGGACACGTACTGGGCCATTCCTAGAAGTGACTTCACCTCACTGACATTCTCTGGTTTGCTCATGTCAGTGATCGCCTTCATCTTGCCAGGGTCTGCCTTGATTCCGTTCTTGTTGAAGATATGTCCGTAGAACTTTATCTCACTCTTTGAGAAGCTGCATTTTTCCTTGTTCAGGCGCACATCGTGTTGCTGGAGACGTTGCAGCACACCACGGAGATTCGCGTCATGCTCCCTCTGCGTTTTTCCGAATACGATGATATCGTCAGAGATATTCTTGCATCCAGGGAGGCCTGTAAGTATTTCCTCAATTGCGTTCTGGAAAATCTCGGACGCCACGTTGATTCCAAACATTGAGCGTTTGTATCGTCGAAGTCCTACGTGTGTGCTGAACGTGGTGATGGGGGACTACGACAATGGGGCTCACCCAGGGCGTCGGACCTGTCACTGGCTCGATGATGTCTAGTTCTTCTAAGCGCTTCAACTCCGTCTCGACATCCTTTCTGACATGGAAGGGAATGCGGCGGTACCGTGCGGTTGTTGCTTGGGTTTGACGTCAGGGTCTATGTGAAGCTTGATAACTTTTCCTTTTACTTTGCCGATTCCTCCAAACAGACTTTCGAATTCCTTGTTCGTGGGGGGCTGGAACCGAGTCTCGCCGGTTTTAACTTGATTGACGATCTTAAGCACGCCTAGCTGTTTAGCAATGTTGAAACCCAGGAGGTTTCCTGAAGCACCTTTGACAATGTGCAAGGTTGTTTGTGTGCTGTTGGCATTGGCGGATATTTCGGCCTTGACAGTTCCCAGTAGGGGTAGGGGAGTCGGTGAGCCGTAGGAGAAAATTCTGCGCTTGGTTTTTTCTGGAGCTTTTTCCTTGTATAATTCGCTGAAGGTGTTCTCATCGATAAGATCAACCGATGCTCCGGAGTCAACCATCATTTCCACTTGTTTTTCGGCGATCTTGACTTGGCACATAGGTTGTTTGTCACGGCCTACTGTGTAAACATACTCATCTTCATCAGTGACTCGATGCGTGACCTGGTTTGCCGACTCAGGTGGGTTTGTTCCAACCTCGTTCCCAGGGTCTCTCTTCTCTGCCTCCATTGTCGTTGAGAGAAGACCCTGGTTCACGCTGGTCACGTGGCACTCGTCGACAAACATTTTTCCACTAGGGTAGTGTTTTCGTTATATTTTGATCCCGCAACCGCACCTGGGCGAAAAAATATTCGTTTAACAAGGCATTTCTAAAATAAAAAGGTCAAAAGAGCTGATGTTATAGTCCCCCAGGACATGAATTCCCACAAAAGCGGTCAAACTAAAAGCAAGAGCTTTTGTGATCGACAAGACGACTTCAATGTCGAGCGGCGATTGACGTTCGCTTTAAAAAAAATTAATTTCGTTAGTAGCCAAAGTTGCTTCTTCAGAACAAACACTAACATAAAAGAATACACCAAACACTACGTTGGCTTGATAAAAATGTCTCTTTTATTTTACTGCGACTAAAAATATACACGCTATTAAAGCGCGGTGCAGTGGTAAAAAAAATCTTAACGACATCGACAATTTACACGAAGTTGTTGAAATATAAATATCATAAGTCAAACTGTCAACTCGCTGTACAAGATTGCGACCTTAGCAATCACGTTGTTTAACTTTCGAAAGAAAAACGAAAATCAAAGAACAAAATGAAATACCTGCACATGCTAATACAGTTTGATTTGATGGATTTGAGGTCGATATGTGACTCGAGAACTTAAATAACAACACACCGGCTGATCGCTGAACATGTTTGTTTTCAATGGATAACCGTTTCGCTTGTTTTCTTGCACGACAAAATCTTCTTTCCTTTAAAATTGTCGCAAACTATTAGCATTCTTCGTTGATCCGGACCTTCACACGGATGAAAACTTGAATAACGTGAGGATATTTTCTGTGGCGTCTGATCGATTTGACCACAACTTTTTTCTTTCACATCGGGTTCCATATGTGTAGTACATAAAATACTGCTGTCAAACGTTTTGTCAATGGTTATCTGGCCACAAAATCAATTGCGTGCTGATTCCTTTCTTTGCAATGTCAACAAAGCCTACATTGCCACCAATCCCCTAACACACATTTCGCCAACCTCCCAGATTCTGGGAGACACGTGACCAGCGTGAACCAGGGTCTTCTCTCTCAACGACAATGGAGGCAGAGAAGAGAGACCCTGGGAACGAGGTTGGGTTTGTTCTGCAAACTTGGGCGAAATCGTTTAGTTTGCCAAATGAGGTGCACTTTTTGTTCTTCGCGGGGCAGCTGCCTCTATGAGGGTATATTCCACCGCAGTTCCTACATTTTCCGTCGCGCTTTCGGGATTTGTCACGGTTGCGTGACTCTTGGTGATTTTGCGGACGGCGCTGTTTGTCTTTGGGTTGTGTTGGTGTTCCTTTTTGGGGTGGTTTTATCGCGTTCACGGTTTTATCCTTATTTTCAAGATCCTTCGCTTCTACTTCGCTTAATTCTAGGGCTCTACCAGCTTTCATGAGACCAGCTAAATCGAGGATCTCTCGCAGAGTTTTACGCCGAAGGGATTTTGACTGGCAGTTCAAGACGATTTGTTTTTTAATCTCTTTGTCTGGATTTGCGAAGTCGCAAGTCTTTGCTAGGCTCCTCAGACGGGTATGGAAACTGTCCAGAGTTTCTCCATCCTTTTGCTTGGCCTGACGGAAGTTGTATACTTCGTATGTTGTGTTCACTTGTGGAGAGAAGTATGCGGTTCGTTTTTCGACGCCTTTGTTGTAATCCTTGTCCTCGCCGACGTCTTGAAGCGTCTCGAAGATCTCGTCGACCTCTGGACCGCCGTAATGCAGCAGAAGAGCTCTTTTCTGCTTGTCATCGGTAATCCCCATTGCATTGTCATTTCTTCCATCTAGGACCTGCATTTCCATCGACGTGAACTCGCCATTGTTTTGATTTCGCGGGAAATCGTTCGGAATTCTTTTCGGAAATCTCCATAGAAATCGCTTCGGAAATCCTGGTAGAACGCGCTCTGTGGGTTCTTTGCTTGATCCTCGTCGCCAGATGTGCTGTTTACGGTCAAATAAACGCTTGAAACCACTTGTCCGAACACAACAGTATATTTACTAAACAGACACGACGACTACAACATACAAAAGTCCTAGCTCCTAGACCGCGTGGGTCATTTGCATAAATGATTGACAAGTCTCAAAACTCTACACCTGGGTATGTATTCTTACTGCCTGTAGGCTTTGTGAAAATAAAAGGTTTCGAATTGTCCGCGTTTTTATGTTTCCGGTTGCTGCTTTAATAATTCAATCATTTTCTTTGCTTTCTTATATAGAAAAATTCATTGCCCAACTAATGAATTCCACGGTAAATTTTACGCTAAAAACTGATGTCGCATGAATCACGAAGCGATGAGTGCGAAACCGGTTTTTCCAGTGAAATTTACTTGGCAATTCACCAGTTTGGCAATAATTTTTTTTGAACCGAATGAGTTTTAAAAGAAAACAAGCACACCCTCAGTGAGCGAATGGAAAAGGAAAAAAAGCCAATTTAGAGTCAACTGTCAATAGCCAGCGAATAGGAATCACACTAAAATTAGAAGCCATAAAAACAACTTTGTCAGTTGAAGGAAGTTGAAGGTCAAAGAAGAGTTTTACTGATGTACTTTTTTCCACTTTATCTCTGAAAACAAGATCATTCATATTTTGATGTATTTCATTGAAACACGCCAGTTTGGCTTGGTACAAGAATCGGCAAACTTTGGCAATGCAACCAAGAAAGGGCCAACTTCAAATACGATCTGCTCCAACACTTAAATAACATTTGGGTGCTTTAAACAAACTTTTAAAAACACAAGCTACTGAGATTTCCCCCTAATTTTACGAGAACTCATTGCGAATACGTGTTTATAACATAAGGGCAAAATTTTCTTGTCACTGTCGAGGCTCAACGCAAACCAGTTGGGCAAACGGATTAAAAAAGTACTCGTTCGCTCGCACTTTAGAGGAAAACAAACAAACAAACAAACAAACAAACAAACAAATCAACTTTTTCTTTATGTCCAAAAGAGTACAGATAATTGTTATTTAATTCCAGTTGACAAAAAAAATTCGATTTTCATTCCTGAACAAAGGAAGAACCAACTAAACCACCTTTTAAAAATAAGAATCCACTTTAAATAACGCATCCGTAAAAATAACTTGAACGGTTTAGTGCCCAAGGAAAGAATTTGTATGCTAAGTATGAGCTATCCTGAGCTATTACTGGAATTCTGTTTTGTCGTTGTCGTTCTCTTTCGCTCAGTCCTTTCGTTTCTGTTCTAGACATAGGCCTACAGGCATCATGTAACCTTATCAGAGCTTCTAAAGATATGCCAAAAATTGCAATACAGAGAATCGAAAAAAGCAGCTCCAAGCAAATTAAAAATAAACACTCAGCTTTAAGTTTACATCCCGCCGATGCTTGACTTGAATAACTGCGTAGCCACCAGTGTGGACCACAGATATCATGATATGTCAAATTGGATTGAAACCAGCGAAAAATGCAGAAAGAAAACATCTTCCAAACCGTTTCCCTCCTGATATGAACACGAAAAGCGTTGACTGTGAAATGTATGGCCGTGTAGCCGCGTCGAACCACAGAAAGCGCGCGAAAAATGAAACCTCGCTTATGTTCAGGTGAGTTAACCTGGGTTGAACCTCGTGTGTGATGCGTGACATCACACACTCCCAATTTCGCTGGGTTTCAGATCCCTTCGTTCCACTTTTCCCAGACCAGTGGAGACGAAGAATTCATCGAAATGTCGTTCATTCAAATTTCACCAGAAAATCATTTTTCAATTCAAAATCTTCCATATGGAGTATTTTGTACGTCTGGCAATGTGAGTATATAAAGAGTACAACATATTAAAGTTTTATTTTGCTAATTTGTTTAAATCGATCGTTCCACGTGTGCTCAGATTTTTTCTCCGTTCCTTGACAAATAGCCAAAGCCAAGAATTGGTGTAGCTATTGGGGAATATGTCTTGGAGTTAAGTGAAATAAGTGACCTTTTCACTGGACCCGTAATGTCACAGACGAAAGAGGTTTTAAAAGAGGTAAGATTATGTGATTCTTTACTTTGATTGTTTAGGGACGGACCATTAGAAAAGTGATGGGGGGGGGGGGGGGGGGGGGGGTTTCAGCTTGTACGAATTTTTTTTTCGCGCACTGCTTGTGCAGGAATTTTTTTTTCTAGGTGAAACCCCCTGCACGAATTTTTTTTTAGACAAATAATCCTTTTTTTAACAGTGAAATCTTGATTCATTATCTATATTTTTGTGAGACTATAGAGTTACACAAGCAACACATCAAAAACCTCTCAGACACACAATTGACTGCAGAGCAGATCAATTTACTCTCTTGAGGTTTGAAATTCATTCCAACACCTGTCATGAAAGAAAACCAGATAAGGCGGCAGCTAATTTCAGACTTCAACCAATTTGCCCGGAGGATGCGCCTTCAATATATCTATCATGACCAAAATACTGAGCAACATCCATTTCATGTTAATCCAGTTGGATTCCACCGATTCAACGGTCAGTTGCTCTTGAGACTTACTTAGAAGAAGTCAAAATAAAGCTTGCGGAACTCCACTGGTTAAACCTAAAAATAATCTGTCACCCGGCGAGGAACGAGCTTTCAAGGAGCTTATTAACAACAAAGAAATTATTCTCAAAAAAGAAGATAAAGGCACAACAACCGTCGTTATGAACAGAGAAAACAAAATTACTGAGGGACAGATACAACTGGATGATAGAAATAACTATCAGCCACTAGACAAACCAATGGTTGGAGATACATTCCAGCGAGTTAAACACCTCATTAACTCCCTTCGCCAAGCAGGGTGCATAGATGAAATGACGGCTAAATGGTTTAACCAAACACCAGATCCGCCTCGAATTCCAGTGTTCTATACCCTCACGAAAATTCACAAACCGACATTAGTCGGAAGACCTATCATATCTGGGTGTGATGGCCTAACAGAACACCTATCATCATTCCCCAGCGGCGTAGACAAATTACTTCAGCCAATTGTAGTCCGGTCTGTTAGGTCGAAAATCGTGACAAATCGCGTAAAAGCACCAAATTCGGTACAGATGTTCCTTTTGACGTAAGAAACAAATTTAGAAGGGGTGCCACGTGATTTGGCTTTCTGGGGGGGCATGAGGCTCATAGAAATTACGCAATACTCAAATGCTGGCATGAAAGCGAGGCTGTGGCATTTAATGTGTTTATTACGTACCAGGTTTGACGAATGCCGTTGCAAAATGACTAACCTACATTACTCAGACTCGGTTTTGTGTTTGTGTCCATAAAAGGTCATTTGCCTTGATCACGTGACATTCTTATGATGCTTTGAGCGCACTTATATCAAGGAGTGTTTTTGTTGCGTTTTACACATTCAATTTTTAACATCTGCGGCTAGATATCGTAAATGGTTGTTATTTGTTGCTCTATTTTTAAGGATTTGTGTTCTGTCAGCCTCCAGAGCAACTACAGAGCTCAGTACATGGTAGATTGGCTTTGAAACATTTGCAACGACCACTTTTGCAACCTTTCTTACATCCACACTTCAGCAATTCATTGCACGCCTTAGAGGCTTCTGGAAGTACGGTCCAGCGGGGTCTCCATCTATTATTCTCCATTTTCCATCCAAAATCAGACGGGGATGGGTAAAATTGTTGCTCATCAAGGGACGTCCAGATGCTTGCTTGGTAAAGAGCTCTGTTAGAATGATTCAACAGGGCATCCTAATAAACAATAGAAATTATATATAAATTCTTTACACAAGTATAATTTTAAACAAACGCGCACCGCTTATTTTCATGTACTTCATAAATTAAACTCTCTAATAGCCCAAGTAGAATAACTATAGGTTTAAGTCCAGCATAGCCTTATGATAGGCTTTGGTTAGTTAAAATAAAATTGATAAGTGGATTCAATACAAGAAAAGGTTGGGTTAGTTGAAATGTTTCTAGTCTTTACGCTAAACTCTCTTTTTTTTTTCGCGTTGTCCTCACAGGTGTTTACCTATCACAAATTTAGCCTATCAAAGACAAAAACAACTAAAAATTTGTGTATGATAGGTAGTTACCTCTGTTGGGGGAATGTTTTCTAGCGCCCGATTCTTTTTTGTGAACAGTTCTCGTCGAGCAGTGTTCACATCGGTAGCAAGGCTGGTCCTGTCATAAAGTATCACCACAAAGCGCTGAAGAACATCAAATACAGGAGTGTTGATCTCAAGTGGAATGAAGGGGCTATCGTTCACAAAACGGAAAGCTTCTGTGGCTTCAGGGTACGCTTTCCAGGCCTCCCACGCAGATTTCTTTCCTTTCCCCAGGAATGCTGACATAGTGTCGCAACCGGTAAACGCGTGAAAAAATGGAAGCGCACGGCATTTCTCCTTGCCCAAATACTCACAAATGGTGTTAACAGAAAGCAGCTGAAACTTCTTTCCCATCCCAAAGGTGACCCAAAAGCTCAATCCAGACCAAATTGAAGACAAAGTGTGGAACTGCGCAATTAGAATGACAAGAACATCTGTGTCAACAGTGCGAACCAAGACACTTCTTCACCCCTCATCCAAAGCATCTCTAACGTGTACAAGAATCCTCGTGTCTGCTTCTTCGTGGTTGCAGCTACGCATTTGGTTCCTGGGGCAACTGGAGATGACGTTTTGACCTAATATAAAGGACGATACAGTCAGTGTAAGTGTTCATCAAGACTTGATGGACATAAAAAAGAAGTTTGAACGGTGTCTATATAATCCTTCCCAAAACGTGTTTAGCATCTTACCTGAAGTTATGTAGACAACTCTGTCAGCTGGAAAGGAAGCTGTTTCAACTTGCTTGGTTAAGAAGTCGAACAGTTCCTTCTTGTTACAGGAATCTTCAAGAAATGCCTGCCAGTTCTGAGATAACTTGACATGCCCAGCTACCTTTCATCTCACGCCTTTTCCTCTCTTCTCACGGGCAGATCCTTTCAGACTTGCCACTCAATATTCATCCCACACAACATCAATTCGTTTGGTACTCTTCAAGTGGTTTTCCAGGAAAGGTAAAAATCTGGAATCTGCATATTCAGAAAACGTACCGACAGATGAAACTGGAAGCGCATGCACAATAGCTGCTCCATCAAAAACTTTGACATCGTAAGATGCTGGTGGTGGAGGTGGCGGTGTTTCTTTGTTGACGCATGAAATCAAATCAGACTTTTTCCCGAATCGGAGTTTGCCAAACTCTGACAAAGAAGGTGGATACGGCTGATTTTCATGCTTGAAGAACTCTTCAAGATCTCCGTCGCGCTGTTGGCTGGCAATATACAAACGACTGAAGAGGTAACGGTCACTTGTTACCGCTGTCAACTTTAAGGACGCTTTCGAGATTTGCTTTGGCTGCTGGCGCTTGAACAGTGGCAAGGTATTCTTTGAAATCGTATCGTGAATCGATACAGTCCTTTCATCGATGACGTCTTTTACGAATTTCTTGTACTGGCGTAATCCAAGTTCCTGGATTCTATGCACAGTATCCACGACTGAGGCATCTGCGCAATTGCGTGTGTCAAGGGCAAGTAATTCAGGGCAGTCATCCTTAAAAGGGTTTCCCATTTCTGAAATTGTACTTACAAGTTGCTTGACATGACTTTGAAAGGTTTTCTGTGTAGAAAGCCCTTGTTCGTGGTGTTTTTTCTTTTCATCAACATTTGTTTCACCTTTCAACTGACTTTCGAACTCTTGCAACACTCGAGCAATTTCTGGTCCGGCCACCATCCATCTTCTAAATGCGACAGGACTTTCCGTTAGTCCTACAGCTCCACCTGATCCCTTCACCCTTGCGTTATTTTGCTCGTGTGCCTGGTCGATTGGGATGCTTGAAAAAGTGTTCGATGACTTCGAAATGACCCAGCATTCTCTGAGGATTTGTTGAACGGGGCCTGGTAAGCACTTCATATCTCTTATGTGAATAGGAAGCC
>NC_090887.1:14247927-14257927 GCF_036669925.1 Montipora capricornis | reverse complement strand
TCGTTATGAACTGCCTTTAACTCTTTTTGCGTAGTTTAGAAGCAATAGACAAGTAAATGCCCCGCCGACAGGTTACCGACACGTTACCGACACGTTACCGACAGGTTGCCAACAGTCGGCCGACAGTCGGCCGACACTTTGGTCTCAAACATAACACAAACTGTCGGCCGACAGTTGCCCAACAGTCGGCCGACAGTCGGCCAACAGTTGGCCGACTGTCGGCCAACAGTTGGCCAACAGTCGGCCGACAGTTGGGCAACAGTCGGCCGACTGTCGGCCGACAGTCGGCCGACAGTTGTCCGACAGTTGACCGACAGTCGGCCGCCAGGTTTTTTGGGGAGCTCTTCTTCACAATTACCGAAACAACATTTGGTCAACCTCAAGAGTTGGGCGATTGTGATCTTTGTGTTGAATTTGCAGATTTCTTGTGAAACTTTATTCACCAAAAGATATAGATCTATACATATCTTTTGTTACAAGTAAGTGTAAGAAATTTAAAATCTAATAAAAGTGTGAAAAAGGTAAATAGTAAGAATTGAAAAAATTAAGTATATCACACAGCTAATTCATATTTAAAAGCTAAATGGTTGATAAAAGAGTTTTTGATACACATAGTGTTAATCTTAGGTTTAAAACATGTTTCTTTCCTAAGATTATAACTGGACGATTTAACATGAGGCATAATAGATATAAGTGGATGTCCTGTAGAGTTGGAAGCTTTTCTAAAAATTTTACGATCTTGCCTCTCTAAGAGATCCCAAAATGTTTTTTGCTGATAGTAACTTTTTATGTTCGTAAATTTTGTTGCTGATGGCAAAATATTTTATTCTCGATCAACCGTCCTGAAAACTTGCTTCTGCTCTTCCTAAAAACGGTGTATCAATATTTATTTACTTTTGCATAAATATTTGCTTTGCATAAAGCAAGCTAACAAAATCTGATCCTTGCTTAGTTCGCATTTTTGAGCGTTAAAATAGAATTTTTGGTCCTATGTTTCTGTTACAAAGTGGTATATTTTTTAGGTCACCTATCCAGATACTAATTATCGTCCAATCTCAGTGCTCCTTGCACTGCGTAAAATTTTTGAAAAATGTGTGCTTAATCAACTGATGTTTCATATTTCTTTTCATGATCTATTTGCACCTAATCAGTATCATGGTTTTAGATCAGGAACTAAATTTACCACTGACTGCTTAGTTGACCTAATTGAACAAATTACTAAATGCCTTGATAATGGGGAATTCGCAGTAACCTTCTTCTTAGACGTTAGTAAAGCCTTTGACACTGTGAATCACTCCATTCTCTTATCTAAATTGTCTCATTCTGATGTCGTAGGAATTGAAAATATGTGGTTTAAATCTTGAAAAATAAAATATGAAAATATGTGGTTTAAATCTTACCCTCAGTATAGAATTAGAAGATAAAGAGTTTTCTCAGATATTCAAGCTGTCAATTTGGGTGTTCCACAAGGGTCCTTTCTTGGCCCAATAGTTTTTCTGATCTACATAATTAATTAATGATTTTATTGCTGCTACCTCCTATTTTCCTATGCACCTCTTTGCTGATGGCACTTCACTCACTGCATGTGGGAAAGATCTTGATAGTTTGATCCATCATGTCAATAGTGAACTTCCCAAGGTAATTATATGACTGGCTTTGTGCAAATAAGCTAACATTAAATTTGAGTAAAACTAAATATATAACATTCCAGCCCAGGCAGAAATTAAACTTTAACCATCATCCACCTATAGTTTTAGCTGGCCAACCTCTGGACTATACTTTTAATGTTAAATATCTTGGTCTTATTATTGATAGTCATCTGTCTTCAAGTTGGCATGACCACATTGAGTACTCTTGTTCCAAGATAAGTAAGAATGTTAATATTATGATTAAAGTAAAGAAGTTTCTGTCTAATTATATAAATAAACACTTATTAATATGTACTACTGGTACTCTTTCATATATCCTCATATAACATATGGATCCATACTGTGGGGTAATAATTATCATAGCCCTATTTATGATGTTGTGAAACTTCAAAATAAGGCAGTTAGAATAATTAATAATGTTTCTATTCGGGATAATATTACCCCTTGTAAGAATGTAATTAAACTCCTGTACAGCTTGAGATTTGTTCTTAACTTGACGATTCACTATAAAAAGGAAATATAGAAATACAAAGTTAAGGGGAAGATACCAGTAAGAACTAAACTTCGGAAATGCCAAAAACTACAACTGAAATAAACTACTTACAAGATCTGTACAGCAACTCTGGGTACAACAACTGACTTACAAAAGGAAATACAATACTTTTATATGAAAGACGAATACCTAATGAAGTGATGAAATGAACAAAGGGAATTACATATCATTAGGCAACAGAACATAAGTTACTACATTGAATAGACGTGATAATGAAGCAAATACCGACTAATTACTGCAAGTGGAATTTAGGCAAATTACAAATATCTCACAAACGTTACGAGAACAGCACAATTACATAGAGCCAACAAAAAAAAACTTGCAAATGTAGCAAAACTTGTAGGGAAAAAATTGATTTCTTGTGTCTACACCCCTCACAATGTCAATCTCAACATTTTGAAATTTTCTGAGATTGCTAAGCTTCACACATGCTTTTTTTGCTATGATCTCTTATGCAAGGCTGAACCCTCAAATGTTATGATATCACATTTATCAGTCAGAACAACGTAGCTATACTACTTGTCATGTCTCATCGGAACAGCTTTTTATTCCTTTTCATAGAACAAAATAATATTAGGAAATTTTTCCCTACGTACTATCATTGGACGTTATTTCTGGAATGATCTTCCTCTTCCCTTTCTATTCGCTTGAAACCACACAAAAAGTCGTTTAAGAATTTTCTCTTCAAACATTTACCTTTCTGAATACTAAATGCTAGATTGACATAGTTGTTCCATCTGCCCATACTCTGTATATAATATATTTTGTGTGTGTATTTAACTGTTTAACTTGTCATATATTTTTCTTTTCATTTTACATATAGCGTTTTATGTTTTTGTATTTTTATTTTTCTCTTAGTATCCATGTAATTAAGGATTGTTGTTCAACTACAAAATAATGTATCAGGGCAAGCCATTAGTTTAACTATCTTTTGCCCCTTTTCTCGATCTCGTTTTCTCTTCCTCCATTTATTTGTAATTCCCCAATTTTATGAGTCAGAATAAAATGTAAACAAAATATGATGTTGCGAATGGAACCAGGTTTTCAAGGAACCATGGGTTGCTTTCCATTAAGCCAAAATTTCCAGAAATTTCGGGGTGAAGTCAAATGGAAAGGTCGGCTTTGATTTGGTCCGACCGGAATATTTGGGGCCACCTCTGGAGGTGGTCCTCTTTGACTGGTCGATCCGGTTCGACCAAAACATGCCGTTCCATTTACAAAAATTCTCATTTCCAGTCCCATCATGCAATGCACTTCACTGTGATGTAACCAAAACCTTGGCCGAAATGTAAATGTTTACAATGCTTCATCAGTCCGGTTGGAAATCTTTTGACGAGAAAATGTTGTTCCATTTTTCCTCGTTAGTTCCACTGGTCTCGGGCATAATGGAAAGCACCCAGGATTTCAATTATACTTTCAGGATTCTGTTCATTGGCTGATACCACACCACCAACGAGAGACTAAAGCAGTTCCCAATTATTGAAAGTTACGTTCATACAGATGTATGCTTCCAAATCTGATTTGTCCATTGCATTGTTTGTGCCTGCATGGATTGGTCGCTGTACTTTTTTGTTATGAAAGAAGCAAAGATTATGAACAAAGCTTATACAATATAATGTTGAAAGGCAGAAGCTTTTTCATTCTCATTAATATTTCTACTATTTTTCTGTTCATTTACAGTAAGGTATTATAATTATTACTGTCACATTAATTTTGATGAAAAAGTAAGTCTTATTCCTTATTGCCCTTTTTCATTTACAGTCAACCCTGAATGCATTCATGGGCCTAGGAAAGGAAGCTTGGAAAGAATTGAGAGGTAGTTTGCAGCGGATTCTATCGAATAAGGAGGTGAGATTGTCCTTTGAATTTGATTTCCAGGTTAAGGCCTGTGACCTTTTGGAGTCACACAACAGCAACATACATGAAGGGTTGACAATGGTACTTCCAAGAGCATGATCTTGGGAAACAATTAAATTATAAACTTACCATAAAGTCATTATTAAACTTTATAATAATTATCTTTAACCCATATTGAGAGTAAAAGCTGTTACATGTAAGTCTTACTCTGTCAATGGGTTAAAAAACCCATTTTAATCTATTTTTGAATCTTGTTAATCATGCTTTTTATGATAAATACATTTTGTACGTTCATTATACTTTCATCATACTTTTTTCACTCACGCTTCCAAAACCACATGATTATTAACACAATAATAACCTCAGATTTTTCCATTTCCAGGGAATTCTGAGAGATGATGCTTCTCTACAGTTGAGGTGAATCCTATGTAAAATATTGTTAACCAATGCACACATTTTACTTAATGTTAGGGAATTTTAACTCACTACTGAAAAATAGTTTTATTCAATACTTGCACAATCCCATAATACACCTCTATTACCCCCCAAGACTTTTGCATAACCATTGTTTGCGATTTTTCCTGGGACATCCAAACGTCCCAAGAGAAGTCGAAAACAATGCCTATGCAGATTTTTGGGGGGTAAAGAGGTGTATTATGGGATTTGTGCAAGTAGTGAATTGATATTTAAATAATAAACATGCATAGATTCTTGCTTTTTCCTTTTTTAAATTATCAACAAAAAACCTCTGTTGACCTCAGTATTTACCTCAGTAATTCTTTATCCCTGAAGCGGCCCTCATGGATGAGTAAAATCGGCTGCTGTTAGACAGAGTAAAATGTTGAACTCATTGCTTCCACTGTTTTATTGCAATTATCAAGAGCACGAGGGAACAAGAAGAAGGAAATTACCCATCATGCACCTAATTTACAATGATGTAATGTATAAAAACATAATGCAACACCCCCACTTGTTTTTATTATCTAAAGCTAATTGCACAGTAAGTGTGATTATAACAGGATATGCTACTTAAAGCTAACATCCAAACAGGAATTTTTTAAAGGTGTTCAGTTTAACCTTGGTTGCTGGCATTGTGAAAATATCAGCCACCATCTCCTGTAGGGCAATATACATTGTACAATATCAATTTTACCATTTACAAGTATTTCACGCAAGAAGTGATGCCTGACGTCAATGTGCTTAGACCTTTGTCTACTGACTGGGTTCTCTGAAATCTATTGCCCCTCGATTATCCCCATAGACCCTGGTGACTTTATATGATCCTTTTCCCATGTTATTTAGTAACTGAGTTAAGTACAGACTTTCCTGGGCTGCAGCCTCCATACCTATATACAGATATACAAGTGGAAAGGGCAACAGTAGGCTGCCTTCTTGATTTCCGTGATATAAGGGGGCCACTGTTGGATAAGCTAAAACAGTACCCTGTGGTAGTTTGTCTATCCTTCAACGAGGATGCCCAATCTGAATCGCTATAAGCAACTAGGTTCAAATCACCATCACATTTCTTAAAGCACAGCTCATAATCTATTTTGCCTCTAAGATATCTTAAGACATGTTTAGCAGCTACCATGTCTTCCACTCTGGGGCAGGACAATTTTTGTGAAGGTTTACTAACAGTCCAGTTCATGTCGGGTCTTGTGCATGTCATTGCATATATTAAACTCCCTACAATCTCACGATACCTCTTGGGATCAGTCATTAAATCATTCTTGCCCCCAATTTTTGTTCACATGGAGTTCCTCTAGGCTTACAATCCTTCATTCCGAATTCATCGAGCATCTTAACAATACATCTCTTTTGATTCATCTTAATTTCCCCACAAGACTGATTGAAATCAATACCTAAGAACAATGAGATTCTACCCAAGCCCTTCATTTTGAATTGGCGTTTCATGCCTTGAATTGATTCATTAAATCCATGTTATGTGATGCTACAATTAAATCATCAACCCAAATAAGAACAATGATTATGTTGTTATCCATCTGTTTACTATAAATACAATGGTTTACTGGGTTTTTGTCAAAACCAGCCCCCACCAGATGCTCATGTGATATCTTATTCCAGTTCCTGCCGGTGAGGCCATAGAGAGATTTTCTTAATTTGTAAAGTAGCCTCTTCCCGTCCTTCGACATTGCTGCAAAGCCCTCTGGCTGGTCCATGAATATTTCCTGATCTATATTTTTGCATGTAAATATGCAGTCTTAACGTCCATCTGGTGGACCATGAGGTTGTATTGTGCAACCAGTTGCATAAGGACTCTTACTGAGGCAATATTAGCCGTTGGTGCGAAGGTTTCTTGGTAGTCTATCCCTTCTACTTGGCTATACCTTTTGGCCATGTGGCAGTTAATTTTTCGTTTCAGTTAATTCTTTTTTAACTAGGTAATTTTTTTTAACTAGGTTTTTGTTAAATCAACTGTCTAAAAAAGGGATTTTCCTTTTTTAACGTTATTGTAATGTTAATATTATTGTAATGTAGTTACTTTCCAGTAGTATACTGCTCTTGTTAATTGAAAATCTGAGAGAGAAATATTTATCAATCTTGTATTAAACAAGTTTTATTTGCAAAGGAATCATAAAAAATATTACTGCTTTTTCATTTCAAAAAGTAGTCTTACTATGTGAAAGACAAAAAATGGTCGTGATCCATAGAAGTGCTCCATCTTCTCGGTTGAGGGGGTCTTTAGCACAGTTTATTTCCCAAGCCTCAAGATTTTTCCTTTGTCGCCAGTTATTGTTAGTTCTAAGAATAGTGGCCTCATTCCAAGCGATGTCATGATTTGTTTTTATAACGTGGTCCGCAAGTGCTGATTTTTCTTTTTGTAGCCGTGCGACGGCCTTTTGATGCTCGCCTTTTCTAGTTGTAAATTTTCTTTGCGTTTCTCTGACGTAATTCTTGCTACAAACTGCGCAGGGGATGTCATACACGAGATCTCGAATTTCTTCTTTGCCCATTTCGTCTTTCGGCTTTGGAAATATCTGGCCAATTGTCTTGTAGGGTTTAAAAGTCACTTTGATACCATGATTGTCCAAAACTCTCTTTATGGGTTCGAAAGTCCCGCTAACTACTCCCCAAGGAGTACTTGCATTTGACTATTGCAGAAAAGAAAAAAATGACACTAACTTTAGAATTTTTAATTAGCGCTTTGGTTTATATCTTAGCTTTCGTGTAAATTTTATCTTTCACTTTCCCTGATGAAGATTGTTGAATACACCCGAAACGTCGGAAAACGTTTTTTATTGTACATAGTTTATATTTCAAACACCAGAGTAACAAATATTTATATTTTTTATTTGCCAAGACAATGGTTGTTTTAGACTAAACACTTCAGATAATTGATTACTCCAATCACTGCAATACATGCCAATCCCATGCATGGAATGCAGTGTCTCGCACTTGCACACTGACTGCAGACTAATCCTAACTCAGTTATTGAAAGTTAATGATTTTCAAATCGTTGCTTAGACTTAAATACTGCTTATCAGCGCTAATCAAATGGGTGCTTAGACTTAAATACTGTTTAATATCAGCAATATTTATAGACAGTCTGCAGTTGTCATACACCTTCTGGAATGCTAACTGTTTCAAATAAGACGGTGCGTAACCCTTATCACTAAATTGAAAGGCTAGCTTAACCCTAATTCCTAAAATGCAGGCAGTCTCCCTAACCTTACATGAAAGCTAATCATTCAAAATAAGTGCTCAGTAACCCAAATCACTCAGCTCAGCATTTGACCCTAATCACTAAAATTTGTTGGCAGTTAATAGCACCAGAGAGAAAACGTGTACCCAGTTTTTGAAAAATTTAGCTAAAAAAATATTACCTAGTCAAAAATAAAATCACCTAGTTAGAAAAAAACTAACTAGTTGGAAATAAAATTACTTAGTTTAAAAAAAGCTAACTAGTTGAAAATAAAAATTAACTGGAAACAAAAATTAACTGCAACAGCTACATATCTGGCTTTAAGTGTTTCAGTGCGCAATACCTCGTGTTTGTGTGCAAGCATCCGACCGTCACTCGTGTTGCGTGAAAATGCTGGTTGGTAATGAATGTTTTTTATTCTTTATACAAACCTGGCAGATTTAAATGCTTTTGCAAACTTCGTATTGTTTGGTTAATGAGTTTTGTTTTGTTTGTCATTTGAGAAATTATGAGTCAAGGACCAATTAAACCTTGCACATTTTTGTATTGTTTGCAAGTTATTTTCAAAGATTGACTCCTGCTTCTGTGATGTTGCATTGTGCTTATCCTCTAAAGCCCTTTATCCTTGAACAACGAAACAGGTGAGTTTGAGGTTTACATGTTCGATTTTTTGAGAACTTTTTCGAAACTCAAGGACAAAATGCCCGCATACATAACAGCTGTTTAACAACAAAACTATTACCGGGTAAATAAGCCCTTGAGGCCCTAATTTTTTTGTGTATCCACATTTCCAGAAATTGAAGAATACATGATTAGAGTCCCATGAACATTTAACAAAGAAATTAAGAAATTGCGTTTTTTGCCATCAAAAATGGGGGGTCGACTTATACATGGGATCGACGTATACACGGGTAAATACGGTAATTGTGCGCTAGGACCAGTAGAGGCCACTGACAAGCTGGGGGCCAGCAAACAAAAACTGGAAGTAGCTGCTGGAGGCGCAGCAGCCGGCACAGATAAAGCCGCAGACTGATCACTGAGGCGTCCAGAGTTGAGGCGCGGGTGAATTGCGTTGACGATTGAAGCAGTTAAAGTAGCCAAAGACAAACCAGAGGTAGAAGATGAACTGACCACGAAATTAACTAAGCCTACTGAAGAAGAACTTGACGCTGGAAGTTCTGGACTGACGGGAGAAAGATCCGAGTTTGAGTTTGCTGGAACAGAGGCCATGTCAACTGTTGTGAGTTGTGCGTTTCGGAGGCATAAACCCACTAAGAGCGAAGAAAACACGAGGTATCGCTGTCCTTCTGAAGGAAATAAGGGTTGGAACCAAAGAATAATCAATTTCCCAGAGGCCAAAAGAAGCAAGCAAGCGAAAAAGCAACTCAAGCCAAAGCACATGGCAATGCCCCTGCAAACCTCCCAAGTATCCCAGGCAACACTGCTGCATTGGCTTGGTTTTAACTTTGCCTAAATTATATTTAGCCTCATCAAATATATTTATATCCTAATCACACTGAAATGATTATAAAGTATTTTGTAACTAATCTAAATAATCACAAAACAGAATAGGAGCAGGCATCTCATTTATTGATGCCCGCGTTTGAAAATAAAGAAATAGAAATGGCAAACTAAATATGTAAACTTCTAGACACTGAGAGAAGAGAATCTAGTTTGTCTTAAATATAACCGGCTTTAGCTTGATCCGTTTTCCACCTTCCATGACGCTTAAAAAGCCGATCGCTAACGCGTGCGTTAGCGGCCGCAGAAGCACCCCCTGCCCTTAAACTATGTAAACCAAATAAATTCTTCGGATAACCTAATTCAACAAATGCTTGTAAAACTATTTCTCTCGTTCTAGAGTAACTCACACCGTACTACGCAAACTATAAGTAGAGGTAGCCTTATGGAAATACAAAGAGCGAAAAAAGGGTAATGAAGACGACAAATCTAAATTAGCAGCAGAAATGTATCTGCAAAGCAGATTGAAAGGGCAAGAAATGTACCCTGTTTTTGCCAACAAAACATTGGCACCATCCCCATAAACATCCGTTTTACTTTTGTAAACATAAATCTTGACAAAAGAATCGCAAAAACTTACATCGCAACAGCGTAGGCTAGCTAACTAATTATAGTGGAGAAAAGCGGAATGCGCGGTTACGCAAATGGTTGCTAAACGAAGATCAGAAAGATTAGCATTAGGACCTGCAAACCTATTACAAATGTCCAGAATCATAGCGGGGGTAACAGGTTCTTTTTTAGAGACAGGTTTCGCAA
>NC_090887.1:14227927-14242927 GCF_036669925.1 Montipora capricornis | reverse complement strand
AACATCGAGAAAACAATAAAACGATGCGTTATAAATAGCTTCTACTTTTCAAATGCCGCATATAAATTATTGGAACATACACGCAGAACCCAGCACTTCCGTTCCAGTTCAGTTAGATAACCCCAGATCCCAAATCTGCTAAGCCGCCTGATTTCACGTATATTCTTCAAGGTACGGCCGGTGACTCGCGAGGAGCGAGTTCATATGCCCTTTCACAAGATGGACTTCAGGTTAAACACAAGTTTTTTGGTTATGGAAAAGTCGCGAATATCAATCTATGCGAAAATCAATAACATCGAGAAAATAATAAAACGATGCGTTATAAATAGCTTCTACTTTTCAAATGCCGCGTATAAATTATTGGAACAAACACGCGGAACCCAGCAGTTCCGTTCCAGTTCAGTTAGATAACCCCAGATCCCAAATCTGCTAAGCCGCCTGATTTCACGTATATTCTTCAAGGTACGGCCGGTGACTCGCGAGGAGCGAGTTCATACGCCCTTTCACAAGATGGACCTCAGGTTAAACACAAGTTCTTTGATTATGGAAAAGTCGCGAATATCAATCTATGCGAAAATCCATAACATCAAGAAAATAATAAAACGATGCGTTTACATAGCTTTTACTTTTCAAATGCCGCATATAAATGATTGGAATATACACGCGGAACCCAGCAGTTTCGTTCCAGTTCAGTTAGATAAGCCCAGATCCCAAATCTGCTAAGCTGCCTGATTTCACGTATATTTTTCAAGGTACAGCAGTTCTCAAAAATCACAAATATCTCGGCGGGCCGAGATTTCGAGATTTTGCTGCTGTTTGTCGCTCATGCATGTCAGCGAAACAAAAGATTCGGCATGTCCAGAGGATAAAACAATCTCTCGCCTTCGACAAATTAGGCAGGGAAAGGACAAATAACAAATCTCAGACGAAGAAGGATTTGAGGTTAAGGTTTACAGTATTTGGTTTCTTTTAATAACTTATGGGAATTTTATGAATAACATAAAACATGCATAGTAGATACGGGTCACGCATGGTCACGCGTGACTTGGTTGAGTCGTGCGGACAGTGTTGGACCGCATACTGTAAACTATTCCACCGTTTTTGGGAAAGTTTTTGTGTTAAACTCGACTCTCTTTTAAAGAGCATATCGATCATCGAAATGTTGACAGCAAAGGCAGAAAGATTCTGAAAAAAGCACCGTGTCATTAGGGCCTCGGCAACCGTAATATTAACACTCTCAGGAGTTTAGAAAGCTCACCCGCTCCGAAAAGGACGAGTTATTCGATCGGCTCAAGATTTTCCTGCGTACTTCTGCCGATGTTCAGCATGGATATACGAAAGCTCGAGTTATTCGAAGGGCTGAAGATTTTCGTTTGTACTTCTGCCGATTTTTTGCATGGATATAGGAAAGCTCGAGTTATTCGAACGGCTCAAGATTTTCGTTCGTACTTCTGTCGATGTTTTGCATGGATACACGAAAGCTCGAGTTATTCGAACGGCTCAAAATTATCGTTGGTACAACTTACTGCCGATTTTTTGCACGGATATACGAGCCGTGCTCACGGGTGGCGAGTATTTTTAAACGGATACCCCGAGAGTTTGAACGACCGACTTTTATTTTTGCACGGGAAGTTGAGTCGTGTAAACGACATGTCAGGTCGTTCTCACGGCTTACGTAGAGCTTTGAACGACTACCCGTGAAAAACGACTTACCGTAAGGAACGTTTTCGCGTGAGAGGTCACATTTGTCATGTCGATTTATGAATAACACCACGACAAATGTCATTGGTGTGGTTGTCATGGTGATGGTCTTTGCCTTGGTCGTGGTTGTAGTATTCCCGAGAGTAATAAAGTATCCAAACAAACAGATTTAACACAACCAATTTGATTGCAGACGTAACATGGCAAATGGTTTTTCCTATCCCAACATACTTAGCGGCCTAATACATTACATCTCCCCTATCCTCAGAAAAATGCTCTCTTACAAGAATAAAGAAATCTCCACGAACAATAAAGTCAACTATACTAACGATGAAATCTCTTCTTCTAAAACTTAAATGTTCAAACTGTATATAGTTCTGAAGAGAGAGAGACTCAGTGTTCATGTTCCCCAAAGAAAATTAACAACATAATCTCTTAATCTCTCTGGCAATCTCCTTGTCCTCTGGGGTCTCAGATTCCTTGATGGTTCTGGTGTCGCTCCACCATTCTCCTGCAGATTGGGGCACTCCCCTCATATCCAGCAGTCCGGCAGTCGATTCTGGTACGGTTGGTTGGTAAGGTGATGGCACAGGGTCTAGTTCCTGCTGGGGTGTGGGGGGTGTTGACACAGAGTCTGACCCTTGTTGGAGTGGGGGATCTCCCTCTCTAATGTATTGCTTCACATGACTTGTGTTTCTGGAGTACTGGTTCCCTGTTGGACTCTCTACCACGAGGCTGTTCCCAGTCTTGCTGACAACCTTACAGGGATTTGGGTTAAATGCTGTGCTGAGTTTGTTAGTCTTGTCTTGTTGGACAAGCACTTCATCACCCAGTTCAATGCTGGAGGGGCTAGCCCTGCGGTGTATGTCTGCGTAAGCTTTATTCTTAGCTTTCTGCTCAGCATCGCGATCGTGTAGTTCATAGTCATAGGCATGGCCGATGCTTAAATCAGGGATCTTCCCCTTGACTTTTCGGTTAAAAAGTAGCTCAGCGGGACTCCTTCCAGTCGTATTATGGGGAATGCTTCTGTAGGCAGAGAGATACCTCCTTAATTCTGCTCTCCATGGTTTGTTCTCTGCCTGAGCAATTTGTAGTCGTTTCAACAGTGACCGATTCTGTCTTTCGACTTCTCCGTTGGCTTGGGCCCACTTGGCAGTAACTTTCTGATGTATAATATTATGCTGTTCACAATATTCTCTAAATTCATTCGACTTGAATTGTGGACCATTATCGGACTTGATGGTATTTGGCAGCCCATGTCTGCAGAAGGTGTCAGCTAGACGGTCTATGATCTTTTCAGCGGTAGTGGACTGCATGACCAATAGTGAATGTCCAGATGGTAGCGGTCCCATTAAATCTACTGCTAAGTCTTGCCAGGTTCCATCAGGTAATGAGGTGGATCGAATAGGTTCAGGAGGATCTGGTTGTGCCACTAGCTGACACCCATGGCATGCTTGGCAATGTCTCTCCGCTGCTTTATCCATCCCGGGCCACCACACCTTGGTTCTGAGGTTCTGTTTGGTGCCAACCACGCCCAAGTGGCCTTCATGAGCAAGTGCTAAGGTCCTTGGCTCCAACTTACTAGGAATAATAATGCGTGTACCTCTAAGCACGAGCTGACCAATGACACACAACTCCCCCGCCACTGTCATATATTGTCTACACTTTTCAAACCGCCCCATTGCAATAGCTTTCCTCACTTCTTTCAGCTCTTCATCATTGGCAGAGGCCTCTTCTATCTCACGTGTTGTGAGTGCCGTTGGTGTTGCACTTGCAGCAACAAGCCTAACATACTCCTCAGTGCACCGCTGGTGGTTGTCAGGTTTGACTCTCGTATGGAGTAGACGCGACAATGGATCAGCAATGTTCTCGCGCACAGGCCTGTCTATCACACTGAAATCATATGGCTGTAATCTGAGAACCCATCGTTCTATCTGTGCACATGGTCTTGACCGTGGACCATATATGACCTCTAAAGGCTTGTGGTCGGTCTCTACAACAAACTGCATCCCATACACATAGACATGGAATCTCTCGCATGCCCACACCACACCGAGCGCCTCCTTCTCTGTCTGGGAGTATCTCTGCTGACATCCAGTCAAACTACGACTTGCATAACATACCAGTGTCCATGTAGTGTCCTGCTTCTGTACGAGAACAGCGCCCAGCCCAACTGGACTGGTGTCCGTGATTATCTTGGTGGGCGCATTCCCATCGAAATATGCCAAAATACAAGCTTCTGTCATCTTCTGTTTGAGACATTCAAAGGACTTCTTCTGCTCTGGTCCAAATTCAAAGGGTGTCTCTTTCCTTGTCAGTCTTCGCAGTGGTTCAGATAAAGTGGCAAAGTGAGGTATGAACCGGCTGCTGTAATTGGCTAAACCCAGAAAGCTACGTACATCTGACGCACTCTTTGGTTCTTCCACCTCTAATACTGCTTTAACACGATCTGCTGTAGGACCAATACCTTTCTCTGAAAGCAGCATGCCCATGAACGCCAGCCTGTCCGTGTTGAACAAACATTTCTCAGCATTTAAAGTGAGACCGCACTCTTGCAGACGCTCTATAGTTTGGTGGAGTCGCCTGTTGTGTGTTTCTGTGTAGGGACCATGCACCACAATGTCATCCGAAATGTTTTCGACACCTTCAATACCTGCCAAGGCTGAAGCGATTTCATGCTGAATAAGATATTGTTCACTGGCAGAACAGACCCCGAAGAGTAAGCGCTTGTATCGAAACAAACCATCAGGTGTAGCAAAGGTTATGATTTCCCTGGATTCTGGGCTCAACTCCAACTGGTGGTACCCCCATTTAAGGTCTAATTTACTGAAGACCTTAGAGCCATTCATTGTATGTAACACCTCATCAACTGTAGGAATTGGATATCGTCTTCGCATAATGGCTTGGTTTGCCTGTCTCATGTTCACACATAGGCGGATGTCCCCGTTGTCCTTTGGGACAATCACCACAGGGTTGACCAATTATTCCCATGTCCAACAGTTCTGTGGTCTTATCTCGGATCTTTCCTCTCAAATTAAATGGCACCCTTCTATAAGGCTGTGCAATAGGTTTTACAGTGGGGTTTATATCCAGGGATATCTGTTTGTTCTTCAGTTTTCCGACACCCTCAAATACCTCTGGGTACTGCTGTTTTAAATTGTCAGCTTTACTTGTTACCATAGCAATGTTAATGCCAACTTTTAACACCCCCAGTTCTGTGGCTGTGATCTTTCCAAGCAACGACATCTCTCTACCTTTAATCACTAAGACTTCAGCTTTGGTGGATCTGTCACAAACACTCACTGTGCACTTAAAACTACCCTTAACTGGCAGTGGCTGACTAGACGCATATGGGTTTATCTTCTTGTCTTGGGTAGCCACTTGTGATTCACATTTTACTCCCTTCACCTTAAGCTGTTCTTACGTCCCCTCGTCAATAATGGTGCTGCTCGCCCCAGAGTCTATTAACATCCTAAGGTTTACTCCTCCTACTTGTACGGTGACCATTTCTGAGTGTCCTCCTTCTGTAATACTAAATACATAGTCCTGCTGGGGCCCAGGGTCATTGTCATCAGGTCCCCCCCCCAACCTGGCGAGCATATGACTTTGTCTTGCAAACTTTTTCAAAATGATCTTTCCCGCGACATTTCCTGCATGTTTTGCCCTTTGCTAGGCACTGGGGATCACGACCGAAATGTCCCAAAAAACCACATCTATAACATGTCTTATCTCTCACTTGGAATCGGCCTTGCATGCTAGTACTCGGATTGTTAGTTCTCTCATGGATTCTATTGATATGTTCTGATTTTACCCCCTTTTCTGAAAGGGCAGCCAGTTGGGTTTCGATCTTTTTGCAT
This sequence comes from Montipora capricornis, assembly GCF_036669925.1. Taxonomy (NCBI): domain Eukaryota; kingdom Metazoa; phylum Cnidaria; class Anthozoa; order Scleractinia; family Acroporidae; genus Montipora; species Montipora capricornis. The sequence continues at coordinate 14,237,369 of NC_090887.1, read as the reverse complement.
TTTGCGGCAACCTCTAGGGTGCGTGTTAAGTTCAGTCCTTGGCCTTCTTCAAGCAATTTTCGTGTGATGTAAATGGAAGTGCACTTATTCAAAACTGCGTCTCTTATCTGGTTGTCGGTATCAGTGCCAAAATCACAATCTTTAGCTGCTTGTCTTAAGCGAGTAGCAAATTGCTGAACTGTCTCACCTGGGTTTTGTGTGATTCGATGAAAGGTCTGACGGGCGAATGCTTAATTTACCTGTGGCACGAAATAGGCGTTGAGAGCTTCAACAGCGCTGGCGTAATTTGTAGCATCCGCGGTTTCAGTTAAGGTGGTGAACATCTCCTGCACATCAGGCCCAGCCAGGTGGAGTAACATTGCTCGTCGCCGCTCTTTAGTTGCTGCTGTGGTTCCTTCGCTTATAATAAGCCCTTTCCCGTCCGCGTACAGTTCGAATGAAGTTAACCACCTCTTCCATCGGGGACCAATCGTCGCTGGATCAGAGAAACAATCAAATTTCGGTAACACGCTCTTTTCCATTGCTTTTCGTTTCTCCTCGTCGCCAATGTAGTATTCCCGAGAGTAATAAAGTATCCAAACAAACAGATTTAACTCAACCAATTTCATTGCAAACGTAACATGGCCGCCGCTATCAAAAGCACATGGTTTTTCCTATCCCAACATACTTAGTGGCCCAATACATTACAGTGGTCATCACCAACAAAATCCCCATCAAGAAAGAAAAGAAAACGGATGCTTACACTGTCACAAAGCTGTCTTAATAGGTGTCTATTAAATGACAATGCTAATTATTATTGCTAACTTGTCCAGTTAAGTGCGAGGATCGCTTTTATCTTCCTTATATAAACCACACTTCAAATAATTATGCATTTCTTTCATTCATGAGTCCTTTCATGGAACACATGAGCCCAACAAATTGACCTTCTCCCAACTGTGTGGCTTCATAGCTCAGTTGGTAGAGCATTGCACCGGCATGCATATGGCAGATGTTAGTCTGCGTAGCTGGCATTATTGTTGGTGCAGGAGGCAAATTAATGAGTGGCCAAGCTGCATGGAGAATGGGGAGGGGCACTGTGAAATATTACCAGACCAAGAACTTACATTTTTTGAATGCCGCCACTTTGAATCCAATTACGAACAGCCAATGATAAATCAGAGTAAAGCTGTAATGCAAAACCAAGTTGTACATTACAAGTGTCAATATTTGGGCGCAAAACTTATGAGCAGCGTGCACAGGAGATAGTAGACACAGATGTTAATTTGGAAAGCATGGAAAGGGTACGTACATCAAAGAAGCAAGTAATATAAGGAAGACTGTCAAGTAAACTTGCAAACAATTGCAAGTTTGTGCATGTAACCTGAAATTGGAATTCAGAGATTATTTAAAACACACCCTTTCAAATATCGACCAAAACCGTGGTTAAATGAAGGGAGAGAATGAATGAACCACCCATTGACGATGCAAACGAGGGAATCATCACACCTCATGCCAAGAACTCTCTAGCAGAATGTTGTTAGTATTATTGTTAGTATGTTTAGTATCTAACTAAACTACTCAAGAAAAAGTTTTGATCGTTAATCCAGGTTCCTGTGTTGATGTGTTCACTCCGTTTGTTGACAAAACTAAATCAATGATCTGATAACTTTTGCCAACTTAATCTTGCAGAACCTGAATGTGCAAAGTGAGCTTGGAGACCCTTAATCTACCTTTGATTCTGTATTAAAGAGGTCGAGCCCAGACAATCTCGCAGCATATTCCAACATTCCAACATCATTTTAGTTCACAAAGCTGAGATTTGGTGTTTATGATGGACATTGTCCCTCAAAGGTGCCTGTAATATTTCAGATTGACCAGAGAGTAAATTGAAGGCGAAAATTTCCATTGCATGGTCGACCACAGTATCTGCGAAATTAGTTAGAAGCAATGTTTTTGATGACAATATTATTTTATTATTTTGCCAAAGTGAAGATCATGAAAATCAAGGGTGGGTAGAATAACCATAACATCTTTGCCGGAAAGCAACGTCTCCTTCGCAGCAGTCTCCTACTCTTCTTGAGCAAAATTTTCCATTCTTTTTTAATGTTTGGATAAGCAGGAGCCTTTGATGGTCGACGTAGGTTATTGATTTTCCTCACAGAAGGGACAAACTTGAGGAAGGTCTCAAGTGATATTTGATTGACGTGATTTTGCTATCAGCCAATCAGAAATTTCTGTCCATTCAGTGACCAAAATATTGATAAAGCCCTGGCTAGCTCTTGGGTGGGCGGTATTTCACAGTGCCCCTCCTCATTCACTGCGTGGCTTGGTTTCTCGTTAATTTGCCTCTTGTACCAAAAACATTGCCAGCTACGCAGAGGTCATGGGTTTGAATCCTGTTGAAGCTGTCTGAGTTTTTCATGTGTCTATTTCTTAAATTGTCCAGTTAAGTGTCTATGTTTGGTAATCCCCAGATGTCATAATTACCATCGCCATTGTTAGCAGAAATTAAAACAGAAAATAAGGGGACGATATATCAGAGCAGTCTGTAAACACTACATTGCAATGACATTTGTGATATGGTATCCTTGTTAACAACAGTGGTGTCCATAAAGTCTACTAAATTGACTTATTGAGCATTCCTTTGTTTTACGTCTTTTCAGGTGCCTTCACCCCCAAGCTGAGGTGACGATGCAACTACCAGCTGTAATTGGTATGTCTTTGGTGGGATTACATAATTTAGTGGGAGCAATTTTTAATCAAGAGTCAGAAGGAATGTTAACAATGACTCCAGCCCTTGCCCTAATCTACAATGTACATTGGGGATGGTACTGCTCCTTATCACATTTCATACCTACATATTGTTGTGACCGATCTAGTTGGTAATGACGAAGGATTACAACGGATTGAACCTTGAGCAACAGCTATATTCTGCATACACGACTCGTGGTCCTTAACAACTACAGTCAGGTGTTCCATGCCCTACTGAGGGGGAATCTGGGTCCCAATACACTACATCCCTCCCCATTTAGATAGAGAACAATATCATCTAGTAGAAGAAGAAACAAAAGAACAATTGGTCCAATAAGCATTAACATGGACTAGCTACAAAGTCAGCAATGTCTCTAAGATTTCAGTGTCTTTATAGTTTAAGTACAATAGTCTTTGAGGTAGCTTGGGGCCACTCTATGTCTCTGGGACCTCAACAACCTTTGGCTCCGTTGTCACCACACTCTGCTGTGGGGTTGGTTTATCCTGCTTGTGGGGCTCTCCAGTCATCACCACTTCCGGCATACTTAGTGTAGCATTATGTGCATCACCACTCTCTAGCAGTTTCTTTACATGAGATGTATTGCGAGAATATTGGGCTCCTCCTGGAGATTGCACAATCACGCTGTTCCCATTCTTGTTTACCACAGTGTCCGGACTTGGTTCAAAACGTGTTGTGAGCTTGTTCTTTCTCTCTAATTGTTGCACTTAGTCTAGTACTTGATCTCCAGGAAGTACCTCTGAGTACCTCGCATTTATCTGCATGTCAGCATACACTTTGCTTTTTCTCCCTGTCACACACTCCTTGTTCGACATGTACATCGCTCAGCTCAGGGAGCTTGGTGCATATTTTCCGTCCAAAGAGCAACTAGGCAGGGCTTACACCAGTCGTTGGGTGAGGTAGGCTTCTGTACGCTGCAAGATAAATGTTCACCTCTTTCTTCCAGTCCTTTTCAGAAGTGATATACAAAATTTGGTTTATCAACAGAGTTGATAGTGTAAATCGACCACCGTACAGAGATTCTAAAAGCTGACGTTTCGAGCGTTAGCCCTCTGACGAAGGGCTAACGCTCGAAACGTCAGCTTTTAGAATCTCTGTACGGTGGTCAATTTACATTATCAACTCCGTTGATAAACCAAATTTTTGTATACTACTTCCCCACCGACGCAGCACCACAGTTTCTTTAGAAACTACCCCTTCATTCGTTTCAGAAGTGAGCTATTTTGGGGCTCAACTTCTCCATTTGCCTGGGGCCGTTTTACTGTTACTCTGTGGTGTCTGATTCCCTGCTGCTCCAAGTACTCTGTAAACTCTAAGTAAAATGGAAAAAAGTAAAATCGTTCTCTGGTAAAAAGTTTTGAAAAAACTTTGAGCTTTCGACAGACTGAACTGCTGCCTTTTATCCGTTGAAGGCAGCAGTTCAGTCTGTCGAAAGCTCATAGTTTTTTCAAAACTTTTTACCAGAGAACGATTTCACTTCTTTCCATAGCATGAATCCTGGTAACGGATCTTCAATATTTTTATCTAAGTAACATAGTAAAATATGAAAATGTTACACTGGTTAAAAAATATTATTGAAAAAAAGATCATGAAATCCCAACGTTTCAACGAAGTGACAAGTGTCTTTAAAATCGCGTAGATGCTAATAAAAAACAGAATATATTATAAAATCAGTTCTTGTCCAACTAGACCCTCCGTGAGGGTACACTGGGTTGCCTGTGGTACGTGCACCGTTCCAGACAATTTTTTTCAAGTTGGGGGGTCATTAAGAAGTAATACCCGACGCGGCCCTTTGGGTCCCAGCTCATCACACGTTCGTACGACGAAACAGATCTGTCCTTGCGTAATATGTAGCTCTAACAGTGCACGATGTTGTTTTGGTATTGTCTATCATTGTATTGCCATGGTAGAAGTCTTGGGTAAATAGTCTGAGAAGACATGTGGTTACTAGCAAAGTACTGAACCCAGAAAGATTGAAGAAAATAAATGGGAAGTGAGAAACATTGGCCTCTGGGCTGACATGTTGATAAACTTCTTTTCACCACAAGTTTAAGCGTGCCCTCTGAGCATCTGACAGCTTTGTAATACCGAAGTTCACTGAAGTTAAGTCTTGTTCGGCGGGGTCAGTGTTTGGATAGGAGATCAAAATAATATACCCCTCATAAAACAGAAGCATCGGACCGAAAATACTATTAACGCTAACAAATGCGAACTCAGCAAGGTACATATTTTGTTAGCTTGCTTTATGCAAAAACAAATATTGATGCAAAAGTAAATAAATATTGATACACAGTTTTTAGAAAGAGCAGAAGGAAGTTTCCAGGACGATCGCTCTAGAATAACATATTTACGACATGAAAACAACATTTATTTTGAACCGTGAATATAGAATATAAAAATTTACGATCAGCGACAAACATTTTGGGGGATTTTTGCAACGTTCAATTTTGTTATTGTACGTTTTGGCTGCACAAGTAAATCGCAAAATCGAAAGTGACATCACCGGATGAAGTTACTGCGGCATGTTTACTCGCCAAACAGTGAAGTATCTGTGTCAAATGATGGCAAGATACCGGGTTTTTGTAAGTTTCTTTTTCTGTCAAGTGTAAAAAGTTTGACAATGAAATGAGCGAAGTCAAAACAAAGATCACAATCGCCCAAGTCTTGTTTATGCAAAGTCTCAACCTCAACCTGACTCGAAGGTTTTTCTCCGGGTACTCCGGTTTTCCTCCCTCATCAAAATCGACTCACAGCTAATTAACATCTAGCTGTTGTGCTGTGCTCCGACATCAAACATGGACTGTATAGCGGCAGCCAGAGGTGCCTTTCAGCCCGATGTCGTGAGCCGCGCCCTTTGAAATTCAGTCCTCAACTGCAAGTAAGGGTGATTAGCACTAGCAATATTTATTTATATCTATTTATTTATTTAAGTCAAAATTTACTCTCCAAGACGCGTACGACGTTATTTATTCTAACCAGGTACAGTAATTCCATCATTTTGGAAATAGCAGCTACTTTATTATTCAACTGTGTCACAATTCTTCACTGATTTTGGGGTTCATTTTGTTGAAACTCAAGCACGCTTCCAACAGGCCTGTGAACCCTTCCTGCTTACAGAGCAATACTAAAAAACTTCTCCCATATCACATTTCAACCTTAAGCTTGAAAATTCAATACACAACATGATATTATCATTCACAAAGGCAGAAAATACCACAGAATCCTTTTCCAGCGAAAAATTTATTGAAACAAACAACATATTTGCTCTTAGAGGCGAAAACCTCTTCCTATTTCATTGCGTACGTGAAGATAACGCCAAGGCCCTGTACTCTTGGGGCAGGTACATGCCATCATCATGGTTGAGCGGACTTTTGCATATAATATATTCTGTTTTTTATTAGCATCTACGCGATTTTAAATACACTTGTCACTTCGTTGTATATTTTTATTACCCCTGAAACGTTGGGATTTCAAGATCTTTTTTTCAATAATATTTTTTAACCAGTGTAACATTTTCATATTCATGGAACCACCTGGTTACAAATCAGTTTTCTAAATAAATAAATAAATAAATAAATAAATATTGCTAGTGCTAATCACCCTTACTTGCAGTCGAGGACTGAATTGCAAAGGGCGCGGCTCACGACATTGGGCTGAAAACATACAAAGGCGCCTCTGGCACCCGCTATACAGTCCATGTTTGATGTCCGAGCACAGCACCACAGCTAGATGTCAATTAGCTGTGAGTTGATTTTGATGAGGGAGGAAAACCGAAGTACCCGGAGAAACACCCTTGAATCAGGGTGAGATCAACTGAAACTCAGCCCACATGCTGGCCGAGGCCAGAATTGAACCCCAGCTCGCAGTGGTGGGAGGCCTGATGGATAACCACTAAGCCACCCTGACTTCTCTGTTGCTACGAACTGTGGTCCGTTGTGGGATGTCAGGCTCTCAGGTAGACCATGGCAACTGTTGATCTCATGATGTTCATCTTGTAGTAGCAACAATAGTAGTCCATGATGAGCAGAATGGACTCACCAGTGGGGAGTGGTCTGAGCAAATCAATTACCAAATCTGTCCATGGTCCAGTCAGCAATGCTGTGCTCCTGATACGCTCTGGTGGGAGCCACTGCTAGGACGGCTGACTTACTGACGTCCATAGCAGGTTTTGCAGTGCTTTTCAGCATCCTTTTCCATCCCGGGCTCACTATACTTTACTGCACAACTTCTGTTTGGTTCCCATGATGCCCAGATGACCTTCTTGAGCGAGGGACAACACCCTGGGTCTGAGTTTCCTCGGGATAATGGTTCGTGTCCCTCTTAGTATCAACTGCCCAATGCTGCACAGTTCACTAATACATGGGAGGTATTTCTTGTAAGCTAGCTGATCTCACTGCTTTCCATTTAAGCATTCCTTGACTGGACAGAGTTTTTCGTGGATTGCTGAGGCTTCTTCCACCTCTCGTGTATGGCGCAGGGGTTCGCATTTATGGCTACAAATCTGACCTATTCTTCGGCTTCAGCTGAGTGACTGCTGCTTGTTTCGAGATTTCCCACTAGCCTTGAGTGCGAGTCAGCAATTTTGTGCGACCCAGTATCATGCTGGACCTTGAATTTGTATGGCTGCATTCGAAACTGCAGCGGCTTGTGGTCTGTAACAAGATCAAATGATACATCATACACAAAGGGATGGAACTTTTCAGAGGCCCATACAAGCGCCAGCGCCTCTTTCTCTGTTTGCGAATATCTCCTTTTGGTGTCTGTCAGACTACGACTTGCATAGCAGATGACTCTTGTCCATTCTTGTGCTTTTGGGTTAGTACCACTCCCAGTCCAACTGGGCTGGCATCGGCAATCACTTGGGTTAGGGCATCCTTGTCGAAGTACCCCAAAATCTCCGCACGAGCCAATCGCTCTTTTAGCTCCTGAAAGGCCTTCTTCTTTTCACCTCCAAACACGAAGGTAGTTCCTGACTTTGTCAGGCGACGTAAGGGCTCAGAGACCGTTGCCAGGTCAGGTATGAAGCGGCCACAGTAGTTTACAAGCCCAAGAAAACGTTTGGTTTCTGAGGTATCACTGCTTTGACTTTTTCTTCTGTACAGCTGATCCTGTTCCCGGACATTACAGTGCCAAAGAATTTAAGTTTATCCATGCTAAACTGGCACTTTTCTGCATTGAGGGTCAGCCCACATTCCTTTAATCTCACAATGACTTCCTCCAACCACAGATCATGCTCTTCCTGGTCTTTACCATGTACGATGATGTCATTTGAAATGTTCTTGCCTTTCTATACCTGCAAGTAATGTCTGGATCTTGTACTGATACTGTTCGGAGGCAGAGGTAACACCAAACAATAGTCTCTTGTATCTGAGCAGACCGCAATGGGTAGCAAATGTTGTGATCTCTCAGGATTCTGGGGAAAGTTCAAGCTGGTGGTATCCCCACTTAAGGTCAAGTTTGGAGAATACCTCGCAGGTGTCAGGCTCTCCGTATTGCCTCGTTTGCCCTTTGCATGTCAATGCAAAGACGGATGCCACCCCAGACTTGAGGACAACAACAATTATTGGGTTAACCCACGGTGTGGGCCCTTGTGCGGGTTCAATAATGTCTAGTTCAATGAGTTCTTTAATCTTTTCTTCCAACTTTGGTCTCATGCTAAGGGAGTCCTCTGTATCAGCTGTGCTACTGGCTTCACATTGGGGTCGATTTGGAGTTGTACTGCTCGGTCTTTCAACTTTCCAATGCTGCTGAAAACGTTTGGGTACTTCTATTGTAGGGTCCCACCAATGGTCTTTGGGTCTGCACTTACTGCAGCGATACCTATCCCTATTTTCAGTACGCCTCGACTAGTTGCAATGTGCTTCCCTAGCAGAGGGTCTCCTTCACCATTGATCACACAAAACTTAGCACTAGCAGTGTTATTTCCTGCAGAGACTTCACAGGAGGACGTTCCTATCACATCAAGTGGTGTCTGGGATGCATAGGCAGCGAGTCTCCTACTTGAGCAAGTTGCTCTTCTTTGTCCTGGCAACCAACCATATTTGCAGTACCTCCCTTGGTTCCTGTAGCCTTTAATTTGCTTTTGCCTTTCGTCACCACTTTGCTTTGTCTTGCACTGCTCTTAAAAATGTCCTTCCAGCCCACATCAATGACAGAATTGACCTCTTGCTGGACAGTTGGAATATTGACCACATCGGTAACAAGTTTTCTCACGGCAGGTTTTAGTACCTCGGGACTAATATGTCTTGCCATGGCCTCTTTTTGTTGCCTCTATGCAGTTTACACTGGCTGAATTCCCTCCCTTTTCTTCTATGGTCAGAACAGCAAGCTGTGTGCCAACTGTTCAGCAGTTCTCGGCTATTTCAAGAGCTCTAGCTAAGGTGAGGCCTTGATATTCTTCCAGGAGTTTTTGCTTCATGCTGTTCACTCGCTCAGCACTTGCAGAGGATTTCATCACGAATTTGGTTATCTGTGTCTTGGCCATAGTCACAACCTTTCGATGCTCGTCTGAGTCTGGTTGTAAACTGTCGGATTGTTCCCCCTGGTGCTTGAATTAGCTGTCTGAAACAGTGTTTAACATACGAAGTGTGGACTTTAGGAGCGAAGTATGCGTTCAGTGCATTGACCGCTTTCCGGTAATCCTTCACATCTCCCAAGTCTGGCAGGGTAAGGAACGTAATCTTGAACCTCGGG
>NC_090887.1:14195427-14215427 GCF_036669925.1 Montipora capricornis | reverse complement strand
TTCCAATCGAACTACATTGTTACGTTCTAGTCACATTTTTTCTAAGTGATGTCCTCAGAATGTGAAATGAACATTTTTGCTTGTAAAGGTTAGTGGCACTGGAAGACGGTGCTATCAATCGCGGCCAATCGTGTTTTAGTATTGAATTTGGTTCGGAAGTTCGATAGAATTGCAGCTTAGTGCTGATTTCAATCGAGTTCGTTTTTAACCCAAAGCAAAGCAATTCTTGGTTTGCATCCACGTGATGAGACGGCCATGTTGGTGTACAAAACAAATAATAGAGTCAAGTCAAAAGACAATTTAATGCATTGTTCTGTACACCAACATCGCCGCCGTGACGTCAGATTCAACCATGAACACAGACGCAGGTAATCAAATAAACCAATTACGCAACACAAAGTAAATGCGGGAAACTGAACGCGTACAGGCAAGACGCTATGGACCATATTCGTATTCTCAGTATGTGACTGGAAAGTGCTTGCAATGGTGCTAATGCGGTGGAATATATTAAAAGATATAATTGCATTTGAAAAGATTTCCCCGCATTAGCCTCGATTGCAAGCTACTTACAGTCCAATACTGAGAATACGAATATGGTCTATTGAGTCAACATTAATCACCGATTGACTAATAACATGGCGCGAAATTTTTAAGCCAATCAAGCTTCGCAAGAAAAACAAGACCATTTGTAAAATTACTTGCGCCACTCAACTGAAAATTACTCTGTGATGGTTACTGTCTAAAATCAATTTTCTATCATTTTGTTGAATCGGAACAAAAGTACCCTTGGTAGAAACTTTATCTTTGTGTCCCATCATCCAGCAAGTTCCCTTTCACTCACGGCTGGGTGCTGTTACGCGGCCTCGTACACCGTATGTCTTTTTGAGGCATGACTGACAAGCTGGCCGCAGTTGCAGGGGAGAATAGGTCAGACCACAGGACCAGGATCCCTATGTTGTACTGTTTTCGAATAGTGTATTTTTTAACTTTCCATATAATATTAGGATCCAGTTATAACGCCGAGGAAAAAAAAAGAAAGAAGAAGAAAAATATGCAGCTCGCGCAAAGCGCGGAAAAACGCGTGCGAGTAAGGACTATAAACCGTAGGCCCTGTCTCACAAATATCTTCCATGTTCATGAGTTCCCAGTGATTGATTGATTGATTGATTGATCAGTTTATTCAGTGGCGGATCCAGAGGAGGGGACCGGGGGCCCCGGCCCTCCCCCCTTATTTTTGGACCAAAGCCACCAAAACACCATAAAACACAAAATGTTTGAGAGCGGGCGTCCACCTTACCTGCAGGTCTGGATCCGCCACTGTTATTTACCCCCCTTGCAGCTGCAGCTGAATTACAAGGACACCAACAACTATATTATTGATATTTATAAGTACAAAAATTGTTCATTGGTTCAGTCCTGGCAACTACTTTAACACCGCTATTAACAACAAAGCTAGAGCGAAGAGGATACCCGTGATGGGTTTCGGCACTTTATGTCCAGGTTTGCACGCAAATGCGAAAATTGCGAATTTTGCGAAAAATCGCAAAAATCGTAGAACACTAAAAAGTTAGAGAACACTGTACTCCCCGACAACAGTCGCGATTTTTGCGATCTTAACGATTTTTGCGAAAATTGCGAAAAATCGCAGAACACTGAAAAGCAAGAAAACACTAGTCCCCGACAAGAGTCGTGATTTTTGTGATTGGTCCGTGGGTCACAACTTTACACGTTGGGAATCGAGTGCCAGCTACCAAACGCTGACCGTCTTGCGGTGTAAATAATTATTATATTTCACTGCGGGTGTTAACAACGAACGAACATCAAACTTGTCTTTCGAAGCCATTGAATCTTGAATCTCTAGTTTCTCAAAGCTTTTAAAATCATTAGTAACTGAAAGCAATGAGCTTTTAAAATAATTGGAACAAAAATTTACGATTCACTGAAAGTGTCTTGTGTGGTGTGAATAAAGAAAACAATTTCCTCTTTACATGTCTTGAAACGCGACGACATTCAGACATTAAAAGAAAAAAAATAACTTACCAATAGACCATGTCCTAAACGAAATTGCAATTGCTTTATTTACAGAAAGTGAATTTTAAAACAGGCTTAACTGCAGAATACAATGTCACTCCAATAAAGTTCTGCGTAGCTGGCTACGCGGTACGCAGAAACCAATAAATTCAAGTTGAAGTATGTAATTTATTCAAAAGAGTATTTCTCGTTCTAAAGGCGTGACTCAAGAATTAAGCAGTGATCGATTGTGAATTTTACGGTTCGGTTAACTACATTTTTCACAAGATCGTGTGAAGAAAATAGCACTCGTTTACTGATTAAGCCTGAGCTCTTGTTTCAGTCACGCCGAAATTCTCTTTTAACGTTTTTGCTTTCGTTTTACGGTTCGGTTAACTACACTTTTCACGAGTTCGTGTGAAGAAAATAGCACTTGTTTACTGATTAAGCCTAAGGGCTCATTGCAGTGGTTCGGCCTAAGCTTTTAACATCTTAGCTTTCAATTTTTGGTTTGGTTAGCTACACTTTTCACGAGATCGTGTGAAGAAAATAGCACTCGTTTACTGATAAAGCCTAAGCGCTTGTTTCAGTGATTAGGCCTAAGCACTCTTTTAACATTTTAGCTTTCAATTTACGGTTTGGTTAGCTACAATCACGAGATTATCTCACTGCGTACCGCGTACCGCGTAGCCAGCTTCTGATAAACTTCCATCTTGAATTGATTATCTTCCGCGTACCGCGTTTACCGCGTAGCTAGTTTCTAAGACAGACTCCACCTTGAATTGATTTTCCATCAAACAAAAGAGAAAATGCATCCTGGCGCAGTTTGATCAACTTTACGTGCTCGAAAAGGAAGAGATCATAGCTAAGGTTAAAAAGTTTCTAAAAGATGGATGTGGGTGCTCTTACGGAACGAAAGAAAGTCAATGTTGCCACCAGTTTTCTGAGGAAGCTGTGCTTTCAAATGTAAACGATTGCTTGGAACTGTCACATGGAGAACTCGATCTTGTTGTGCTGGCAAATATTCAAGTAAAAGGAAAGGAAGATCACGTTGCAGTTTTCTGTATCTCAACCGTCCGATTTGTAAAGATTTGTTTTTAAATCTTTATGGCATAAGCAATTCACGGTTCTGCACAGTGGTCTTCTATATGTGACAGTCAACGTCGCACGGATTTGAAGCTATTTTTGCAGCAGTGCGCGTCAAAAGCGGAAAGTAGGTCACAAGTCATAAATTAAAACATCAATAGGCTTGAGCCATAACTAGACAAACAGCTGAAAGGGAAAGTTAAAGTACGATCTTTCGAGTGATTTAGACATTTAAATAAAGTTCCTTTCCTACACATTAAAGACAGTTCTCGAACAGAAAAAATCGCAATACACCGGAACTTAATTGCACATTTCATCAGATTGGCTTTGACTCCTTCGGTCGCAAGTTAAAAACTTAACTAATTCTAACATCAAAAGATCTCTTTCTCTGTGCTGTGGAGCATTCGAGCGAAAGAAAGTCAAAACACTTTATCGCGTAAAATTGTAAATGGCAACAACGCAGTCGTAAGATTTAAGGTAAACTGCTGCCTTTTTGAGGTTAAAATCTATGCTTAAATTCGCTATTTTAAAAAAAAAATTGTTAAAAACGAAAAAATCGCGACTCTTCTTGGGGACTAACAAATTAAAAAACTTGGGGACTAACGTTCCCTTGCTTTTCAGTGTTCTTCCCTTTTCCCGATTTTTCGCAAAATTCGCAATTTTCGAAAAAATCGCTACTCTCGTCGGGGACTTGTATTCTCCAGCTAGTCAGTGTTTTGCGATTTTCCCGATTTTTCGCAATTTTCGCAAAAGTCGCAAAAATCACGACTCTTTTCAAGGACTTGTGTTCCCTTGCTTTTCAGTGTTTTGCGATTTTTCGCAAAATTCGCAATTTTGGCACAAATCATGATCTTTCCAACGTGGTGCTAAGACGCCAATAGTGCGAGGCAAAAATTGTTAAAATCGGGAAAATCGCGATTCTTGTCAGGGACTTGTGTTCTCTACATTTTTAGAATAAAGAAAAGACAACAGAGCTCTTTTACTACTACTACTACTACTACTACCACTACCACTACCACTACCACTACCACTACCACTACCACTGCCACTGCCACTGCCACTGCCACTGCCACTGCCACTGCCACTGCCACTGCCACTGCCACTGCCACTGCCACTGCCACTGCCTCTGCCACTGCCACTGCCACTACTACTGCTACTGCTACTGCTACTGCCACTGCCACTGCCACTGCCTCTGCCACTGCCACTGCCACTACTACTGCTACTGCTACTGCCACTGCCACTGCCACTGCCACTGCTCCCACTGCTACTGCTACTACTACTGCTACTGCTACTGCTACTGCTACAGCTACTGATGATCTAAAACATATGTACATAAAAGATCTTCGGTAAAAAAAGAAATATCAATCAAGCGAAGGCATAAAACACTCGTTAAAAATTTAGTCAGTCCAGCAAGTCCTTTCTTGATCTCTAAGTCATTCTCCTGTGCTTTTGTCTTTCTTCTCCGTGAGCTTGTTCCCCTCAAACAGAGTAGGGCAGTCCACAGGATGGCGAAGGACACCTTCGTTCTGATCCATGCGATTGTTGTTGCGTAGTCCTCCTGCTTCTTTGAAGGGATGAGCTCGGCAAGCCTGGAATCGTACCGCTGAGACTCCTGAGACATACCTCCTGTTGTGTGAATACCAAGGGAGTAAAAGAGCCATTCTCGACCTCTATTATTCTGGATGCATACTTTCGCTTCTTTCCGTCTTTGTGCAATTTATGTATCTGTTTGGAGCTAAGCTCTTTGTACGAGACCGCATTCGGGTGGCATACATCTGGTGCTCGCCTGTTGAGCTCCTCCCCGGCAAGGGGCTGTAAGGTGGGCTCAATTGCTACGTCATAGCAAACCATATCTAGTAGCTCTGCCTCCAGATCACGTATCTCGTTGTGACGCTTTATGATTTGGCCGCCTCGCTGGCATATGATGGCGTGGTCCACGGTAAAGCTACAGCCGCATACGCATACGGATGGGCTATCGGGGATGGGCCAGTCATAGCGTAGCCTCAGTGCGTCAGGAAACTCCCGCTTGCTTAGGTCAAAGTTCATGCCTTTCAGTGGAATTGCAGTAAGCCAACTAGAGGCTCCCTTTTCGCATGCCAGGTCTACGGCTCTTTGTGTCCTTACTGGGAGAGAGACCTTCAGCTGACTGTTTGCGGCCTGCTGGTTTCCGTGTATTCTGGTAAGCACCCTGGGACATCATTCAACACCTGCGATGAATTGCCTATTGTATCCTTTCTTTCCTCAACACCTTTTTTGTTTCCTGTCATATGCAAATCCAGGTCTATTACCGTCGAATTACCATTTTCTCCTTCGACATATTGCTTGTTTTGATTTTCGTTTTCAGCAAAATCTTGGGTAGTACAATCACTTCTTGTTGTCGAAAAAACCGCATCCATAGTAGCATTCCTTTCTAAGGTTCCCGCTGTTTCATTGCTATTCATATTTTCGAGTCTAGCAGCCTGGTCGCGAAGACTTTGACTCTTGAATCCTAGTTGTAACACTCCCATTCCGTCCCAAAGATCTTTCATGATACCCACATAACCCTGCTTTCTTCCTTTTTCAATACAGGGAGGGTTTTCAGAAGACACAAGCTCCTTGGCTTTCCTTTTACACTCCAATATATCATTATTCATCCGCTCAGTCCATTTCACCTTCGACTTTCTCGCTTGACTTGACATCGCTCGAGTCTACATTATTAGTGTTCTGCGATTTTTCGCAAAATTCGCAATTTTCGCAAAATTGTTAAAATCGCAAAAATCGCGACTGTTGTCGGGGACTAGTGTTCTCTAGCTTTTGAGTGTTCTTCGATTTTTACGATTTTTCGCAAGATTCGCGATTTCGCAAAAAACTCCGACTCTTTGGGGACTAGCGTTCTCTTGCTTTTCAGTGTTCTGCGATTTTTTGCAGAATTCGCAATGTCCGCAAAAATCGTTAAAATCGCAAAAATCGCGACTCTTATCAAGGACTTTTATTATCTTGCTTTTCAGTGTTGTGCGATTTTTGCGATTTTTCGCAAAATTCGCAATTTTCGCATTTGCGGGCAAACCTAGACATCTCTTTTCCCGCCTTTGACTGAGGGGCAGCAAGCCTGAAGGGCTAAGGGCATCATATGGCAGCCCAAGGAAAATGATGTGAAATGCTCTCTTTTGTATCGATTCTAGCGTTTTGCTCAGATAAGGCGGAAGATCTGCCCAGACGGGTGCTGCATATTCAATAACTGATCTAACCAGGCTACAGTATACTTGAACCAAGTCCTGCCAGGCCACGCCACATTTCCTTAATGCGTATAAACGCTTATTAGCTCTTGCAAGGACATAATCACAGTGCTCATTCCAGGAAAGGTCACTAGAAATAAATACGCCCAACAACTTGTAGTGACAAACCCTCTCAATCACATGGCCACAGAGGGGAGTTGCCGGGAAGGGCTGATATTGCAGGAAATTAAATATGATCTCTTTACATTTCTTTGCATTGAGGCGCATGCCGTGGTCTGATGCATACTGCGCTATTTCGTTCGCGATGCGGGGCATGTAACTAGGTGAGCACCTAGGGATGCACTCCAAAACAGAAAGGTCATCTACATATATTTCATCCGTGTATACCAACTTGCTACCAATTTGTTACTTAACATAGCAAACAATATTGGTGCAAGTTTGGTCCCTTAGGGGATGCCACTATTAGGAAAAACAGGGGGGGGGGGGGGAGGCGAATAGCGTCACCAATTTTTACCCGTTGTGACTTGCGCGAGAGGAAATCCTCGATCCACCCAATAATGGCATCATGAACCCCATATTCTAGAGTACAATGAACTAAATAAACTAGAGCGTGTGTCGTAGATTTGCCGCAGACGGCAAACTGTTTGTCATCGAGTTGGTCCACCACCTGCTTATATAGTAAGTTGAGCGTGAAACCCTCTATGATTTTAGCCAACTGAGAGGGGAGAGTTATCGGCCGCAGGTCTTCTTCGACTGCTTTAGGAGGCGTAGTCTTGGGAATGGGAACAACCAGAGATGACTTGAGTTGACTAGGGACCACGCCTTGCTCAAGCGATGTATTGTACAAATCAGCAGTAACAGGAGCCAACTTGAAGGCAAACAGTTTCAGCACTCTACTAGGGATACAATCAGGACTACTGGGTTTTCTTGTTTTTGTCTCGCGCAATGCCTTGAGTGCTGTTCTTGAATCAACTAGAGATTCTCTCGGGACCTCCACGGCGGTGTCGATCGACAAGCGTTTGCGGGCGCGTGAAGTGTAACGTAAGGTCATGCAAAAGGTGTTAAACCGTTCCGCCAGCATCTGGTGAAACCATTCATTACTCTGTTTTCCTCCAGTCAAACTTTTGATTTCCCTCCACCAGCCTGCTACGTTGCTCTCTTTTATTACAGCTTTACCACTCTTTGCACTTTGTTTCGTAGATGTTAAAAAATATCGGAGCCGTTACCATACAATCGTAAAGTCTTTTGGCGCTTACAGATTAGCATTTTCAGAGTAGTTGTTATCCATGGCTTATCACCAGATATTTTAACGCGCTGAAGAGAGAAAAAATAGGTGACAGCAGATGATATAATTGAGTAGAACTTGTCACATTTTTCAGTAGCACTTGGAAGACTCAGAATTTCAGACCAGTCCTGTCTCGTAATCCAGTTTCCGAAGTCGCGTGGTCGGCTATCACGTTAATTTAAAGAGCCCACACAGTATTCGAGAAGAGTAGGGGAAGAAGTTCCCGGTGTTGTGGCTGTCCTCTGTGGGTATATGGGTGGGTGGGTATAGTAGGTCCACATCAGCTGAATAGCTGCCAAAAATTCAACCTGCTCAAACAAATAAATAACAAGCAAACAATAAATGACAACATCTGATTGGCGGAGAAACTGGTACGAGGTTTTTTGTAGCCAATTACCAAACTGCTAAATTTGTATTGAAATTTTCAGAATATGTACTGGACAGCTAAACAGCAGCTGGTCCATCATACCGTGACAGGGTGTAATGTCCGTCCTGGGGATCTCATGGGATCTGGAACAATCAGTGGAGAGGTGAGTGGCCGATGACACGTTCGGGAGGTTAAATGAAATCAAACTGGTATCTTGGTGCGGAGGTTTCGAAAAAAAAAAAAGAATATTATCGTGTGTTGCTCTCGCATTCTCCAAAGTAGGGGAATCTTTGTTTACATTTTTGCCTCATTAGCATCCTAGAGTAAAGTACTGATCATTGAAAGTGCATTGCATGACGAGATATTCCTCGCTATTTTAGAAGTAGAAAGATCTGCGCAAACTCAGTAGAGTCTTGATCAGTAACACCTACTGTGCTACCTACTGTTAGAAAAAAATGCGCATGCGTATGTTGCTTGCACTTATGTTTACGTCACAAGTGAGGACCAGGCTTTCAATGGATAACATTTCGTCGTCCGCATAACGCAATCACTGCATGACTTGTTGGTGTTGGAGGATCGAAAGACGTACTATTAAAAATTATGAAAATTCTTGTTTTCTTCGAATTAAATTGCCTTTTAATTTGGATACTTGACGAAGGAAAACTGAAAGTATAGAGAAATTGTGACCAGTGTTGTCGAACTTAACGCGATTCCCTAGAAATAGAACTTGTCATAGATTTCAGATAGAACTTCGCACCCTGTTATAACATGTCAAGGAGAGGATAAAATGTAATAAAAAAGGGGAGTCACCGTGCTCGTTTCCATGGTACGTCACTGATGAATACGGCTATTTGAGCTACTCTGACAATAGATCATTTTACAGTTGTGTGCTTGGTTACCTGGCTTTTGAATGAAAGTGAGGCTGGAGTTGACCTTGCTTTGATAGAAACCTTGCTGCGTTTCTTATGTTAATGAAGTTATTCTCATGCTGATTAGTAGGAATTTACATAAGAAAAGCAGTGATCGAGGTTTCTATCAAAGCAAGGTCAACTCCAGCCTCACTTTCATTCAAAGGCCAGGTAACTTAGCACACAACTTTAAAATGGTCTATTGCCGCACACCCACAATGTTGGATTTTAAAAATGTAATTCAACGTATAACGCAAAGCGTGGTGTCATTCTATGGTTAATTCAAGTACATACCTGAAAAATGTATTTGAATGTGAGAACTTAACACTCCAAAATAGATTTAACTTTAGTGTGTGTTGTTCGACTCCTAATGGCTCCTTTCGTACAATTTTATGAAATTGCCAAAAAACTGGCCATAGATTTTTGCTGATTTTTTCGCTACTCCATGAAGACAATGTTCTCAGCAAATATATGAAATAAAAAGTGGGGGTCACCGTATTGCATCAGGAGAAAATAGGCATTCCTTGACGGATAAGGCTTGGCGTCAGTGAAAATCCGCCAATATTAGGGAGCTTAAGCACGCGCGTTTTTGAGACGCGGACGGCAACCGGAAGTGTGCTGTTTTCCCTTTTAACCTGTTTTCACACAACCACATTTACATTTCCAAGTATCTTTTATCCATTAGAGAAAATTAGTATAAAAATTTGGGAGACACCACTCCGCTGGCACGCGAAATTTTCTCTTGTGGTTGACGTCCGCGTCTTAAAAACGCGCGTGCTTAAGCTCTCTATTTTATCAATGTGCCCACGCTACTGCGCGCGCCAGTGACGCAAGAAATTATGCGCAGTAGGGTCGCGAAATGCAAAACCAGGGAATCACCTTAAAGAAATGTGAATTTTTGTCAGTACCGCACAGTCACGTGCTTCTATATGTTGACTGACGTCTTGCCAAGTGTAGAGGTCCTTTAATAGTCTGAGTCCTTGCATAAGCTATGTATTTCCATGTTGCAGACATCCAACTCTTATGGATCTATGTTGGAGCTTTCTTGGAAGGGGACTAAACCATTGGACCTTGGCCAGGGTGTCACGAGGAAGTTCCTTCAAGATGGCGATGAAGTGATCATGACAGGATATTGTCAAGGCAATGGTTACAGAGTTGGTTTTGGGGAATGTAAGGGCAAAGTATTGCCTGCTATACAATTGCAGTAAATGAAAAAAAAGCGAGAACGAGCATCTTTCCTTTTTGGGCAAAAGTGGATGTAACATTTTTCAGAGGTCGATGTTTTACTGGAAGAACTTTAAAAACTAACTTCAAAATTTCGTTACCCTTGTAATGTTATTTCCAAATAGACTTATGGCCAGCAGAAATATAGTGGTGTAATGATAATACGTATCAACTTTATTTAATGTCGATACATAAAGACTCTGTTAAGCCGAATCGGGGACTATAAGACTATAAAGGGATTGCTTCAATTATTTAAGAGCTTGTGTCCTTAGAGCTGGTGTTCTCAATAAAAGGAAAGGAAAGGAAAGGAACTTTATTTAAGTGTCTAGTCGTTCTAGCGCTGGAGCACTAATTGGGGACACTGTAAACTCAAATAAACGATGAAAGCAAATCAAGTCAAATGTTGGTTTTTGAGGAGAGGGGAAACCGGAGGACGCGGAGAAAACCTCTCGGTGCAGAGTAGAGAACCAACAAACTCTAACCCGGGCCACATTGGTGGGAGGCGAGTGCTCTCACCACTGCACCATCCCTGCACCCCTAATACTGTGTTCGACGCTGTCTCGTCAAGCCCTTTTGGCCGTTACAGGTGGCGTTCGTTCTTAATGAATAGAGCAGTTTTCAAATGACTGTCGAAAGTAATTACGCGATTGTAATTGCTACGCTTGGTGATTGGTGTAAATGAGAAGGAGAACCAAAACCAATCACGACTTGCACGCGCGATTTTTCCCGCGCTTCGAGCAAGTTACGTGGAATCGCTGCAAATTCGGAGTGGTTCATGCGCTCTTTGCTCCTGCTGTGATTGGTCGTGTTTGTTTTACGACACTCGATTGAAAAGAACCGTTTTGTATTTGTTCTTTGAAAGGGCGAAAATAAAATTGTAATTGGTGGTTGCATGCTTCTAGAGTGTTTCTACTTACGTGACCAGTAACCTTGTTTTTCCACCGAAGCAAAACGTTTGCGTGATAATAGAGCTCAATTCCCAGAGGATTAGTTGGGTACACCAGCATGGCCGCCGTTCCATTGTTTATGAACACCAACATGGCCGCCGTGACGTCACGTGAAAATACGCTATGTACCTTTCTATGAAAGTGAAGCCTGGACGGGAGCATCGCCTTAACATCTTAACACATCGGATCTTCAAATTGACCATGCACAAATATAAACCCAAGCAGGGCATTTCAAAGTGGTCATGTTGGCAATAAAATCAAATCAGGACTCCACTACTGCGGAATAGCAGAAAAGCCTGCTACTCTCTTTGCGTATTGCCTGTCGCATATATATATATATATATATATATATATATATATGCTCTTTATTTGCGCCAGTACTGAGCTGCCCAGGAATTAAAATGGTGGGTTTTTTATAAAAAAACAACACACTATTACTAGGAGCTTACATTTTCGGAAATTTTCTTCGAAAAATAGTTTTAAAACATTGTGCTTTTCAATAACTCCAGGACTGGACATTTAATATTCAAGCAACGGTTTCGCTTTTCACTGCCGCCAATCATTATACTGTACGTCTCAGAAAACGAAAAAGATGAGTTCGTAGGGGTCAAAAGGTAGCGTTCGCGGCCAATGATTGGTGGATTTCGGTCCGCTTTGTAGATTTCTCTTTTTCCAATTCGTTGGTCGCCGCCGTAAAATATTAAGTTTTAAAAAAAAAAGGTTCACAGCAGCAAAAAGGGAACCTCCTTTTTGTGTCAGAACGTGGTTAAAAAATTATCGAAAAAAAATTGTTTGCAGAAGTGCATTAAAAGAAAAAAAGTTTGTAGGGGAAATTTGTTCATACTCCCCGTCCTGGAAAATAAATAAGGGTCTGTCGCTTCCGGTTAAAATGATGGATTTATCAAAGTTGCCAGCACAAGTTGCCGGAGCACAAGACATTCTAACCCGGCGTTGTCAATCAATGGTTTCCGATCGATTGATTGCAATCAATACAATCAATAATAATCAATAACAATCCATTGATTGTTATTGATTGGTGCAACCAATCGATAAAAATCGATACTCACACTCGGAGTCTTAATTGCTATTGATTACCATTGATTTCTATAGAAAATCATTGATTAATAATTCATTATGCAACTTTCTGGCACGTGTTAGCGTGGGCGTGCTTCATTGGTCCCGGGCATATTTACACGTCCAGGGTAATTGGGTAATTCGATTCGAGAGGAGAACGTGGGAATGCGTTCAGAGTTAAGAATGATCGGGGGCAGCTCGGCCATCTTCAAATCGAGCTTGTTGGTCCTCTTTGGCCCTTACGCAAATAGATTACTGTGTAAGTTTAAAAACGCCACAATACAAAACAAGGGAAAACAACAATCGAAATGTGTCATGTCAATAACTGGAACAAAAAAGGGCCAAAGAACAAGAAAGACAAGAAGCAAAAAAGGGCGCACCAGAGAATTTATCAAAAGAGTTCCTTAAGGAAATTTTGACAGAGCATGGAATCACATTCAAAAAAAGTTCAACTAAAATAGAACTCATCAACAAAGTTATGGACTTAAGAATACAACTGCAACGACAGGAAAACGAAACAACTGCAATGGAAAATGACGGTCCGGCTGAAACAGCAGATGAAACAATTGCAGTAACACATCTTGATGAGCCAATTTGTGATTTCGCCTTTTCCCCAGTATTTAATCAGGTTTTTCATAAACCGTCTGAGACAAAGCAGAAATCTGCCTACAATGCCTACAAGAAACGAACACATTCGGCGAAGTCAAGGATAGCCTGCTTGCAGGCGGTAGTTGTTGTGTCGCCACGAAACACTATCAGACGCCATATTGGAAGAGCGTGGGATAGGTCTGGGCCCCGTGACAAAACGCCTCGCTCGCTTTGTCGACCCTCAACCCGGCCCAGACCTAGCCGCGCGAATCCAAGATGGCGACCTCATTATAGCCTGCACGCAGGCGGTTGGATGGTCGAAAACCCGGAATTCGTAATGAGGTCGCCATCTTGGATTCGCGTCGTTTTGTCACGGGGCCCAGACCTATCCCACGCTCTTCCAATATGGCGTCTGATAGTGTTTCGTGGCGACACAACAACTACCGCCTGCAAGCAGGCTAACCTCATTACGAATTCTGGTTTTTCGACCATCCAACAGCCTGCGTGCAGGCTAAGTCAAGGATGATCCCCTGTGTATTGTATTTCTTTGACGAGCGATACGAAAAAAAAAATCATTATCATGTTACACATTGTTTTTCTTCTTGCGCTGTTTTCGGTTTTCTTAGATGCATCTATGATTCATTGTATTATGGTGTTGTTGCATTCTCTAATATACCAAGCAAGTGTTCTGAGCGTTGTAGAGTGCCTTCTTTATGCTACTCTGGAAGCGCATTACATTTTCCTTTTAACAATTATTCTGCTATCTTCCCTTTCGTTTGCACGGGTGAATGTTCAAGATGTATGTTCTTGGCCTGCATGCGTATATTCAGGCAGCATGACAATGAGCGGAGACAAAAACAATTTCCTCAACTAATTAACAAGCTGGAAGAGAGTGACACTGAAGAGACTTAAAGACAATTTTGTTCTTGTTTCGAGACGATCAGAGTCTAGTAATTTAAGTGAGCTTTTAATAGTAATAAGGGGTAAAAATGCTACAAATTTAACATAAAACACAACAAATAAAGATAACTGAATGGTTTGTTCATTCATATGGTGCGTTTTATTTAAGAAAATGACAAATTTCATAATCAATAAAAATCAATAATAATCAATAACAATCGATGAAAATCAATAGAAATCGATACTCACACAACTTTAAATCTACGATTTTTATCGATTTCCAATACCAATCGATTAATTGTTATTGATTATTATTGATTATTATTGATTTTATCGATTATCGGAAACCATTGATTGACAACGCCGGGATTCTAAGGGCCGATTTACATGGTACGATTTTGTCGTATGCGACAAGCTTACGACAGGCCTACGACTCGAATGAAGGCATCCCAGGCTGATATAACTCCACATTACGTTGGGAAAGGTTTTGAATTTCGCAACCCTTCGCATATCGCGTGTTAAAAATCACCCCTAGTCCACACATATCAACCCCTTCCCAGGGTGCGGCCAAAAGTCATGTACCTCTAGTCCCCAGTACGCGTGACTTACACGGTTTACTGAATTGTCACGCAGGATCTTCGGGAACATTTTAATTAAGACGACATGGAAACTGTCTACGATCTTCGTACCCCTGCCTTTCTCGTTGACTTAGAAACCGTTAAAAATAATTGCAAAGTCATGGATGAAAAGTGTAAGCGTCTTGGAGTACAGCTACGAACAAATATGAAGACACACAGAACAATGTAAGTAGCCTGGGTGAACTTGTGAATTAAGGGCGCGTTCGATTGACCCTATTCCGGAATAAGAATACGTGGACTGGTGATTAAAACGATATGTTTGGCGCGTTTGGAAGCAGCAAGGATAATAAAAATATATTTAAAATATAATTGTAGCAGATGTTTGACAATTTTAATGTGAATCTCCGTAAAAACGAAGGATTTCCAACTGATATTCCATGTATTCCTATTCCGGATTACAGTCAATCGAACGCACACTAAATGTGACGTTTCTAGATGTCGTGATGGGACATGGGTTGCCGATTATCTGAAAATACTGATATCAGTATTTTGGTTTTCTTTCGTTGTTATGCATGCATACCTCTCGAAGTTTAAGTATCCTGTTATTTTGGTGCATATTAAGGTTGTTGCAACCACGCGATGAAAATTCCATTCTTGCACAGTTAACTTGCATTCTAAAAATAGTTCAATTCCCACGGAACGTAAACTGCAACCAATAACAGCGTTTATCATACCATTTAGTAGAAACGGAAGTATTATTGGCCTTATTCTACTTCAGGGCTCTCTGTCCACCCCGGTAAATTTGAAATTTGATGCAACAGCCTCTGGCAATGAAATTTATTTATTTATTTTATTTATTTATGACGATTTCGGCAAGAATACACAAGTGAGCGAATGAGGAGATGAGTAAAAGTGCCAGGGAAAGTCTATTAAAGGGTCTGAGACCCCATACAAGATAGACCACCCTACTAACTAATATATATAATTACACTACAATAGGGAAGTATATAATACACGGCTACAGTGGAAAGCTCTGTCCAATAGATAATTAAATAAATACTATAGGAATATGATAATAAATAATAAATGTACATTGGCTTATAGATAAAAAGGAGAAGTGATCCTTGCATGTTTCTGGACAATTTAAGCAATAATTATTGTTGTCTCTCATATTTAGACATGTCTCTCATACATTTGTATTTAGACACCTCAAAAAATTCGGGTGGCTCTAACAGGTTCTGAACCGATAAACTTTGTAATGCCGACTGGTGCAATGCTTTACCAACTGAGCTATGATGCCACTGACAGTTGGGAACACTCAGCTGAGTGCCACTTAACCATGTCCAGCCAAATGAATAGGACTTATCAGGCAGCCTCATTAGTTCTGAGAAATGTTGGTAAATCCAATACTGAGCCATGCGACTTGTTGTTCCACTTTGCAGCTCTTTTGTTTACTTTGATTCTACCTTTTTCATCTGGGCACCTAAAGTTCAAATGGTATGCATTTCCTCCCAACATCTGGAAATTTAGTTTCACAATTGAAGTTTACTGTTGGATCGAAATATAATATTTAACATTAGTATAATTTTCATTGGTGAATATAAGAAATTAGTGTCATATTCACCGCGCTACCCGGTGAATATAACATTTTGGAGGCGCAGCTTCTAAGCCAATCAAGCACTTTTCATGCCTTTTTATCTTGTTTTAGCCCGTTGGTTTGCACTTTCTTGATATATGCACCACTGAAAATTACACTAAAACAATTATTCGCCTCAGGCTCGGTAAATATTGGGGAATATTTACCTCGACTATGTCTTGGTAAATATTCACCAATTTTCTCTTCGCCTTCGGCGAATAATTGCTAAATAATAACAATTTTTTTACTAGAGACGTATAATACATCTGGTCGACTTTGGGCAAATTATTTAATTTAATGTGTCTTCTAGTTCATCATTTAATTCGGTCCGTATAAAGACGGGCGAGAGACGAATTATATGTCTGGGCGAACTAAATCGTTTCATGCATCTTCAAAGACTCGCTCAACAATTCAGTTCGTCCAGACTTATAATGCATCTCTCGCCTGTCTTGATACAAGACAAATTAAATGACGAACTAAAACATGCATTAAATTAAATTGCACAAAGTCACCCAGACATATTATACATCTCTAATATAAAGACGGCAAATAGATCATATACTTGCGTCCTTATATAGTCCTTAGCTTCAAAACGAACAAACTCAACTAAACAGTCTTTGTCAGCGAAAACTCAAATAAACTTACAAGAACGTCACCGAAACGTTTCTTACGAGTCCACAATATTATGTCAGTGGTATTGATCAGTACTTCATAATATCACATCTCCCTTCTCATGAAAAAAGTCATTCACCATAAAGCAATCAGTCGAACAATGACAGTCTTAAACAACGTTCCTCAAACAAAATCTGGTAGTCGTCCAGGTCTTTGAATGATTCTACCAGATCTTGTTTGCACCACAGGTGGTCCTTCCACAGGTAAAGGGGTACTACTAGCTGGCAGGTTTTCTTGGGATTCCAAATCCAACTGTGGCGATGGTTTCTTGGTCTTTGTTGTGATATCATTCAATCAAGCACTACTAAACTCAACGACTAGTAACAACTATTGATTCTAACATGTTCGAGTCCCTTTTAAAAGTCCCAACACAACGTACATGGTTTTCCGTTTTCGGGGTGTACATGTAAGTCATTCAGGGGCTCCTAAGGGGATCCCCAAAGGTTTCAATATTACAACAGTCTTTACCAAGTGTCTTCTATTTCTCCTTAACATAGCTCCTTGAAGATCTACCTCATAGGAACAAGGTGCTACTTGTTTGACAACCGATCCCTTTCTCCACAGCTTTCTTTGTCTGATGGCAGCGGCTTCATGCGCACTGTGTCTCCGGGTTGAAGCTCGGGAAGCTCTTTTGTTCCTTTGTTGTAAAACAGTGCTTGTTTCGTTTTTCTTTCTTTGAGCTTGTCTTCAGTTCCCTCCATGATCTTTGGCTGTAACAAAGTTCCTGCTGTAGGTAACAGTGTCTTTGTACGTCGTCCAAACAATCTTTGTACTGGTGATGATCCAATACTGGGTGAAGGTGTGTTTCGCCAGTCCAAAATGGCCAAGTATGGATCTTGTCCACTTGCCTTTGCTTTGGTTAGTAACTTCTTGGCTATCTTAACAGCATTTTCAATCTTGCCATTTGATTGTGGATAGTGTGGTGAAGACGTTTGGTGGTCAAAATGCCAGGCGGATGCAAATTGTTTGAATTCTCTGGAAGCAAACTGTGGTCCGTTGTCAGAATACAGAGTATCAGGTATGCCATGGCGTGCGAACTGATTCTTGAGAGACTTGATAACAGAACTTGACTTGGTACTGGATAATTGGTTCAGTTCAAAGTAATCTGACCAGTGGTCAACGATGATGAACCACTCTTTGTTGTCAAAACTGAAAAGGTCTGTTGCAACATGAGACCATGGGCATTTAGGTGGATCATGAGGTATGAGTGGTTCTTTCTGCTGGTTTTTCTGATAAGTGTTACATGTTTCGCACTTAGAAACACAGTTCCTGATCTCTGCGGTCATGCCAGGCCAAAGGAGGACATCTCTTGCTTTATTTAAACAACTTTCAATACCAAGGTGGCTTGAGTGTACTTGCGTGATCATGTGGGGCCTTAGCGCTACAGGTACAATTACTCGATTTCCTTTGAAGAGGATACCATCTTGGATGCTGAGCTCTTCTTTGAAGTCAAAATATCTCCTGATTTCTGATGGGACTTCTTCCTTTGTTTCTGGCCAACCAATCTTGATAATATATTTCAACTGCTGAAGACCTTCGTCAAGTTCAGTTTTTTTTCTGAGATCAACAAGGCATTGACTTGTGATTGGCAGAAACTCGACCATGTTGATCTCTTCAATGGATTTGATTAGATACTCTTCCTGTTTGACTGATAAAACCTCCGACTTCAACTCTTCTGTACTCGGCTTATGGGGAAGGAATGCTTGACTGAGTGTATCAGCAATGAATAGTTCCTTTCCAGGCTTGTACACTATATTCGAGCTATACCTCTGGAGCTTAAATAACATTCTTTGGAGCTTTTTGGGGGCCGAAAGCAGAGATTTCTTGAAAATGCTCTCTAGCGGCTTGTGATCCGTCTGTACTGTAATTGGCCTACCATGAACATACTGGTCAAAGCGTGTGCACCCGTGAACTATGCTGAGCAGCTCTTTCTCTATTTGAGCATAATTTCTTTCCGACGTACTTGTAAGCGCTCTTGACGAGAATGCTATAGGCTGACCATCGTGCAGTATGACAGCACCCAGTCCAGTCCAGTTTCCGATGCATCGCATTGCAGTGTTACTTCTTTACTGGGGTCGAAATACTTCAACACTGGTTCTCTTGTGATCAATTGTTTCACTTGCTTCCACGATTTCTCGTGTGTATCGTTCCAGTGCCATTGCATATCTTTGTCTAATAAATGTCTCAACGGCTCCGTCACATCAGACAGGTTAGGCAGAAATTTCGCAAGATACGTAATTATTCCAAGCACCCTTTGCATGGCCTTCTTGTCTGAAGGTGTAGGCATTGTTACAATTGCCTTGACCTTACTTGGATCCAGCTTGAGGCCATCAGGGGTCAGTACATGACCGATGTAGGGCACTTCTTGCTTTCTCAACTGTAACTTCTTTGGATTCAACTTGATATTCTTCTCACGACATCTCTCCAGGAGTGCAATTAGGTTTCTGTCATGATCCTTAAATGCATTTTCATAGGTGTCACCCTCACCAACATAGAGTATGTCATCTACAATGTCTTCTATACCTTTCAGACCTTGTAGGCTTTCATGGATTCTTTGCTGGTGCTGTTTTAATTCCAAATGGTAAGTGAAGCCAACAATAACGGCCAAAAGGCCTAGGTGTATTGAACGTGGTCAAGAGTGACGACGGTTTGTCTAGCTGAACTTGCCAGAATCCATTCTTTGCATTCAAAACTGAGAAGACTTTAGCCTTGCATAGCCTAGTGGCCACGTCTTCAATGGTGGGGAGAGGATAATGGGCTCTCAGCAGGGCTCTGTTTAAATCTTGTGGGTCAATACAAATTCTTAACTTCTCTGCCTTGTTTACTAGAACCCAACTTGTAGGTTCTGTAACTGGGGTGATAACTTTCTCTCTGACTAATTTGTCCAGTTCTTCCTTTAAACGGTCTCTTAGTGCTACAGGTACTTTCCTAGGGGGGTGGACAACAGGCTTTACAGTTTCATCAAGTTCCATATGGTATGGACCATCCATGCATCCTAACCCCTCAAAAACATCACTATACTGTTTCAAAATTTGATCTCTGGTTAGAACAATGTGGGCAGTTGTTTGACTCTGACTCTGACTCTGACTCTGAAATGATGTCACTTGCCATAACCTTGATTAAGTTCAGTTCCTGACATAAGTCAGCACCCAATATAGGCCTGACATCCTCATCAGGTATAAAAAAATCTGCATGTGTACTCATCTCATCTTTGGCACATTTGAGAGTGCACTTTCCAAGTGGAGTCATAGTGGTTCCATTGTAAATCTTGAGTATTGCAGATGTTTTCTTCAAATACAATGTAGAGATCTTTGGGATCCCCCATAATGCTTTAGAATTCTTTTACAGTGTAGTGATAGCAAATTACAAGTTTCTCCACTGTGAGTCCAACTGAAATGTAACATCTTTAGCATTGTTTACTTTGACTGATGTAAACAAATGTTTTGGGTGTTTCTTTTCTTCGACAGCACTGACTTGATAAGTTATTACATCAATAGTATACTCTTCAAA
>NC_090887.1:14182927-14190427 GCF_036669925.1 Montipora capricornis | reverse complement strand
GAGTCCTGATTTACCTTACCAATTCATAAGGATGACAGCCAACAGAAACGCACTATTCCGGTCACATGTGTTGGTTTGTAAATCTCGATAAAGTTCAACTGTTTGAAAGCACGGGAGGGATTGAATAGATAGCAGGGAAAGGCTGGGGTTGATGAATTTTTAATTAGTTGAATTATCAATAGGATTAACTTTTATAAAGATCTCTAGCTCACCTAATTAGTATGCTTAACTTTAATAAAGACGAGTCCTGTACAAAGTTTATTAATCAATTGCAAGTTTAACATTTCATTCACAACTACATTGTATTATGTAACGATTTACTTGCCTCTTGTCAGCCTTGTTGAGAACGTTTAATGCATCCTCTCGTCCAGTCTTGCACAAATGACAGTTAACTGCACAAATTAACAAATAGAGCGAATTGGGTGGATAACGCTCTCCATTTTGATTGGCACTTCACAAATGAACTTGATCAACCAAAAGTATAGTAGCGTATTTGGCGACATGTGCTCTACTGAAATGGTCATATTTTGAACATCTTCGCATTTATTTTGCCAAGGCTGCTGCCATTCCTCCAACACTTTTCTACCCCATTTAATGTTGTATTGTGTTGCTCTCAGAGTGGCTTCCAACACAAGACTGGTCTCTTCTTTATTACCCTGGCCTTTGGAGTGTGAAACTGACCAGCCATGTTTCTACTACAAAAGTTCTGTGAAAATGAATTGCTTAATTCAGTGTTGAATATTTTCAACTCCTATGGGCCAACGTGATTAACATGACAAACACAATATAATTAGTGTTCATTTCACAACAAAGATAAAATGGCTTGCCTGTGGCTCGCCATTTTAAATGCCCAAAAAGGTCTCCGGCTCATATTTTATCTATTACACATTACACAAGCATGTAAATACAATGGACAGGCCTAATTATTAGTACTATAAATTGTTTAGATTTCCGCATAATCTGGTGTAATTTCCTCATAATCAACGCATGTTTATGCATAATATGGCCAAAAATTTCCACATAATCTTTGAATTTTTTCCACATCCTATCAGAAGCCCAGTAATTATTAAATTACATGTAGGCTTTGATAAACCTGCACCAGGTCTTGGCAGGTGACATCCTGAGTCTTTTAAGAGTAGATTGTATAAATTACCAGTAGCTCTATCAAACATTTAGTGGTGCTGTTTACTCTACATAAAGCCATTTTGAACAGCTGCGCTTATATTGTAAGCAGCATGGTCTGATTGTGCTATATACAGTGTAGGAGCACATTAAGTTCAGTTTTTGTCAATATCATTCCACTAGATTATCAACAGTTCCTGATTGGGTCATGTGACATGAGTGACATTGCAGTACGAGTCCTAACCAGAGTGATTGGAAATTATCCTGACAGACAGCAAATCTTGATTGACTGTGGTTGGACTGGCTTATCTCTTGATAGCCTTGGAAAACTCAAAACTGGATTTTGTTTTTTTGAGGGTCATCCTAATCTTAAGTAAGTAAATGCCTGTCATTTTTCCAGTCCTCTCTCTCTGTTAGTGCTCTGTTTTATGAAATACACTAATAAATATGTAGATTGGAGAAAAGCTGAAACAGACAAGAGCCACCACAGATAAAACAGGGGACTTCTCATTTTAACAGCCATCAATTCACTTACTGAGCTATGTGATCCATAGGGGCTTCGAGAATTGGTAGCTTAAAGGGGCACTGTCATGCTAATTTGGCTGTTTTTAGGTCAAAATTGGGTAAAGACTTAAATTAGTACTTAAGCTCACATGTGCAACATCCCTGATAACCCACTGACAAGATATGAAATATATTTATTGCACAAAGAGCTATTCATACATGTATTTAATTTTTGGCGGTTTTCTGTGGAAACCATCTCCAAAATTGAAAAACTGGCCAGTTTTCTCAAGTTTTAATCCATTTCCATCCTCTCCATCCATGGATACCAATAGTAAAGAATAACTTCAGTGCACTTCAATTGTTATTGGCAACAAAACTATGCGATTATTTTTTGGTCTTGATTGATGCAAAGATGTATTTTAGTGTTTTGAAGTTTGGCTGAAATAGCGTGACACTGCCCCTTTAAGCAAGGAGGATGACGGCGGCTACAAGAACATATGTAAAAGGCAACTAAGCATTATTTTGATTTCTTTGCAATTATCCAAAGTCTTTCGAAATGAATAGTTTACTGCACAAACTTTTTTACAACAAAATTGGTATTAACCGTGTTGTAGTTTGAGAGAAAATTGAGGAATTATCATCAGGTGCTTACGCCCTCAACGTTACCTCAAATTTGGACATATCCTGTTGTTGTTAAGACTAGGACAGCTGAGAAATGTACCAAAATGTAAAACACACATGTGCGGTGTGCAAAGCCTTTGTTCGTCTTCATCAAACCTATTGTTTTGTTTCATTCGCATAGCTGTCATCATCATCCTTGCTTAAGCTCCCTGATGTCATCTGACAGCAAAAATTCACATCTTATTCATTGAAACATTTGATGTTATATTCTCTGAAACATTCTGACTTGTTTAGTCGGTAGTTAACTGTTTTCTAGGCATCCAGGAACTAAATCTGCTTGAAGGGTCATTGAAGTTTAGAGAGACGTAGGAAAACTCCTTGTTTCATCCTCAAGACCTCCACAAACTTATCAATATTTCATGTCAGTATTCTGGCAATGGCAAATAGCCGATGAAATTATGTAATCAGAAATTAACGTCTCGAATGCACGATGAGGGCTCAGAGTGTACAGAGCCATTACCTTTTCTCGTTAAACTTGTTGCATGTTGAGATGTTCACTGTCATGTTATCTAAGGGAAACATTAATTTCATTTTTTTTTTCACACCACTCTCTATGTCAGGCTTGTTAAAATGACCCAAGAGATTGGAACTGTGGAAGCAGTTGAGGGATCATTTGATGTGACTGCCTACCCTATTGGATCTTATTTGAAGATAATTCCCTACCATGTATGTGTGGTCTCTTTTGTTACAATTGAATTAATATAATAATCTGTGACCCTATATGTATCTTTGAAACCTCTGACCCTCATGATTCTTATTTCAAGGCCTTGAGAGACTGTGAAATTGGCTTGAGGTCCTCAAACCATTCACTCCTCAGGCGCCCCAGATGCCCCCAGTTGATGAGTAAGATCATCTGGCATAAGACAGAGTAAAATCTGTTAATTCCCACTGCCAGGAGTTAATGGAGGGGACGTAATTTTTTAGTGGTTAACCTATTCACTCTTCAGGTGCCCCAGGGATGCCCCCAATTGAAGAGTGAAATTGTCTGGAGTTAGACAGAGTAAAATGTATTAAGTCTCACCCCCAGGAGTTAATAGGTTAATGGAGTGGACATAGTATTTGACTGGTTTGATAAGATTCTCTGATTCTTACTTTAATATTCAACTGTCTTGTGTTAATATGAATGCCAGGGAATGTTAATCGAATTGTAATGCTGATTGAACTTGACATAAAATTTGGCCAAATTGTTACCACAGATAGCTATTTCTGCGGACTGCTCATGTGTAGAACACCGCCTGGAGACTAATTGTCTTCTGCCGGTCCTAAGCCTGGGAGGAGGAAGGTTGGGCGTGGGGTTAGCACCCTCACCCTGGAAAACAAATTCAGCTACAAAAGCATCGACAACAAGAAACCAAAACTTTCCCCTGGGCGGGGAGGGGTCTCCCTCGAGGAGACTTATGACACTTTGTGGCAAAAGCCGGAAGAAAGCTGCAAGGCCGACTCCCCTTCTGACACCCAGGACAATAACAAGAGTAGCCACGTGGAACATCAGGACAATGTTTGAGGCAGGAAGAACCCACCAGGTAGCAAGAGAGATGAGAAACTACAGCATCAGAGTTCTTGGATTGAGTGAGACAAGGTGGCTATAGACAGGACAGCTGAGACTTTCATCTGGAGAGCAGCTGCTGTACTCCGGTCACACAGAGGATGGAGCCCCTCACACTGAGGGAGTGGCCCTGATGCTGGCACCAGAGGCACAGCTCGCTCTCATTGGCTGGGAACCTGTCAACTTCCTTATCATCACAGCCAAGTGCACCACCAAGAAGAAAGACATCAGGCTGAACATCATTCATTGCTACGCTTCCATCAATGACGCAGGAAGAGGAGAAGAAGGACGACTTCTACCAGCAACTTCAGAGAGAGATCGTCAAAGGAGGAGCCACAGACATGACCATCCTCATGGGAGATTTCAATGCCAATATCGGCTCGGACAACACTGGCTACAAGGACTCCATGGGGACTCACGGACTAGACCAGATGAATGAGAATGGCGAGCGTTTTGCAGACCTGTGCGCCCTGAACCAGCTAGTGATTGGAGGAAGCATTTTCCTGCACCAGCGTATCCACAGATTGACCACATCTTCAGCCACAAGTTCAGGAGATCATGGAGAGGCGTGCGTGTGATGAGGGGTGTGGACGTATCATCAGGCCACCATCTTCTCCTGACAGCAGTGAGACTCCAACTGAGGAGAATCAGTAACACCAACAACACACGGGAAAAGTACAACGTCGGGCTGCTCAGAACAAAGACACAGGCAGCATTCAAGATCAGCCTTTCCAACAGATACCAGCTGCTACAAGACTCATAGACCCCGAGACTGACATTGAGACACACTGGGAACACAGCAAGAAGATCAGGCAGGAAGAGGGCCCAGCACAAGGATTGGATCTCTGCCAACACCATCCGCAAGCTCAAGGCAAGGAAAGCGAAGAAGACCGCACTGAACACGATCTGAACGAGAGCAGGGAAGACTACGTAGAGCCCAGGCTGAGTATACAGCAGCAGACAGAGAGGTGAAGAGGAGCATCAAGAAGGACAGGAGAGATTACATCGACGACCTTGCCAGCCAAGCCAAGACAGAAGCTGGACAGGGAAACCTGAAGGACCTGTACCTGATGACTAAGAATCTGTCAGGCAAGTTCCAACAGACGGACAAGCCAGTGAGAGACAAGAACGGGAAACCCACTGACGGCAATAGAGGACCAGCTGAAGCGGTAGGCGGAACACTTCAGGGAGCTACTAAATCGCCTTGCCCCTGACACACCACCAGACATCCCACCCGCGATCCCACCCGCGGAGGAAGAACTACCCATCAGCTGCGACAAGCCCTCCAAGGCTGAGATCAGAAAGGCCATCAACGCACTTAAGAACGGGAAGGCAGCAGGGCCGTACGAGGTACCAGCAGAAGCCATCAAAGCAGACGTGGAGACAGCGGTTGACATGCTGCACAGCCTCTTCAGCAAGATCTGGGAAGAAGAGGAGGTACCCGCCCAGTGAAAGGAAGGCATCATCATCAAGCTGAAAGGGGACCTCAGGAACTGCAGCAACTATCGAAGGATCATGCTCCTGTCAGTGGCAGGCAAGGTTCTCAACAGAGGTCTTCTGGAGAGGATGAAAGAGGCAGTCAACCCCAACCAGCAGGCTGGCTTCCACAAGAACATATCCTGTGCGGACCAGATTGCCATCCTGCACATCATTGTAGAGCAGTCGCTGGAGTGGAACTTCCCCCCCCCCCCCCCCCCCCCCTCCCTCTGCATCATCTTCTTAGACTATGAGAAGGTGTTTGACAGCGTGGACAGAGAAATGCTGTGGAAGCTGCTGAGGCAGTATGGACTCCCAGAGAAGATCATCTCCCTCATTAAGTGCACCTACCAGGACATGAGCTGCAGGATTGCCCACGCCGCCAGTTGTCTGAGCGATTCTAAGTGAAGACCGGCGTCCGTCAGAGTCCGACTTGGCTCAACTGTCGCACAACCGCAGACAGATGCAGGACAAGACCACCTGCCTGGAGATAACATCAACCGGGACTGGGCTCAACACCCACAGAAAGAAGACGGAGCTGATGAAGAGCAACACCACCACCAACACTCCAGTCACAGTCAGCGGAGAGCCCATCAAGGAGGTGGAGTCATTCGTCTATCTGGGAAGGGTGGTTGACCGACAGGGAGGAACAGACCGAGATGTAACAGCCAGGATCGGTAAGGCCAGAGCAGCCTTTGTCATGCTCAAGAGCATCTGGGCATCCAAAGAGATCAGCACAAGAACCAAGCTGCACATATTCAACTCCAAGTGCTGTATTGGTGCGAGACATGGCGGACGGCAAAGACAATACAACAGAAGATTCAGACATTCTTTAACATCTGTCGGAGGCGCATTTTCAACACCCCATAGCCAGAGAACATCCGAAATAAGGACTTGTGGGAACGAGCGGGGCAGGAACCAGTGGTCAAGCAGATTCTGCAGAGGAAGTGGGACTGGATTGGACACAGCCTTAGGAAGTTAGCATCCAGCACCACACGCCAAGCACTGACCTGGAACCCGCACGGGAAGAGGAAGAGAGGTCTGTCTCGCAACAGCTGGAGGCGAGACATTGAGGCAGTTATGAAACAGAAGTGAACCAACTGGACAGGACTGCCCAGAGAAGCCCAGAATAGAGTGCGATGGCGAGGGGTTGTTGATGGCCTATGCCCCACCAGAAACGAGGATTGATTGATTGATTGCTCACGTGTAGGCTAGCGTAGGCTGGAAGCAATTTCCAAGCAGGTTGATATGAAACATGCAAAACTGTTAACATTGCCATGAATGTAGTGTTTCTTTTGTTGTCTTTTTCAGTCCTGTGCCACTGCCTACATGCATCCTGTGTACTATGTTGTGAATGGAGACTCAGTTGTTGACAAGTGGATACCTAATAGAGGATGGTAGATTTGAAGACATTATTCACAGTGCATCGTGAGTTCCCTTTTATTGGCGAGGGGCTATTATTGTTGATTACTATATAAAATAACTCAAGTTTAAAAAAAACAAACAAACAAAACGAAATGCCATTGGAAATAAGTCTTGACAGAATTCTAGCAAATGGAGTCACCTATGTCCGGGATTGCCTTATTTAGTTATCACATTTGCCTCATTACTCCGAAAGTCAACTACTTATGAAGACCATTCTTAGTACCTTAGTAATGTGTTCCTTGAAATAATAAGTATTCAAGCCGCCAACATTCCTCACTTCACGCAAGTCTGTGACAAGCAGGGTCACCAACCATCTCAACTTGCAGTGTTCCTGTTTGAAGTTGTCGCGTTCTTTTGCGATCAACCGTTTTTAGTTGGTTGTGGTTTTTAGTGTTCTATTCGGAAAAAACCGTTTTTGGTTGATCAACTTTTTCAACCGCCATCAAACTAGGTCGAAACGTTTGAAAAAGCATTGGCAGCGACCGCTGTCACTTACGCGGGCCATTTAAAGTCGGCCGCGGGCTCCTGCCGTGTTGCTTTCCCTCAACTTGTCAACGCAGAGAAGTCTGGTAATAAATATTCCCGGGAGTTACCGCGTTTCAACCGAAAACCGTTGGAAAAGCGCTCTATTGGGAAACCTCAACCGCTGCAACCTGAACCGGTTGCGGTTAGAACGGTTGATCACAAGAGAACACGGCCTTAGAAAAGGGGAGTTATTGAGTTCGGTTCGTGGAGGAACTACTTGC
>NC_090887.1:14170427-14175427 GCF_036669925.1 Montipora capricornis | reverse complement strand
TTTCAACGTTCAACATGGCATGACACACTGTTCAACATTTGTTGTACAACAGCTGCAACATTTGTTGATCAACAAATCTTGAACCGTGTGTCACCGGCTTTAAACCAAATTTTACTGCTTGTTTCCAGAACTGCACATGCGCGTAATTAGATGCACTCCCAATTTTGAAATCCACCGCGAAGTTTCCCGTTACATCTAAGCATTGCTACTTATTTGCAACAACAGAGTAAGTGTTTGAGTCAGCTTTATTTTTTGGTTTAGCCACATGCAAATCTTTATCTATACTTGAGGAGCAAAATTTGGTGGACGTTAACTTTAATTGTCTGTATTCCAGGCTAAGAGCAAATGGGCACTTCCAGTGTCACCCTTATCGAAATAGACCATATTCGTATTCTCAGTGTTGGACTGGAACTAGCTTGCAAAGGAGGCTAATGCGGGGGAATCTTTTCAAATGCAAATACTTTTTAATATAATCCCCCACATGAGCTTCCTTTGCAAGCTAGTTCCAGTCCAATACTGAGAATTCCAATATGGTCTATTTGGCGCGCATTTTAGTACTTGCAGTTCGGGACACATTAGTGGACGAAAAGCGCATTTTACATGATTGACTCATTTATATGATTTATAGTCTGCAAGATTTTTACACGGAAGTAGCTGGCTTATCAAGCAAACGAAGATGTGTAGCACACGTGGCATTGAAAGGAAATTTCGTTATTCAGTGTTACTATTGGAACAAAATCAAAATTCTGCTCTGTTCTTGTAAGTTTTGCCGCGAACTGTTTTTAATCATTTCTTGAAAGGCATGGTCATTAAAAGAAACTAGTTGCTTGGCGACGGGCGAAGGGCGAAGGGACAAGCGAAAAATCAGAGTTCTGGGCAACCTACGACCTCCTTACGCCCGTTGCCTAGCAACTAGATGATCATTCTTCCAACGGACGCATTACTGCACATGGTCGTTTAGCGTAATTGTCATTGCGTGGTTGCAAACGAGCTGTAGCGCATATATGATTTTCTTCAATATTGTAATGGGATTGATAATTATTTACAATTGATATATGGTGTAGATCAACAGCATGAATATATGCTACTAACCCTAGCTAGGACAACTGGCGCCGTTGGGCAGAACAAAAGCCCTTTGCGATCGATATCTGTGGACTGCCTATGAAGTGGTACAAATTCTTGAAGCCTTTGCATTAACCATTCCTCTCCATTAATTCTCCTAACGTTATTCGTTGGCTGGTCATGAGAATTTGGTGTTAAATCAAGATGATACTCTTGAGCTAATAATAATCTTCATTCTCAATAGCTGACTACCTGAAAGTGTATTGTGAAATTGATAGGTGAATTTACATACTGATCAATACTGGAAGTCGAAGGATTAATTAATTTAACAAGGTCAATCGGTGATTTCATTGTCTTAAAACATATGGTTGATTTCGAGACAGGCTAAGGTTCTCTCCGCCATTCGCTTGTTAGGAAATAAATAGCATTACATCATGAGCCTCGGTTATTGTCTTTAAAGGATAATCAATCTGGTCAGAGCTAGTGCTCTGGTTAATGCTTGGAATTTAAATTAACCTGGGTAAATAGTACACAAGACCTAAGAGTTCTCCGAAAACAAACATCTTTTGATCAAGTGTTGTTTTCTCATTCTTACTAATCACTTCTCCGACTTCCTATCCAAGACCCGAGTATCATGTCACGCTACTTCCGCAAACCTCAGTTCCAGCATTTTAGCACAAGCCCTAGCGTGAAGCATGATTGAAGGCCTTAATGGTGTCTTTTTTTTTTCCTCCTCACATCCATTCAGTTAAATATGAAAAGCTGACGCTCTTTGCTTGCCAATGCAGAAAGCAAGAACATGTGAACTTCATGACATCCTCTAAGCAACTTTCGTCTTTCTTTATTCATTTACACCATTTCTGCGTTTTGCGCAGTCGCGACATCTTAACAAGTGTTTTACTTTTGATTTTCCTCCACATGTCCTTGAAAGCTTCTTTAAAATGCTTGTCGTGGAACGGATACAAGAATGGATTAAGAGCAGAATTCAAAAACCCCAACACAAGAAAAACATCGAAAAGTTGTACAGGAATTAAATATTTGACAGAGATTATTTCGCAGATATTCGCAATAACACTCACTGTTACATAGGGAAACCAACAGAAATAATAGAGAACGACAATGAAGCCGATGTACCGCGAGCCTCGAACATTTCTTCGCAGCCTTTTTCTTTCCTTTTTCTCTATTCTAGGAGACGGTAAAGCGTTCATTTGAGCAGCCTCGCCGTTGCTAGAATTCGAGGACTCGTTTGTGTTTAAGGAAAGACTCCTCTCTATTTTCTGAAACCTCTTATGGTGTTGACGTACAATGGCAAAGATGAGCGACCAAGATATTGCCATGAAGATCATGGGAAGAAAAAAGTTAAAGACATTGACCGCAATGTTGTATTCCTTTGTGGAAACGAAATAACAGTAGCCATCTTCGACAGCCGGAAGATCAATTTTCCATCCCATAACAGGAAGACACGCCCAAATGATGGCGTAAATCCACAGCAAGCAAATTATAAAGACAGCTCTTCCAGGTGTCATTAATGAGTTATATCGGAGAGGCATCTTTAGCACCAAATAACGGTCCACAGTGACAGCACACAGGTTGATAATTGAGCTCGGTACGGCCAGTAAATACATTGTGGTATAAAGACTGCACATAAATTCACCTTGTGTCCATTGGTGGTCTTTT
The DNA here is from genome assembly GCF_036669925.1 of Montipora capricornis. Taxonomy (NCBI): domain Eukaryota; kingdom Metazoa; phylum Cnidaria; class Anthozoa; order Scleractinia; family Acroporidae; genus Montipora; species Montipora capricornis. The sequence goes on along the minus strand of NC_090887.1, from coordinate 14,172,688 downwards.
ATAGTTGCGTCCAAATGAAATGACGCGACAAGCCCCGTTGTCAAGATATCCGATATTGCCAAGGATATAACAAAGTAGTTGGTTACATTGGTTCTTAGCTTCTTGTAGAAAAGAAAAGCGTATACAACGGCAATGTTACAAAGAAGTCCAAGAGCAACTACTGTCACTTCTGCTATGATGAGGAAAACTTTAAGGCCCTGCTTCCATTTGACAGCATCGTTTGGTGGCTGAGATGTGGGAATCGTTGTTGAGCTGTTCAAAAAGGTTTCATTTGCGAAGTTTGCCATTCCAATCGATTGACGCTGTTAATTTACCTAGAAGATGGAGAAAGAGCACATTTCAAATTCCAAGGTCCTTTTGGAGTGGCTTAATAAATGTCCTTTTATGCTTCTAATTCTTTGCCATCGGTGGAATCCAGACGGAATTAGAGTTTGTGCACAAGTGCGCTTTGGGTTTGGTTTGGTTTGGAGGTCAAAATTTGGCCTTAGTGCTCTTGTGCAGAACATTACTGAAAGTTTAAGTCGCACTCGTACTGAAATCACGAGGTCTTCACTGTCATTAATCGACAACCGATTTCGTGCTTATTAGGTGAAGCATCACTGCGGTAGGTGGACGATGCAGACCACAGCCAGACCAACACTCCGGTCTTGGATAATTGATTACAACATCAAATGATTAAACTCCAGATTTTTTTGGCGGACAAAGAAAATAAACCGAAGGCCCCGTCTCAAAACTATAGCGTTTATGAACGAAGCCACACGTTCGCAAATAGTCGGTCACAGAGGCTAAGGAGTGATTGCTTGGGCAAATCACATAAAAAATGCGTGAAAAACAAATAAAAGGTCATTGTAACTATCGGTGCATGACTTTACGAATTTATACCCCGGCAAAACTTTATAGTTGTCATAAATTAGAGATGTAGAGCGCCATTTCTGCTACTATCAAAAAAAGGCTTACAAAACCAGACCAAAACTACTATAAATAGCATTGGCTTTGAAATATTAGTAAGTAAGGTTTCTATTCCCCTTATTTGTAATATAGCGCTCGATGATTAGTTTCTCACCGAGTTCCTGCAGTATCGGCCAAATCTGGTTCGCTCAATAGCAAGTATGCGAAGATTTCCTTAAACATCAAATGTGTATTAGCGATTCAGTCTCGGTGGCTAAGTGTAATTTATTTGATCGAGTTCAAAGTTCATCCACAATCTGATCTGTAAATGGTCTTCTATTCAGAATGATAACGTTTTGAAAAATACAAACGGAAATAGTTTTCTAAGTAGACATCAAAATATTTCTTACCCGTTAAAGTCGAGGGGAGATGACCGCCTTATTCAAGGGCCTTGACAATTCTCCTAAGTCCAGGGTTTTAACTGGAATGATAGAAAAGCGAGCTGAAACAAATTAATTGCGCGCTTTGCAGGACATCGAACAAATCACTGCTCGAATACTTTTTTGATTGGCAACAAAAATGCGTCGGTAGAAAAGATTTCATTTTGAGTAACATAGCAGCTGTGAGAGGAAATAACATTGAAATCTCATTGGTCGGAAAGAATGAAAATACTTTGAATAATAAACCGACTTGAAACATCTGTAGTGCACTCTAATTGAAATAGGAAAATATTCATCAAACCTTTTAAGACCATAAATATTTTTCTTTCGCTTGAATCGTCGTTTGAAATGGTGGAGACAATTTGTTCGATTTAACTCTCCAACTGTCGAAAAGTTGGGTGTAAATAGAAGTTTCACATGTTCAGTTTGATTGACCTACGGGACTTAAATTGACACAAACACTTTTTGTCTAATGAGAAATAATTACCCGAGATGTAGAGTTATCTCCATTGGCTGTATAATGAATAATATGCAAAAACCTACTGCCTCAAGCAGCTAACCTGGAATCCACATTATCGAAGTCTTTTATACCCTTGGAAATACAGCAATATTTCCGCAGAGTTTCTCGTGAGACATTGTGGGGTGGTCTCGTGGTGATCATTATCTCTGGGTGGACTGACCCTACACCACACTCCTAAAGGGAAAAACACTTTCTATATTCAAATTTGCCAAAGAACGAACGTGAGCACAATTTTTGAAATTCATTTATCCGATTTGAATAAACGCTGAAGACATGTTAGCTAGGTAGAAAGAAAAATGAATCGGGGAAATCAAGAGAGACGACGTTTAAAAAATTCGTGAAAATGACGGAGATACGAGATATCTCAAAGCGTACGTCATCAAACAGGTCGGCCACTTGTTAATGTATTCCCT
>NC_090887.1:14160427-14165427 GCF_036669925.1 Montipora capricornis | reverse complement strand
TGCGTCACGTACAGTAGCTTTCGGTTACCATTACGGTAGTGTGCGGTCATGTTTAGAATATTTGAACACAATGGGCGATTTGATATCTGATGACTGAGTTAAACCTGTCGTTGAGACAACGGTACGTGACAAAAATATTCCATTTTGGCTGTTATCGATTGAAAATATCTTGTCCTCAAGGGAGTGCCTCACGAAAACTAAGACAAAAATCTTTTTATGGAGTCGGGTGCCTAAATGCGGATAGCGGGCCGGTTAAAGGAAATGGTGGGCACAGATTCTTTGTTTGAAAATCCTTGACTGCAATTTTTTTTTTTTTGAACGGACTGTTTCACGTTCAGTGTTTTAGCCTCGATAGACACTTGAAGACTTTTTCAAGAATTAATGAAGACCAAAAATGGAGTCCAAAGATTTATGCTACGGATTGTTTACCAGCAATATCATTAGTTTACGTAAGCCTTTTTTGCGTACTACTGCGAATGGAAATGTGTTGTTCAATTTGAAACTGTTTTTCGGGACTCGGTGACGGTTTCAAAAAAGTCGCCATAAGCTTAATGTGCATACTTCACCCCGCCTTCTTAAATCAACTGGTTCAGTGGCCTTGACCCGAATTATCAGTCCAACTTTAAACCGAGGTTTTCAACAATCGAAATGCCCCCCCCCCCCCCCCCGGGATTTGCTTCGAGTAGCTTCCTTGAGCTTGTTTTTTGACAAGAAGCCACTTTTATATACAAAGAGTGGCCAAACTGAATTGTCCCCTACGAGTCTAACCCAGTTTGACCTCGACGAAACGAGGCAATTCCCAACCGAGACTGCGCTTTTATTCTGTGAACAAATTGACTCTTCAACGAACTGCTCTTGCGTCTTACTATGAAAGCCTACGTGACTCAAAGCTTAAATGGTTGCTGCCCTTAATTTGATTTTATTATTTTAACTTGGTAAACGTTTTGTTTACTTTTTCAATGGGAATTTTAAAGTAAAGGGGTGAAAGGACAGCACTTGTGCGTTGGCGTTGTGTTAAACTGTCGGTAAGACCCTCAATCGGCGTCCAGCCCAACTTGAACCATACACTTATTACGGTCAAAAGAGTAAGCAAACTGACCTTAAACCGAATTGTTTAGTCTCCAGCTCTTGACGTTTCCGCCTGAGTTACATTCTTCCAGCCAAAAAAACCCCAGAAACGTTTGCACCGTTAAAGGAAACGTCAACTGAAAACTATTTTAAGTTCGCGTCGTGACATTTGTCGAATCTACCTACATCTGGATAGGTAGGAAAGCCGCGGCAGCAATTTAATATAGAAAATGAAATATGGACTGTTGGTTGTTCACCGTTTGTCGATTTGAAGAGGAAGGAAAAAAAGTGTACCGAAATGTATGCCGCTCCCGCAGCACGCTTTTTCAAAAGGAAAGTAAAGTGCCGCGACCATATTTAACGTCGATAACTCGTAACAGTAATTAAACTAACAAAACCTGAGGTCGACGGTGCGCTCATTTTACTCCCCCCTCTCCACTAGTGCTCCGTTTTACGGGTATTTAAAGCTACTTGAGCTACACTGAAAGGAAAGAAGTCGAAACAAGGATGCGAGATCCGGGAATCGAACTCAGGACCTCTTGCAACAAGGCCGGACACTAATAACCGACTGTGCCATCCTTGCTCCTTCCTTTCGGCTGCACGTGTGAAACGTGTGCTTCACTGGCATGAACATCGTTGTTGCGGTCGTCTTTTCTAAAACCGCCTAAAACATACGCATACGGCTATTTACAACCTGAAAGTTGTGTTGTTGTGAGAATATGGCGTGAAAAAGTTCAAACTGATAAACACGACAGTGTCCATAAGAAGTCTTATCAAGCGTAAAAATGATGTTGAAGTTGCGACTTCCAAAGGCGATGATAAGTATCCAGTTGCATTTTGTGCTCCGACAAAGCCTTTGAATCCCAAACTGCTGGACCTTGGCGCCCGCGTCTTAAAACGTCGTTAAATTTTCGGCCTTTTCAGTTTAGCCTCAATTGATCTTAGAAATAACCGTTTGCATTGAAAAATAGATATATATTTTACGTACCTCAAACGTTTCAGTTTGGCGTCCAACCTTAGTTCCTACTCGTTGTCATCTTTACCTGCATTTCGACGGATCTCTTCCCTGGAGACTATTTTCTCACGTACTTAAAATTAAACCAACTTCCTTCGAGAATAAGCAACCTATTTGATTTTGGTTTACAGCATTCAAAGATGTCTTGCTGTAGTACTTCCCGTGACTAAAGGCTTTTATCTTGTTTTGGAGAAGTAGATAAAATCTGGTTTAAAAGGCAATTTGTAGCACATCTGTCAACCAACCAAGTGAGGAAAAAACATCGATATTGAATAATTTTCCGGCGCAGGTCATATTTTTACGAGTCAAAAATTGTGAAGGTCGTCATATTGAATCACTTTTTGTGTCTTTTACACGGCAATATTTATTCATGCATAGCTATTGTCGACGGTGATCTCTTTAAGGGCATTCAGTTTTCACTTGAAATGTATGATCGAAAGACTACTGAACTTCAATCATGATTCTCATCTTGAAAAGCTACCTTCATATCTCAATGTGAACATTCCTGACAGTGATCAAAACCTCTGCGAAACGTTGTCGTTATGGCAGTCTTTGCCTTCCTCTCGATTGCATTTGGAAAGGTCTGAAAGGTTAACCATCGCTCATCACTAGCTTCTCTAAAATCTTTAGGGTAAAATTGATCATGATATGACATGTGTGGGAAAAATGCGCTAAATTTTACGCGAAACGTTCAGACTTTCCCCGGCTGCAAGAAGTTGAGCAAGTCCACAGGCACCCCTCGAAACCGTCACACAGGCAGGGAACCCTGAATTGAACATTTCTCTTGAGCCGATGCTCTTTAACTGACCGCCTTTCATACAAACATAGTCAGTACTACTAACTATGATACAAGCTGGCTTTGAAAGGATGTAGAAACATCGTGAAACAATAATTAGTCTTGCCGCAAATTGAAATCCGCCGAGCTTTGAAAGTACCTAAAACTTCAAGTCTCGATTCTAAAAACGCTGTTAAAGGTATATTCGTTTTTGTGAACGGCAAAATAAGCTTCAAGCTATTAGTAATACAGAGCTTAGATAGCAATTGGGCACGAAATACTAGCAAATAAATATCTTCTCGGAAATCGAGAGATTGCACGGCATAATTTCTCTTCGATTACATTGATTGAAAAAAGAAAAATAGCAACCTGCCACACCACCATCACTGATATCTGTCGAACCTCTGACCCTTCTAAATCACTGAGATAACACTGCACATTTTTTTAAAAAATGCGGTCATGGATTTGAAATCCAAAAATCCAGCTCTTTTATTTACGACGTCGGGACATCACAAATAACTCAATCACTCCTTTGAGGAGTCCGCTCGTCCTTGGAGAATTTAAAATTTCATTGAAGTGTTTGTATTGAGATTCCGTGCAATGATGATTGGAATTGCACTTGAAATGTTGTTGTTTTTTTTCCATTTGATTGATTTTTGTTCTTAATTAGTTTCAAGTCACTGACCTTCAGTTAAACCTTTGACTTCAGCTGATGGGTTCGGTCAAATTCCCATGGCAACTCTTCAGACCTATATTAAAAATAAATTGGATTAAATTAAATGATGTTCCCAACGTTGATTTTCAACTTAATGTAAATCCTTTTCAATCTTTTCAATCATTTCATCTGCTATCCATCATCGTTAATTTTTATTGATGTTTTCGGGACCGCTGTAAAGTAAACCATTTTATAAGGGCATGAGCTCCCTCACTGCTGAGTACGTACGGTGTGCTCTCAAAGGAATGGAAAAAAAGCCTGGACGCATATCTGCGTGAACTTATTATGTCCTGGATCGTCAAATGAAAAACAAAGAAAAAGAAATACAGTAGAGATGTCGGCTACATTATTATTTATCATTTAAGTTAGATTTATGGCAGTTCTCTTCTCGTTATGTTCACTCATAAAATGTTCGGTCGTAGAAAGCCCGCGAACCGAATCGTTCCGGAAACGCTCGACATCTTTTAGTGTGGGTCTACCGCGAACAGTTTTTGCATTTATATGTGGTTGGAGCGTGTTAGACACCATATTGTTTTCGGTTTAGTTTTGTCTACTTACGTATGTAAATTTTCTTCATTTTCTTGATAACGATGACAGGATGTCATCGAAACGTCGAAATCTATCCGCGTTAGTTTTTCTGATTAAAAATAATAATAATAATAATAATAATAATAATAATAATGTTACTAATGATAACAATAATAATAATAATAATAATAATGTTAATAAGATAAAGAAGAAGAATCTTGGATATGGCTGCGGAATGGATTAGGAATGATCTGCGCAGCCTAAGAACAGGCTCTGAGAACCAACTCAGTCAAGTGCTACATCGACAAGACAAATGACTCTCCTCCGTGTAGACTGTGTGGCACATTGTGAGCGGTTATTCTAATTTAGCACAGAAGGAGTACAAAAAGCGCCATGATAAGGTAGCATTTAAGTGCCCATAACCTAAAAAATTTATTTTCCTATTTGAAAGTCCATATTAAAAACTGAACTTTGGCGATAGAATTTTTCAATTCCAGCGAGAGGCGAATTTTCTACGATTTTTTCAATCCCACTTTTATTTGGTACACCCCTTCCGCTGGTCAGGACCTCACGGGCTCGCTGGGTCTTACCTTTTCTTACTAATCAACGCCAAGGTATCGCTCAGCGATCGTTTTTGGTATTTTTCAGTCAACAAAAAAATCAATCATGCCTATATTTATCATCAAGGAAAGTGCCTCTGAATCTGGAAGCGAATAAACTGGCGATTTAAAAAAAGAATTTGAGGCGAGTAGTTGCCGGTCTCGACGAGTCAGCCAGCGCTAGCACTGAAACCCAGAACTACACGGAACCCTACGTGGAAGAACCATTAGCAGACGAGGAATGGCTACAAAATTACAGAAAAGAACAAGAGGATAAGGAAGGTATCGCGAGGGAATTAA
>NC_090887.1:14132927-14155427 GCF_036669925.1 Montipora capricornis | reverse complement strand
TACAACTCAAATTTCAATTTGAACTCTTACAGACCGCCCATCAATTTAACACATGCTAATTAGAAATTTCTCAAGTCCTTTTAGCTTGCAAAGCTAAGTGCTTTTTAAATTCTAAGAACTTTAAACTCGTCAGTGACTTTTCAAACGATTTTCAGCAATGTCAAAAAGATGGACTTGACTCAGCTGTTATTAAAATTATGTTGTAAGAAATAAATTCACGCCCAACCGCTCGATCATAATATGCATTAGTTACGAACGAACTGTTCTGAAGCAAAGTGGTCAATTTAATTTTCTTAGAAAGAGCATTTTCATCTCGGTAGATAGTCGCGAAGGTTTGTTCTTTGGAACTTTTACGTACGTACATGCAAGACAACAACTTTTCCCGCAAAACCTCGCCAAATGTTTTTCCATTTTGCAATTTTCTTTGCGGGTTCAGCAAGGTTAATTGATACTATTAAAATTCAACGAGACAATTCTTGAGAAATGTCATTGATTCCAACACGTACATCAATATTGCGTGCCTGACGACCGCATTTTTACCCTTTAAACATAAATCTCCAGAGTGAAGTGTAGAATTTAAGAGACAACACAGGTACTTAGCTAGAACTATGCTAACAATGCAATGGCAAAACGAGATCCTTGCACAGAAACTTACCGCAGAATGAACAATTACAACTTGAGGGTGTGTTACAGGTGATAAGTCACTTGCATACCTTTTGGAGGGGTTCGATCCAGTTTGCAATGTTCGTATCCTTAAAGTTTACAAGTTAAGACCTAAGAGCCTCTTCAGTACAGCATTCAAGGTGGCGAACGTTATCAAGTCACCAAACAGAGAGCACGTAAAGCTTGAAATAGGTCACCCCTGTGTGGATGCCTGCCATCAAAGGTCAGATATCGCTGATGTGATAGAACCATTCATGTGCAAAAAATCAGTTATTATATCATGATAAACAATGACTGGATTCCGTTTCGTTAGATTCTCAAAATGTCGTCGTTCTTTTGTGTGGAAATTGATGTATTGTAAATCAACTCAAGCCAGTGAAGAGACTCAAGTTCAGTTTCTATTGTTTCTCATTTTAGGTAATTATTGATCGCATCTGTTTCCGCCATTAGCTGAGAATCTGAGGTCAAACCTTAACTTATGTTTTAGGGTTCTATCTTCCTTGCAGCGTATGCCCTTGTAGGGGAAATCTAAGAATTAAATTAATCGATCCTTTCTTTGAGCAGACGACATGCGATTTAGGTTACTTTTGCATTTCCAAACAATTTGGGTAGAAACCGCATAAGTCTCAGATGGAAAGGAAGTCGTCGAAGCCTCATTTTAAGACAATTTTGTTCACATCATGAACACACAAGGCCCATATGTTTCACGTCTGTTGCTTTCGTCTTAAAAAAGTCGATAATCTTTTTAAGTGTGGTCTTATAAGTCTAGAAGATGTTACATTTCATCGTGCTATTTTGCCCCATGATCTATGCGGGCTACCGACTTGTTGCTAACAAGACTATTTAGACCTATTTATGATCACAACGAACCTTAACGCCCCCAAGGTACATTAAACCAGAATAGCAATTGCAAGTGCGCGCGTGTTCCGAGTACATTTCATTATGTTTATAAAAAGATCTGCTGTTCCCTTTTTTTTATTGCCGATGCTGTGCAATCCTTTGACGCCAGGTGATCGTGGTCTGATCGTTCTTTTTCCACTCTTAAAGGAAATCGTCCTCGGTGTGGATCGAAGAGTTTCAGATACGCATAACAGTTGACATGAAATGTGCCTTAAGGTTTGTGCGGTGTCCTTATTTAGACCTATTTGGAGCGTTTCAAGTTTATTTCTTAAAAACAAATTTATGGTTATAATATACACTACACGTGTGTAGCAATGCTTATCTAGGTGTGTAGTGTAATGAAACAAATGAAACAGTAAACGTACAGGACACATATTTAGGATAAAAGCAAACTTATCAATACAAAATGCGATTTCATGTAGACAGTCAACGAACAAAACTTATCTTTTCCAGTCGTTTAATCAGGGAGTTCATCGAGTTCATCCTCCTATTGTAACCGGCTACAGAATTCTGTAAGGAATTCTGGAAACGAGTTGTTTAAAAATCGTCCCTTCAGGTGCGCAAGTAAATACAGTATTTTTGACAGTTTTGTCATATGCCACTTATTTTTCATTTTACTCCTTTATTGAAATTGCACCCGGTGTTTTATAAGTGGAACAGCAGATACCTTATGTTATCCGTGAATAGTTTTACTTAAGTGTCGTTTTGGTGGCAGTCTGCTTGGAGCCGTGCCCATCAGAGGCTTTTATGACGTCCGTCTCAAAATGTCTCATCATGTCCAGAAAAAAGCTAATGAGGGCCGTTGGGAGCGTATTTTTTTTTACAAGGCTGCACGGCCTCAACCAATCCCACGCATAAACTCTGAGCTTTCTATGTCACTGATAAGGTTGGAGCAACGCCTTTGCAATTTTTGAGCAAAGGTGAGAGTCGACAACAGAGTGGACAGCCGAGTGAAATGTTTTTTAAAGTCTTTTATTGTTTAGATTTCAATTTTGGAGCTTTTTAGTTTCAACCCCGCTTTGGACAACGGAAACGAAGAAGGACAGTATTTTTACTAATTTTAAATTTTACGATTTTTGAGAAAAATAGTTTCAATTGACATGTCAAAATTTTTACTTAACACAGCTAGTTTTTTGGCTAGTTGCTGGATAGATGTTTGTCACCGGGAAATGGAAATGCGTAATTGGTTTAAAAAGGAGAAAAATCTCACTTGTACTGAAGAGAGCTTATAAACGATGAGTTCTCTTTTTGTTGCTTTCAACAAAAACAAAAACCTTAGGATGGAGACCTATTATCATTAACTAGGCGACAAGCTAGTTATTTCACCCACGATAAATCTTTAATGAGAGGTTTATTACCAGTACAAATACTTGAGTCCCTTTATGGAAGATAGCATACTAATCAGTAAGAAGTCTTAATCATGAAATTTTAACTTGGAAGTACTCCCCCGTGGTGATTATTCATGATGTCAAAAACTGGACGAAAACATGGTTTCCAAGTGTGTAGTTTCTTTTTTTATCGGCATGTTATTGTTAACTTGAAGTACAGCTTATCAATGCTATCTATTGTAGATTGTTGTGACTCATCACATAGAGGGGGTCCAATTTTTTCAGCTGCTGTCCGTAAATTGCTTCTTTCCGTTTGTGTAATGGAAAAATAATAATTCTCTCATCTGAGATTATTTCCTTACATTCTCACCGCTTTTATGGAAATTTCTTTGCCAATATTGATAACATCCGATAAAAGAGTTAAACATTGATGCTGAATATCTAATTTGCTTAAAGCGTCCTAGTACTGCCTTTTCCACTTTGAAAGGAAGTTAAAACATTTTAAAACGCTGTCCTCTACTCTATATTTCTTAAGGTGAATGGGCTAAGTTAATTTTTCAGAAACATCTAGAAGTTGCAAGTTTCAGTCATTTTTAGATTCCGTTTTCCTTGGTACAGTTTTCAATGAGAGCAAAGCACATTTAAACACATGAACATGGACGCTTGGACATTTTGAGATTTAATGGACGTCACTGAAAGTGATCTGCCACTAAACGAACGACGACGCTCCATTGAAAATAGGGAACTTACGACAGGACGACGACGACGGCTACGCGGAAAACGCCGCAAAACAATGGGCTTAATGAACAAAAGCAAAGGCTCTGCACGCCCTGCACCTGCGTTTTGCATTTTGGTACATTTCTTTGCCGTCGTCGGCCTGACAACGACGTGAATCAGTGACTGAATTTGAGGTTGTGTAAAGGACGTGAGAACCTGACGAAATATTTTTAACTCTCTTCCCAAACAACCACACCGTTCATGCCAATTTTATTCCCGTAATGTTGATAAACACCTTCCATTCCGAACGCCTTGGAGTTATCACGAAATGATTACAATAACGGGAAATAATATTCTTAGACAACGTTCTCGTTGGCGCCGTTTTCGTCCTTTCGTAAGGTCCTTAATATAAAATTTGTGGTCGGTTACAACTGGATATGGGAATGCGAAAGTTAAAAAAGCACTCTAGCAGATGAAGCTGCTGATATAAAAGTTAACAATGATTTTTGAAATGTAAATATGAAAACAATTCATTAGATCGGTTAAAAAGATAACTTCAGAGAGGTACATACTTCGACACGATCTTTGAGGCAGAGAGGGTAGACGAAGAGTGCATCAAAGTAAATGCCCGATTGTAATTTTTTGGGTAAATTCGGAAATATAACAGTTAGTGTAGAGGGAGAATTTCAATTAACGCAATTTAATTATGCAGCTCGTAAAGCAAACAACGTAGGCATGATTGATTACCTCGAAAGGGTCTCTCTCTCTCGGTTGAACAATGATGTACATTTTGCATATGATGAGGGTTTAAAAAACAATGCCAATGGGAGTTCTTTGCTCCGTATAGTCTTGAAAATGGTCCATTTTTTTACAACCACAGCAGGAAGTGGAACTGCATTTTACAGCATTTCAGTCAGAGTTGGAAAACTTAGTACATGAACTGTTCCATCCATTTTCCAATTACTCTAATCTAATGGCTTTCCGAGTTCAACCTCGATCCCCATTTTCAGGTGAGTGTCATAAATTGTATGATTTCTTTTTTTACCTAGAGATAAACATGTGAGATACCTAAATTGATAAGGTGTAATTTTGCTTTCATAATCGAAAGGCATGGCTTCTCAGATCATCTCCTTGCCAGGACGTACCACAAGTTTATGAAAGCTCCATTAACGATGAAAATGCACAAATCCATAATATTTCTGGACGAACAAATTTAATTCCAAAGGTAATGATAATATGAAAGGGAGAGATGCCAGAGGTTATCCCTATACGAAGGTATCCGCCCGGATGTTATTGATCTAGAGTCGATTTTGACGCAGGAGGAAAACCGGAGTACCCTGAGAAAAACCCTCGGAGTCAGATTGAGATCGACTGAAACTCAGCCCGCACAGAACCTCGAGACTAGGGTTGAACCTGGTTCGCAGAGGTGGGAGGCGCGGTTGATAACCACTAAGCCACCCTGACTTGTTACATATAATATTATTGGATAGAATATGGGGTAATAAATGCAAATGCCACCTCTGGCACCATGCTGTCTTTTTTTAATCTACTTTTTATGCCGGCCACCTTGTCTATGTCTTTATCCACCTCCCGCTGAGAGAAACGTTTTAACAGAAATAATTATGCATGGAACTTTCTCAATCCTCATAAAAAAAATAAAACTATTTTAAAACTGCATTTTTAAGCGTCCACTTGGACAATGATGATGATATATTGTGAATCCTGTGGACCTTCATATCAATGTTCATAAACTCTGTTGGATGTCATCAGAACCAATCAAATCAAAAGTCGCTTGTTGCCCTGGTGGAATATTGGTTAATCCAATCATTTGATGATTTGTGACTACAGGAGCATCACGAATGCGGCTGTCCCGTTAAGTGGCGGAAGTCTGAAAAGCGTTCGTTCCCGCCTTGAGGACAAGGGAGGGTCTCTTTTTCAGACTGGCAAAACCCACATCGGCTTGCGTTCTCTTTATTTAACTCCATTTGAGTGCCTGTGGACAGCATTGAACACGTGCACAAAGTGACTTAGGTTGCAGGCTTGTAAAAAATATAAACTGTTTTAAAAGCAGAGCTCATTTATTGTTGATTTATTTGATGATTTAATTACCAAAGGCAGCTGTTAAAATTAATACAATAAGTCACCAGGTCCCCTACAATGGAAATACCGCCCAAAGAGTGATATTAAAGTTGATTATTCCTAGGGGAGCTCCATTCCCAGGTCCATGAACTCACATGCTCAGCCGTAGGTGCTATTATATTATGGGGCGGAGTGGAGATTAAGGCAACTCTCTGTATTGATTCGGCTTTGCCTCACTGGTGGGTCCTAACAAGGATGATTGTTGTTGCTTCGCCCGTTTTCAAGCAACCACCTCATCACCTTATCACGGGTACACTTCATCATTATTATCAATAGTTACAAGGACGAGACGGGCTTTGCATGGGTGCCCAACTTTAAATCGAGTGTTTACAGTTCATGTACATTTCATGGATGTTTCCCTGCAGGATTTGGTGTAAACACAAAAATGAAATGAAACTTCACAATGATGCGAGTTGATTTTGTGTTATCACAGGGAACCTTTTAGGGCCCGGGTTTTAGGCGTTTCGTTTATTGCAATCCTTTGCAACAGTTCACTTTGAGCAAAGTATATATAATGACTTTCGCAGAAGCGATACTAGTACATTTAACAATAGAGAAAGAAAAACTCGCTGGAATGAATGCAGGTGTTCCAAGTTCAAACCCGGTTTGACAACTGACGGGATTTTTCTTTGATGTCCGAGTCCCGAATCCAATTCCACGTCGCTTTAAAAACAGCTGGCGGTTGTCTTCTTACAGCTTAGATGGGTGTCGGCACTGGCTGTTCTCTTCACTTGCATGTCTTATTTCTATGCACAGCTCCCACCACAAGAAGGAAGCGTTTAAGGGGCTTTTGCACGCTATTTTCATTTGTTCTTTCACAGTTCTTGAAGACGTCTTGAAACTGATGAAGTGGCCTTGCTCCCAGGAGCCTCCTATGGCCCAGTGGTAGAACATCAGAACAAGTGATCGCAAGGTTCGTGGATTCGACTCCGGAAAAAGGAGCACCCGCGCTTTTACCGACTATCCTCGAGTCAAAATACATTGTTCGTGGTTAGTCTTACGAAGCTCGTTTCATTCCGACGAAGGGACTCATCAGAAACCTTTCTGCTTGGCAAACTCGTTGGGCATCACACGCCCAAAGCCCCGTTCGCTAACAAAATGATGACAGCAATCTAGTCTTATAAGGATTCCAGACCGCGCAAGAGAGCCATAATACATTAAACGACTGTCTAAGATCGTGTCCTGTTTTCGTTTGTTACGGATTGTCAGGATGAAAGTGTATGGATTGCACTTTAAAAATGGATGACTCCTCTTGCAAAAAACATTGTCGCATGTCTTCTCCTGGTTCTCAAGAATGTTTGTAAGCGTGAACGTTTTGACATAGACCACTAAAATAGTACCGAATAGTCCTCTTTGCATTCTTCCCGAAATCGGGAAGGACACCTACATTATTTACCGGCCGGCGTTATCTTTGTCAGTTACTTCATCAAGAAACTACATGATTTTACATTTTAAAGATCTCATTTTTAGCGAAAAGTACTGAGGCTATGACTTTCGAGGTAACTGAAGCGATAATTTCCCTTGAAGGTACCGAATTGTGATTGTTTCTATTTCCTGCATTGGAAATTAAGAAACCGGTAATTTAAGAGATTCTCTGCAACTCTGTTACCATGTCAATGTTAAGGTTTTTAAAATTAAAAGCATTGGCAAACATACCTTTGTAGTCCTTCTGTCCCATTTAGGTTGCAGTACATGATAAGGAGAAGTTTGCTTTAATTCCCTTGGTTTATTTCTTTCTTACACCGGTCATTTAGCACAAAACTGTGGCAAACTTCCATCAGACATCGACGCCCACTTCAAACTCCGATGCAGTGATGAATGTTCCCCGTTTTTGTTTTTGTTTTCAAAGTTCGAGAACGTTCATGGTAGTTTCATTGTATGCAGCTGTGTGCACACGACTCAAACGAGTCCGGCCGGGCCGATTTACTGCCTTCTGTTTGCCGATGCTTTGTCGTGGATGCAATCAGCAGATAAGGTCGTAAATCCGTTTACTTGTATCAATAAAACGAATTAAATCCTTTATCTCGTTTATTAGTTCGCATCTTCCAGATGTTTTGCCGTACTTCCATTTCAAACTGAAGCCATACGTCATAGCCGATCTCTTTTCACAAGGCGTTGGGCAATTTTTTGGTGCAAAAACACGGAACATGAAAACATTCACAAAGAACATGAAGTGACAGCTAAAAAACTGACCGTTTGCTTCGAGCGACCTATTGAATTATGTGTTTATAGCTCTGACGCAACAGGAGATGGTTTACAATTCTCAGAAAGACATGCATGAACCGGAATACATTCCATTAAATTTTTTACAATGTAACTTTTTGTTAAATTGACGAATAACTTTTAGTGGCGATTTTTAGGTCAAAGCTCATATGATTCGGAATAACTGGCCTTAGGAAGAAATATATTCTAACGATCAGCTGACGAATCGAGTCGAGAGCATTCTTCGCCATCTTGTACTTCAGTTCTTCATTCCGGCGTCAGTTTCCAGGTTTCTAGGTTTCGTGACAAATTTTGGCGATTCCTTTTTGACATCGCGAAAAACACCGAAATTAGATGCCGAGAAAAGGAAATCAATTACTGCAATAACAAAGTCAAATCCATTACTTTCGTACGAAAAGAAGTAACTAATCGGTTTTTTCAATTATTTTGACAATTTTAATATAGCCGTTTAATTTCCTTTGTAGCCGTCAGTAATGGCAGACGAGGCTATTTCTCTATTGCCGTTAATTTAAGTGGTCATCTCAGCGGTAGATTTTCGGTCAACAGATCAGTCGGCGAATTTACGCGGCTTGTCTGTCATGTTGTCAAATAACTTCCCAGGAATCAGCCAGAATTGAAGCAAATTAGCCTACATTTTGCATTTACAAAGTTCTTCAGGGAGTGAGGTTTGAACACGTTGGTTCCTTCCCGCAAACGAAAACTGTCACAACATAGTATATTAACTTGAGACGTAAGTTACCATAAACTGATTTTACAAGAACATTGTGTTTTTTTCACGTCACTTCGTTGTGGTGTTATCAAGCGGCAACATCGTCATCTTCATTTATCCCACTTTGCAGGATCAAGCACGTTGATCAGCTGCCTTCACAATATCGCCCGCTACATGTAAGTACATACTATTGCTTATAATAGGGAACGTGTTCGTCCTCCTCCGCGACAGTGGAATTCTCTCCAAGAACACCTGAGAATTTAAACCTTGTGGCGCTCGGCTTATCGAAATAGCTCGATCTATGTGTCAAACATGAGGTAGAAATAGTGTACTGGCCTTCAAGCTGTGTCTAGTATACAATCGATTTTAGTTTGCAACCCTCGCTATAAGTGCACGTTTCGTTCAACTAACTTCGACCTTCGAAAACCGTCTAATCGAAAGATTTGTATTTTTAATACTATTCGAAGTGAAATGTATGGAAATAACCTCTATTAAAGAAATCGAAAGGATGAACTAACGTTCCCGGTTCACCGGTTAAATCGAGGTTCTCGCACACAAACTTGAGCTGCAACGCCTATTATTTACAAAACTTAAAAGTTCATTTAGGTGGGTGTCAGCAAAGTTCGAAATTTGCTGCCGTGGCTAAAAGGATTTGATTTCATCGTAAAATCACTTTGTCGGCTTTTAATCTAAACACTATACAAAAAACAAATTTTTAATAAAGCAAAGATATCCATTTGGTGCAGAAGCTCAGATCATATGACGGAGCTAAAAAGACCCATTAATTGAGCGATTATTTAGGGTAAAATATGTAACTTCAGCTTCAGGGAAGGACAACGAAGTTCCAACGAAGTTCCAAACTCTGAGAGAGTTACTGTACCATCAACTTGCTTCGGTACCTATCTGTTCGAAATAATAAAATTTAAATGGTTGGTGTCTTGCTAATTTATTAAAGCAGATATGAGGAGTTAAAGGAAATTGAGAGATATTTATCAGATGTTTCTTACGCAGGTAAGCGACTGTAGCGAAAAAAAAGGAGAAAAAGTTTGATTCAAAAAGGGGATCGGAAGAAATCGGATGAAATCGAATGATAGGGCTTTTTCGTACGCAGCCCAAATCTGAGTTTTTAGGAAGGAAGAAAGTAGTTGATGTTATGAAATCTGTGTGGCCTTAACTAGTTTTAACTGAACGTCTATATAAGACGATCGTCTGTCGGAAAGGAAGCTGAATTTCTAGCAAGATCTATTGTAACGCTTTGTGCCTTCACAACTGGACAAAGTGAGTAGAGCTAGATATGAAGTTCAAAGTTGAGGTCTATTAAAGCCGCAAGGACTTTTTCCTCGTTTCGCGGTAACTGATGGCGGCAAAGTCCTCTTGCGCTTTTAATGAATGATCTCAGTAAGGTTCTATTTTAAGTTTTTGTTTTTTGCGATAGTACGGCTTAAGAAAAGATAGATTTTTAATTGTCTCTTTGGATGACTCGGTTCATATCTAATTGTCTGACTTGTGTGCAACATGTTAAATTGATTTGATTGATTTCGATAGTTTCTCGAAACAACGATCACATCGAGTGCTTTTATCAAGACCATTTGATTTATTTCGATAATGAGCCAGGTTGAGTTTCTCGAAACAGCTATCGTATGGAATACTTTTTTCAAGACCATCAAATGTGCATACGCAAAAATTGTGAGGAAAAGACCAGATCTGACCATATCAAGAACTTCCACGTGCACCGCTTTTCAGAGGATTATTTTTGAAATTTTTTTGTTAACTTTCAAAGCGTTACTGAAATAACTTCAATTCCAAGTTGTAACAGTGATTTCAAGTGGTAAAAGTTACACATTCGTAAGTATGCTATCTACCATCCAATAGGAATGAACAAGTTAGTAAATAAATACCTTGAAGTAAGTTTTTAATGCGTTTGTTCCCCTAAACGTTGGAATGACCTTTTCAGTTGATCTATAGTTTAAGTGCCAGTTCTTTTCAGATAAATCCGGAAGCTTAAATCAGTTTTAAGAAGTCAGTTTTATTCATAATAGTTGTTAGAACTTTCTTATATTGTTAGTGAAGTCGCTGCTTGCTTTTTACCGTTCATTGAAAAAAGGCAATATAGAGCTTTAGGACGGGGCCTCTTTTTATAATGTTTATTATTATTATTATTATTATTATTATTATTATTATTATTATTATTATTATTATTATTATTATTATAGACTTGCCACAAGTCGACCTCACGATAATCCCAGGAGAAAATGTTTTAGCGAGCGAATCGTGATTTTTCGTACGCGAAGTTCCGCGCGTATCTAGACGAAGGACTTTTCGAAAGTCTATTATTATTATTATTTCCTACTTTAGCCAATAAATATGCAAATCTCTGTACAAGTTTCATATAATTTGGCCCTATTCGTTCCTCTTCCTTTGAGAAATCTTCCAAAATATATCCTTGATATTAATTGAGAATCTTGTCATGTGATGTGATGGGTGACTTCAATTTCCGCTACGTGGACTGGGAAACGGTTACCAACAGGAATGGCGGGGAGCTCTGTGATTCTGAAGGACTAGTTCTAGTCGACATACTGCGTGATTTTTACATGGAACAACTGATCACCTTTCTTACACGTGAAGAAAAGACCTTGGATCTCTTGATGACCAATCGACCGGGACATGCATCAAATATTAGATCACCAGCTAAGTTCAGCGATCACGATGCGATTGGCTGTTCACTCGCCTGTGCTACTCCAGCTCAACGCAAACCACGCCGTAAAGTTTACCTGTACGCCAAAGCGGACTTTGACAAAATGCGCACTGACATGACTCAACACAAAGATGACTTTTTTCAATCCAGCTCTGTTGAGGAGGACTGGTCAGCATTTAAGAATTGTTTGCTGAATTCGATCGAGAGGAACATTCCGTCAAAGTATGTCAGCGGCCGTGATAAGTTGCCTTGGTTATCGCCGTATTTACGTCGTCTAGTTCGCCGGAAACACCGCCTTCACGCAAAATTCAAAAGTACAGGCAGTGCGAGGCTTCGCCACAAATGGCGCATGGTGAGAAGGAAATTGAACTCGTGTCTCCGTGTTGCACGTAACAACTATATTAATAGCGTTATCGGGGATGTCAAATCAAATCCCAAGTCGTTTTGGAAACTCATCGCTTCTCAACGTAAGGACAGCCAGTCTATGCCACCTCTTCAATCACAGAATGGCCATCTCGCTGAATCTGACCCTGAGAAGGCTTCGACTCTAAACCAGCAATTTTGGGATAATTTCTCATCTGAGGACATTGTATGAATCCCGCTTTTAAAGCGAAAGTTCTCCAATATGCCAAACATCCAAATCACTGAGGGTGGGGTCTTCAAATTACTTGCTAGCCTTAAGCCATCTAAGGCTGCTGGTCCCGATGGCCTACACCCCATAGTCCTTAAGGAACTGGCACCAGTCATCTCACCAACCTTGGCGTTCATTTTTCAGAAGTCCCTCGACAATGGTTCTTTGCCTAATGACTGGTGCGACGCAAACGTCTGCCCGCTCTTTAAAAAGGGCGACAGATCTCTTGCAATTAATTATCGACCTATCTCGCTGACCTGCATAGTCTGCAAAATTCTCGAACACATCATCTGCTCCAGCATCATGGCCCACATAGACGCCAACAATATATTGTCTGATCGCCAACATGCATTTAGGAAATCACACAGTTGTACGACACAGTTATGCCATGTGATTAATGACTGGGCGTTTAATATAGATCGTGGGTTTCAAACGGATGCCTTTATAATTGATTTTGCCAAGGCTTTTGACAAAGTGCCGCACGAGAGACTCAAGTCGAAATTGTTTAGCTAGGGCATCAGCGGGCGTACCCTTTCAGGGATAGACTCCTTCCTCTGTCAACGAAGACAGCGAGTGGTCGTCAATGGGTCTGTTTCTGAATGGTCATGTGTTACATCTGGTGTACCCCAGGGAACAGTCCTAGGGCCCATTCTCTTCAATCTGTTCATTAATGATATCGTGGAGGTTGTAAGCCCAGGTACAGAGATTCGTCTCTTCGCCGATGATTGCATCTGCTACAGGAAAGTGAGCTCCATAGTAGACAGCGAGATGTTGCAGCAAGACATCGATCGGCTGGCTGTGTGGGCTGATACCTGGTTGATGGACTTTTCCCCGTCGAAATGTAAAACCATGCGGGTCTCCACAAAGACACGTAACAACATCCTGCACCTGTACCACCTCAAGGGTGCGGCCCTTGATTCTGTAAAGGAAGTAAAGTATTTAGGCATAACCATCACTCACCATCTTCGCTGGAATAAGCACGTCGCTGACGTCACCCGTAAGGCCAATCAAATCTTGGGCTTGCTGAGGAGAAACCTGTATTTCTGCGATCAAAATACTAAGGAGGCAGCTTATGTAGGCCTTGTACGACCCATCCTGGAGTACGCCAGCGCCATCTGGGACCCTCCAACTCAAAACCTAATCCAGGAACTCGAGAAAGTCCAGCGTCGGGCTGTGCGGTTTGTTACATCAGATTATTTTAATTATGAAGAGGGAACAATTACACGTCACCTATTGAAACTGGGCTGGAAACCCCTAAGAGACCGCAGAGATGCAGCCACCTTATGTCTTTTCAACCAAGGACTTAACCAACTGGCGAACATTCCAACAAAGAATCTATCCCAACCCTCAAGACATTCCCGCCATATGCATAATAAACACTTTAACGTTCCTTTTGCTAGAACCAATATTTTCAAATTTAGTTTCTTGCCTAGAGCAATTAGGCTGTGGAATAGATTACCTTCTTTTGCAGTAAATTCTAATTTAGACATCGCGGCTTTCGAGGTCCTAATCAAGGAAATGTAATTCTTATGCGCTGTGCATATATATACAAACTTGTAGGTTGCATTTATCATTAAAGTGAAGTGAAGTGAATTCCATTTTCACATAGGTTGCGAAAAGAATTTAGCTAACAAAGTTTGGTGGCTAAAAATGAAAACGTCACTTTTCTTTTAATCAGTCCTGCCATTATCTTTCTAGTGATGGTTTTGCTTTCCCATAATACTGTCTTTTGCATTTCTTTAGTTATTCGTTCAGTTGTTTTCTCATCGAATAGTTCTCGTAGGTCTCGTTTTAATTCTCGCATTTCTCCACCACAGCATCCTATGATCGCTGGTATTACTCTCACTTTATATCCTTGTTGTTATTATTATTATTATTATTGTTATTATTATTATTATTGTTGTTATTATTGTTATTATTATTGTTATTATTATTGTTATTGTTGTTATCATCTTTTTCATGAGTAGTTTTGGGTGTCTCACTACCATGTTTCCTCCGGAACCTAAGAGTAGAAAGGGCACTTTGCAACAGAAGTTAGTTTGTGTACTGTGACATTGTATATCGTAATCTTTTCCTCTTGGTCATTGTAGAGATAAAGTCTTTTGTAAAATATGAGCAGTGCCCATAAAGGTTATTTTTTGACGTTCTGCCATATTTATGTTTCCTGGTATTTTGTTCACATGTTGCTCAGTTCCTATCTCAATCATCCCCAGGGTTCCTACTACTACAGCTACTATGTTCGTCTTGCGTTTCCACATTTTAGTTACTTCGATTTCAAGGTCCTTGTAATGAGTCAACTTCTGAAACTCTTTCCTTGAGAGGTTTGAGTCTTGTGGGCATGTCATATCTATCAGTGGGCATGTTTCCTGTTAGAAATCTTTAATAACGATATCTAGTGTATTCGCATCTATTTTGCGATCAGTTTATTATTATTATTATTATTATTATTATTATTATTATTATTATTATTATTACAGTGTATTAGTTTTTCGACCAAACAGCCATGTGGAAGCCCTGTGTCCTTGAACTTGTGGCAATTCCATAAAAAAAGGAAAAACAAGCTGAATGAAATGATAATATCTTAAAAAAACGCTTTCTCCAGTATTCAATCCTGAGAGCCCTGAAGGAATTTTTTTTTTTTTTTTTTTTTTGGGGGGGGGGGGGGGGGGGTTACAATCCCATTTCCCACCGGAAATTTTGGCAAAATCCCAGTCCCAGTTGGATTTTTATCAGAAATCCCCGTCAATAAGAAATGTTATTTATATATAGTCGCCCTTTGTGCGTACCGTATATCAGACGCGGCTAATGCGCGCTGCTTGTTACCACTAAGTTAAGCCTGATACTGCAGCTCGAGGACATAGGATTTCGAACCACATCGGTCCAGTGATATTCATGCGCTTAAGTGACATATGGAAGCAAAGTTAAGTTGCTTCTCTCCTGTCTAACTCTTAAATAACTATCGTTTGTTAATGCGCACGGTTGGTTAGAATATGGTGTGAAAGGTTCGTTTCAACTACCTGAAGAAACAAGCAGAGTTTCATCGGTTTTTTCAGGTTGTTTAAAAGCCTGAGAATCGTTCACCGCATTTCTTTGAGATTTATGCTGCCAACACTGGTCCATACGTTCGAGATTATATCGCTAAGAATATGTCTAGCTCACCACTACATCCCAGATTGTAAAACCTCAGCCTTTCTGCCAGTAAAAGGCCTGATTCTACCAAACCTCGAGGGTCGAATTAAAGGGTCCAGGGAAGCATCGACAAAAGCATCGCCTTCTGCAGAATCATTGCCACCTTCATCATCATCATCATCATGATCGACACTAAAACTGTCCTTTTGATTCCTCTGCTGCAATTGGAGATCCTCGGAACGCTGTGCTTCCAACTCACACTCCATTTCGCCATCGGGATTTTAATTAGCCTCGTTATGTTCGGTGGAGAGGTCAACGTTGTTTCACATAGGAGGCGGCGTGGTCGAGTGGTTAGGGCGTTGGGTTTGCATGCGGCTGCTCCGGGTTCAAATCCCGTTCTAACCTCTGGTTAGGATTTGTTTCCGGTTTTCCTGGAGTCAACTCTACCACGCTTTGTAAATAGCCAACTGGTTGCCTCCTGCCAGTTGGGGTTCTTAATAATGTTTCTGTTAAGTTTGAATTGTTTCTTTCACATTGTGAAAAGTGGGGTGCCTGTAAACTAGCTTGATAGCATTTACATTCATACAGGTTTATAGGTAGTGTGACTGCTCTGTCCGTGGTATTATCCTGTCTGATGTTTCTCTGTCTCACACACTTCCCATGACGTTTTGCCCACGATCTCGTCTGGGCTTCTTCGTTTCTGGATACTGTTTATGGTATAGGTTTAGGAATTCTGATCGGTGGTACAGACACAGCACTAGATGTTGGAAGCTTGGAAGGGGATTTGGAGTGTGTGTAGTAATGCGCTGCCCATTTTGATACACGCTTCACAGCCTTTTCAATCGAACAACCAAAAGTAAGGGCACACTCATACATCGTGAACGTGTTAAAACGCTTAAAGTGAGTCACAGCATTTTGACTCTCAATGAGAAGCTTCAACAAAGATTCCAAATTGAGCTTTAGCCCAGAGCCCGGTGGTTTTCATGAAAGGTCCTTAACGTTTGCATCCAGAGTTTCACGAGATCTCTTTAGAATCTCCAAGGATTTCAACCATTTGATTGAAACTGTTCCTTGAGGGCCATCTGTAGTCGAGTTGTCCTTCAAGGACTGCAACTCTTTGAATCCTTTCTTTTTTATGCAATCCTCCATTCCAGTCTTAGACGGATTGTTTTCGATAGTTCTCTTGTTGTTCCGTGATTCTAGGGAGATCTCTAGTCAACAATTCTCTTTTTGTATTGCATGCAATATTATTCGTTTAATATATTTTAATATATTTAAATGTTTGATTTTCAGCAATGACAGGTCGCTTATTTTTGGTGGTTTGAGCTATATAATAAGAGTTTCGTGAAGTATACACTGAGAACCAGGCACACATATATGGAGGGCACGCATAAATACTTAGAAAATCCATACTCTCGGGCGCCAGAGTATTCCTGCTCGCAGGTAGCTATAGTTCTGTGAATAATATAATAAAACAACAAATATGAAGAAAAACCGATCAAAAGAGCATTTTAAAACGCGGAAAAAACTGGAAATCGACTGATATTACCTCATTTCCATTCCCATTTTTGAGAACTTCGTTTCTCATTCCCAGTGGTCAAATTCCGCTCCCAGAAACCTCCAATCTCATTTCCCAGCTTAAGAATAGGTCACTCCTAGTTGCCATTTACCCCTTCAGGACCATCAATCCTAACACCCAGTCTCGACACAGTTTTTTTGTATTTTTAAGGGAATATACTGAAAGGTTAGCGTCTTGTCTTTTTTCTGCAAGGCGTACTCTTATGTAAAGGACTAAGTCATTTCGAACTTCTAATTAGTGAAAGGTGCCAACAAGTTGTGCTTATAACTATTTCCAGTTGCACGCGCACAAAACAAACACCCTGAAAAAGCGAGACAATGTCAAATGAATCTCCCATTATTTTCAGCCTCAATTTTTACCCACGACCAGCGACTGTTTATAGAAATTATGCACGCAGTGTCGTTCGACATTCAGACGCACCTTCAGGAAATATCCAAAGTATGAAAACGATGAAAACGGCCCTTTACGACGTTAATACACCAGTCTCCTTAAATGTGTTTTGCAGATCGGCAGTAATTGATAATATTAATTCTGTATAGCCCGCTGATCTCCCAGCAAGCAAGCGGAATACTATATCTCGAAATTATGTGTAGAGCTTTCGACTTGTGTTAATATCTTTTCCTTTGTGCAAAATTGTGACTTATATGAGACAAAACCGGAACTTGACAGCAACCTACACAATAAACTAATGGTGCTAAAAATACTGCGATCCAAGAAGGTAGACGCTTAACTTGAGTGTAATCTACATCTGCATGTTCCAGCACTCGGCAAAATCCCTTTTTGACTTATGGCTGTTGCTGCTTAGGTGACCTCATACACTATAAGCCCTTTTAGAGACATCACGCCTAGCTGGCAAGAGAGAACAGGACAGCCCGCTGACAACACCGGGGACTCCATCCCCTCCTCTTCTCGAACCATTTGCAGATAAAATAACAAAGGCAACATTTTCTCCTCAGTTATTTTAATTAAGATCCTGAGTGTTGATCAGTCAGCCCGGGGTTCGAACCCGCAACCTCGTGCATGACAGCTCGGTACTCAACCAACTAATTTACTTAGCCTCCGGTGCGCGGTATAAACATTTGTCTTCCAGTTTGTGACCTTACCGAGGGTTTACGGTAGGGTTGAACTCTGATATTCGCAATACCTTACTCGTTCGAATGCAAAGATAATACCTTTATCTTGTCATTTTTTTTCTTTTTGTCTTCTTTCTTGCAAAAAAAATTATTGTTTCCTTTATATAAATTTAGTCAAAATTCAATATTTAAACTTTTTCCCTCTTCCGCGTAATTTTCTTTTGTTGTTATTTTCCTAAAAACTTTGTAAGTCTTTTGGTTTCGTATGTGTGTCCCTTGTCAACTAACAAGTATTGTATATCCGCTTATTTATACATTTTGGGGCTAAATAAAGAACGGAACAGTGAGCACGGACTTTTTGTTAATGAATGTTTTGATTCATCTCACTTATAGACATTTATGAAGGAAATAGTTGTTAAAAATTGCGATGTAAAATAGACTTCGTCTAATATACATGTAAATAGCCCGCCGGGTCATTAAAATTTATGCCAACTGTGAACAGATTTTTCAGCAAGAGCTAACAGCACAAAGCAAGTGTTTATAATAGAGAAGAGAAAACAACCAACTTCATCAGTCCAGGTAGTCTTGTCGGCCACATTAACTTGTTCGTTTAGATTTGATTCACTTCAGCCTTGCAAGGCCTTTATACGAGGAAAACGTAATTGGCTTGGCGCCGGGTTAGCTCTGTGTATTCAAAATTTCGTTGAAAGAGGTCAAATAAATCTGTTGCTCTCCCATCGGTCAAGAGTGTATTTTTTTTTTATTTTCGAAAGAAAAAAACGCTAACGGGAAATGATCCCATAACCTTTCCGTGTTTACCGGACTTGGAGTTTTTGCAGTCATTTCCCTTTTTGCCTAAAATATTGAATACATATGTAATAATAGTAGGAGTGAAAGACTTCCTAGACAAGTAACGCAATTGGATTTGTTAACAATCTTCATAAACAAGTCATTAACAAGTTATAGGATCAATCTTATCAAGTGATTGGCTTAGACGTATACTGTCACGTGTACTGAGAATCACGTGACGAAACGCCCCGGGGATCATTGGGAGCGCGTACCCATTTTGGAGCCCAACAATGAATTTCCATGTACTCTCTATGATTCTTCTTTAAAACCTGTCGTATTCTTGCATGGCATGCCTAGTTGGCCTAAGTTGGTCCCCACTACTGTAGCTATCGTCCTTGTGATGGTGTCGTGTTCCAAAGTCACGGAACTGTTGAATCCTGAAAGCTCATTGAGGTCTCCATTGTTTTCCGACATCGAATTGTCCACTTTTTCGCTCTGCGCGATTTAATGCGATTCACTACAATTTTTGTTTTTGCTAACCTCGTCTCAAAAGGAAGTAAAAATTGATTCCCAATTCGCTTTGACCATATCTCTGAATATACTGCTTGGATCGAACACAAACCCATTCCGGCTTTGTGCATTTTTTGTCTTCTCTATAAAAGGGCAAATGACTTGTGATCTGAGTATTTTCAACTTTTTTAAATCGTGGCCACGACAAATTTCAAATATGAAGTGAGGAAGAAATACAGCAATAAAACGAGACAAAAGTTGAAATTAATTATTGAAAGTAATTGTTACTCATTTGTGTTTGAGGTATTTGACTTATAATTAAACTAGTAAGGTTATACTCGTATTTAGTTTGGTTCATTTTCAGCGGTGAGGTATAACAAAACACTTAATGACTGGTCCCACGGGAAACATTGAGTTTCGTTTTCCCTCGACCCTCAAGCGAATTGAGGATCTCGGGGAAACAAACTCACTTTTCCCTTGAGACCAATCATTAAGTGTTTACTGTGTCATGCCCAAGAAAGCGCAATATAGCACAGACAGTGCAGACGGAATTTGCACAAAAGTCTGATAACTTGACCTGAGTTCCATCTGACTGAAACAGTGTGGGTCATCTAATGAATGAACAAAGCAGCTAAATAGGGACGATTTGGGGCTTACTTTTAGGGCGGCAGACAAGTTTGCGACGTATAGGTGAGCTACGTTCAGGCAGGCGACGTTTAGGTGTGCAACTGATACAGGTGTGAAACGTTCTCACTGGCCAAAGTAGTTGTGAATTTGATTATTTCGTTTGAGAAAACTGACGTGCTTCAGAATGGCCGTGTTTTCACGGGTAAGAATAAATGAGGAGAGAACAGACAATATTATTATTATTATTATTATTATTATTATTATTATTATTATTATTATTATTATTATTATTATTATTATTATTATTATTAAGGGACTAATTACAGCGGCACAAGACCAAGCTCTCCTTACTAAAACATACCAGCATCACATTATCAAAGATGGCACTGATCCTCATTGCCGCCTTTGTAATATATCCCAGGAAACCATAGACCACATTATATCAGGTTGCCCAGAACTCGCAAAGACAGAATATATCCACCGGCACAATAAGGTCGCAACCCTCCTCCACTGGAATATCTGCAGGGAATACAGTGTGGACACTGTAGACAAGTGGTATGAACACGATCCTAAAACAGCAGTAGAAAAAGATGACATCACTATCCTCTATGACATGCCGATCCAGACAGATAGAAAAATAACATCAAACCGACCAGACATCGTGATCAAGAATAAGCGGGAAAACAAATGTACCCTTATTGACGTAGCCATACCATCTGATAAAAAAAACCTCTATTAAAGTGTCAAGTAAACTGTCCAAATACAAAGACCTGGAAATAGAAATAACCCGCATGTCGCAGATGTGCCCTTGGAGTTATTAAGAAAGGCACAGAAAAACATCTCCGCGAAATCCCAGGCAATCACAACCTACAGGAAATCCAAAAAACAGCACTTCTGGGAACAGCACACATTCTGAGAAAGGTTCTCTCAATCAAGTAAATCGAACAAACACTCCTCTAGTGCCTTAGAACCATGGTTTGGTTCTGGCCCTAGTAGGGAAAATGTAGACAAATCGAAGAACAACAACAACAACAATAACAATAATAATAAAAATAATAATAATAATGATAATAATAATAGCGCGCCTGTTCTATTTCCGATTTGAAATTGCCAACTCGCTTAAGCTACCTGGTCTGGTGGCTTAAATTTAATGAGAATTCTTTTGAAATTTGCCGAGTCGCTTAACTTTAAGCGAGTTGGGAAAAGAACTGTTTTCACGGAATTTTCGGTGGTCGCTCGCTAAGCGACCTGAAAAACCGCTCGTGAAAACAAGGCCAATAAACAGAGATAAGAACAAAGTAGTTGATGACCAAAAAATTCGGTTGATTAATTTGTATGCAGAGGAGACACTTAGATTTACTTGAAAAGTGGCCAAAGTAAATGGAAAAAGAGATTGTTTTGAGGAAAGAAAGTAAGTAGAGAAAGACCATGAATATATTGGGAAAACGGAAAAAATGAAGGTCTGAGTAAATCAGGTTCTTTGGGATTAGCAAGGAGATATTTTCCAAGCTGTCAACAACAGAAGTGTTTCTTTTAATAATCTTTGTCTCCATGCAACTATTCGTTTTAACTCTCCGGCCACAAATTAGCACACCTTGAGTGTGCGACCGGAAAGCAAGTTATATGTTCGCAGGAAAGGTGACGCCGAAAATGTCCTGTTGTAAAAGTGCGACAGCTATCAAAGATGGAGAAGGGGCGATTTTACAAACCACAACGAGAGGGGTTGCAATTTGCGTACCTTGAAACGAAAACCGAAGAGCTTTGGCTGGTCACAAAAGACGCATTTTGTCGAAGGACCAAAAACATGTGCAGTTGGTGATAATGGCGGGAAACTAGTGTGAACAATGTTCTACATTAAACCAATCAGCAAGCGAATAATTGCTTAACTAAAATTATTACTTTCCAGATATGAATGAAAACAAATTCAATGAATTTTTACGCTTGAAAATATAAGAATATTGATTGCCCGAAGACGAAGTAAATGTAATTTGAGTGGAATTGCATGCATTCAAAGCAGCCAGGGCTTTAACGCCATTCAACAAGAGAAGAAAAAGAATAAGCTGAGAGGACGTAAGTGTCAAATGTTTCTTTGCCTAAATTCAAAGTGCTTTGCAGGAAACGTAATGCTAATCCTTTCTGTCTTGATTAGGTGGTCAGGCGATAAAATTTGCACCTTAATTTCTCAAATTAACGCGACAAAAATAATTGGACAAGGTTATTTGTGAACGAAACTCGACCGAAATTGTGCCAATAGTTTAATAACAGGAAGTATATGACACATTGATATATTGGATTAAAACGTGTTTTGGAGAAACTTAAAAAACTGACGAGGATTTAATTTCGACAATCTTAAAATTCTATTAGATGCTTCGGACGGAAATGTTCTCACTTTTGATGAGAGATTAGTATCTGAAAGCTTAGAAAAGGTTAATGAATATTCTCAAGTTCATAGCATTTTATTTTATCATTGCGGTGGAAAATCCTCAATCTTGCATTTAGCAAACTGCTTTCCAACAAGCCAGACTGTCGAAGTGCTGCTTCCTGACTTTGTCACCGAGAATCACAGATGAAGACCGACATTTGAAGTATTTTCAATCCCCCGAAAATCGGATTTCCAGTTGAAGGGCAGCAAAGGTGAGATAATGAGCGATGGGCGATGTATGAACACCTTGAAATTCGTCATGGCATTCTGACAACTTCATATTGGTGCATGTACACGCGTACAGTTGATTAACAGAGTTTAACTTTCGCTCATTGTCGCAAAGTTATACTCTCTTCGACTAGCACA
>NC_090887.1:14120427-14125427 GCF_036669925.1 Montipora capricornis | reverse complement strand
TTATATGCAAAGCTACATGAATATTTGACAATATTTTTATGAGCACCCGTTGGATATGAGTTTGCTATAACTAATCTCAAATCAAGGAAGGGCAAATAGAAAAAAAATGTATTGTTAAATTTCATTGAACTTCAATCTTAAAACGAACGGCGAAAACAGTTTTCATACAAGGGCACATGGTATATGAAGTGATAACCGAGATTGAGTGAGCCAATCAAAAACGCTAGAAAAGATGTATCTGAGATTAACTTTATTATACAAAGGACCAATACAAACATTGAGAAATGCAACACCACTTACAATTAGATTAATAACGAGTTCGTCTTTTGATGTTTATTACTCGGGCCCGTAAGGGCACCGATAAAACATGTTAGATTTCAGTTTTTTCCGGTGCAGCAAAATGCACAATAGAAAACAAGTGGCGGTGTTTGATTGGGCAATGCACAAAAGAAAGCACGTGACGGTGTTTTGATTGGGCAATGCACAATAGAAGGCACGTGGCGCTGTTTACATTGGTTATTAAAAGCAAAGCACGTAGTCCAAAATCATGGAGAGCACTGTGATGCGTTGTTTGGATTACTGAAGATGGACGTTGCGTTGTCTTAATCGATTTCTTCTTGGGCCGCTCAAAACACATACAAAGAAAGGCATACGCTTTTCACGTTAGACCCTTGGGGCTTGTTGCCCCATATATTTCAGAAACTATACGCGATATTATTAATCAAAGTCTTAAGCTTGATACGGAATTATTTCGTGACCACTGGAAAAAGGCCAAAGTTTCTTCTGTGTACAAAGCGGATGCTAGAAACGCGCCTGACAACTATATAGACCAATATGAATATTGCCCGCCATCTCCAAGGTAATTGAGAGAATAGTGCATTCTCAAGTCCTTGAATTCTTCACTGAAAACAACTTGCTCTCTAAATTTCAATCTGGATTTCGAGGTATGCACTCAACCTCCACGGCTCTGCTGTTTGCCACAAATTTATGGCTTAGAAACATCGACGAAGGCATATTAACTGGTAATGATTTCATTGATCTCAAAAAGGCCTTTGATACTGTAGATCAAATTACTACGGTCTCAAGGGCAAATCCCTAAAGTGGTTTGAGTCATACCACAAACCCATAACAGGGGCACCCAACGACCAATTTGTTGTAAAATGTATTATTAACCCCAGTTAATGAAAATAAATGTTATTAAGGCATTTTCAGGTGTTTTTCAGTGTTGCTGGGAAAGCATTATCTGTTCCTTTTTCCCAGCAAGACACACAAGAAATTTCCCAGCCAGCTAGATAAAATTGTTTGGTTTCCCAGCCAGCTGATCAAATTTATTTCCCAGCCAGGAATTCCGCGCGCTTTCAAATCCCTCGATCCAAAACGACCGAACAAAAGCGACAAAACCGGGAGAAAACAGGTTTTTTTCCGCAAGCGCAATCACTCTGACCAGCCGTCGTATGTTTGTGACTATTCTCTGGGAGAGGGAAGGGGTTCTTTTTTTTTTTTTTTTTTTAGTCGTCCTCAGTCTTCAGAGTTTCTACAGCCAGCTCGGGTTGAAATGCTAGAAAAAGTCAGTAATTCCCAGGCAAAACCTCTATCAATAACAAAATTTCCCAGCCAGCTCATCGAAACACCTGTATTTTTGCCAGCCAGCAATATTCCTCTGGGGAACAGATAATGTGAGGAACAGATTCGGTGGGTGCCCCTGCCATAAGGGTTGAAACGTGTAACGCGCGTTCACAGCTTCCGAATATTCAGTGCGAACTGATTGGTTGAATGTTTCAGTGCTAAGTACCATATTTGGAAACCCCTCGCTGTTGTTGTTCCAAATATGGTACTTAGCAAATTGAATATTCGGAAGCTTGTTTCTCAGCACACAAGGGGCCGTTACACGTTTCAACCCTTATGAGTTTCTGGTCATACGTCATACCTCGCAAACAGGCGTCAACAGTGTTATGTTAATGGCGTTTTGTCTAATAAGGAATATATAACTTGTGGTGTCCCGCAGGGATCGATATTGGGTCCGTTATGTTTTTATTGTACGTTGATGACTTTCCCAATTGCCTACAGTTTTCTATTCCTGGTATGTTGGCGGATGACACCTATATAACTGTACCCGGTGTGAGTACCAGCAGTGACATTGAAGCATAACTAAAGTGTAACTAGAAGCCATAGAGAAATAGCTAGCAACTAATAGGCTTAGCTGCAACACTACAAAAACAAGTTATATTACAGTTGGATCTAGACGAAGCATCATTGACCCTTAGCATGTATGGTAAACCCATAGAAAGAAAAGTACCACAAAATTACTCGGTGTACATATCGATGAGTGTCTGTTATAATCGGATATCTCACATCCTAACAAATTTTCAAAATGGCTTACGTATGCTCTATAAAATTAGATCTCTTACAAGTGACTGAGGAACATTGAATTCTGTTTATCGATCACTTGTGCAGCCGTATTTCGACAGCTGTAACCTTGTGTGGGTAATTGCTCAAAAACGCTTGCAGACCAGCTACAAAAACTCCAAAATACAGCAGCGCGCATTATCACGAAAGCACACTATTCAATAAGATCATGCAATATATTAGAAGAATTGAATTGGCCTACACTGCATGATAGGCAGAAAGTGCAAATGAATATCATGATTTACAAAGTTTATCACGATGATGTACCTGAGCACTTAACTGAGATCTTTTGTTTGACCTCTGAGTTGCATTGCTGATGTTTTTCGTTCTCTTTGCAACGGTTAGTAAGCGAAAACTTGCATTTTAAGAGGTGAAATCCAATGTTTCGTCCCGCCGTAGTAAAAACATTTTCAACGAGATGCTTCTGTGAAGCATACACTGGGTTGCCTGTGGTACGTGCTACAGAAAATCAGAAGGCACTGAATTGTGTAGACTTGCCACAAGTCGACCTCACGATAATCCCAGGAGAAAATGTTTTGGCGAGTGAATCGTGATTTTTCGTACCCGAAGTGGATTTGCGAGAGACGAAGTCGCTTCGTTCCGCACGCATCTACATGAGACGAAGGACTTTCGAAAGTCTATGAATTGTGTGGTATTGAAATACAGCATTCCAGTCTCTGAAGAATAACAAATAAAAGAGAAGCGAGAAACATTGGCTTCTGGGCTGACATGTTGATAATTTTCAAGTTCCCTCACAACTTCTTTTTACCACAAGTGTGCCCTCTGAGCATCTGACAGGTTTCTAATGCTAAAGTTCACTGAAGTTAAGCCCTGCCGGGCGGGGTTAGTGTTTGGATGGGAGACCAAAACAATGTACCCCTCATAAAAAACAGAAACATCTGACCGAAAATACTATTAACGCTAACAAATGCGAACTCAGCAAGGTACAGATTCTGTTAGCTTGCTTTATGCAAAACAAATATTGATGAAAAAGCAAATAACTATTGATACACAGTTTTCAGAAAGAGCAGAAGGAAGTTTCCCGGACGGTCGATCGAGAATAAAATATTTACGGCATGAAAACAACATTAATTTTGAACCGTGAATATAGAATATAAAAAGTTACGATCAGCGACAAACATTTTAGGAGATTTTTGCTACGTTCAAGTAAATTGCAAAATCGAAAGTGACATGGCCGGAATTCAGCGGGCGCCGTGATTAAGTTACCGCGGCATGTTTGCTCGCGAAACAGTGAAGCATCTGTGTCAAATGATGGCAAGATACCGGGTTTTTGAAAGTTTCTTTTTCTGTGAAGTGTTATAAAGTTTGACAATGAAATGAGCGAAGTCAAAACAAAGATCACAATCGCCCAACTCTTGTTTATGCAAAGTCAAAATTTACTCTCCAAGACGCGTACGACGTTATTTATCACCAGGTAATTCCATCATTTTGGAAATAGCAGCTACTTTATTATTCATCTGCGTCACAAGTTTTCACTGATTTTGGGGCTCATTTTGTTGAAACTCAAGCACGCTTCCAACAGGCCTGTGAACCCTTCCTGCTTACAGAGCAATACTAAAAAACTTCTCCCATATCACATTTCAACCTTAAGTTCGAAAATTCAATACACAACATGATATTATAATTCACAAAGGCAGAAAATACCACAGAATCCTTTTCCAGCGAAAATTTTATTGAAACAAACAACATATTTGCTCTTAGAGGCGAAAACCTCTTCCTATTTCATTGCGTGCGTGAAGACAAGAAACTCAATTGTGTCAAATTACCATGTACTTCAGGTAAATACTGCTCACTTTGATTTCGTCTAGTCGGGAGATAGATTGTTGTCGAAGTCCAGTACTCGTCGCTTTTGAGATTCATGCCTAGTTTATCCAACTGACTTTCCATTATTGAGCTCCATAAGGGTATATTTTGTTTAAGGATCCACTAAAACGCCATTCGCGTTTCATGACTTTCGACGCCATTGCAGGCTAAGTTAATGATTCTACTGTGTCCACCAGAGAAATCTACGCAGTTCCACTACCTTCTCGATCCTAAGAAAATACGCAAAGAAGACTCTATGCACAAAGACACCACTTAGCAGGGGAATGACAGGCAAGACTTTTACCGACACGGAAAAAAATACTAAACTAGATGCTTCTGTGAAGCATACACTGGCTTGCCTGTGGTACGTGCTACAGAAAATCAGAAGGCACTGAATTGTGTGGTATTGAAATACAGCATTCCAGTCTCTGAAGAATAACAAATAAAAGAGAAGCGAGAAACATTGGCTTCTGGGCTGACATGTTGATAATTTTCAAGTTCCCTCACAACTTCTTTTCACCACAAGTGTGCCCTATGAGCATCCGAAAACTTTGTAATACTAAACTTCACTGAAGTCAAGCCCTGTTTCGCGGGGTTAGTGTTGGGATGGGAGACCAAAACAATAAACCCCTCATAAAAAACAGAAACATCTGACCGAAAATACTATTAACGCTAACAAATGCTGATGATGAAAAAGCAAATAAATATTGATACACAGTTTTCAGAAAGAGCAGAAGGAAGTTTCCCGGACGGTCGATCGAGAATAAAAT
>NC_090887.1:14105427-14115427 GCF_036669925.1 Montipora capricornis | reverse complement strand
CGTCATTCCGTACGTTCAACTTCAGTTTCATGCCAAAAACAAGCTAAGGGTCTTCCTAATACGTCATACAACGAGGGAAGAAGACGTGCAGAAGGAGAAAAAAACACTGAGTAAGAAGGCGACGAGTGAGAGTAAGAAAGAGCCCGAATAAAGAAACGAAATTATAGTCACGAGCGATGGAAGAAAATGCCAGCACGAGTTCGAGAATACAGGCTGAATAATGGTGACAAAAAACGGGGAAAAGAGCAAGAAAGAGCATGGGAAAATGGACTAATTACTGGGTTGCCTATGGGCAAACCCAGTCGAGGTCTGCGTTTAGTTTGTTTGTTTTATTTTTTTTTCTCTTTTTTCTTTTTTTTCTTTTTTTTTTTTTTTTCCGTGTCGGTAAAAGTCTTGCCTGTCACTCCCCTGGTAAGTGGTGTCTTTGTGGATAGAGCCTTCTGCGCGTATTTTCGTAGGATCGAGAGGGTAGTGGAACTGCGTAGATTTCTCTGGTGGACACAGTAGAATCATTAACTTAGCCTGCAATGGCGTCGAAAGTCATGCAACGCGAATGGCGTTTTAGTGGATCCTTAAACAAAATATACCCTTATGGAGCTCAATAATGGAAAGTCAGTTGGATAAACTAGGCATGAATCTCAAAAGCGACGAGTACTGGACTTCGACAACAATCTATCGCCCGTCGAGACGAAATCAAAGTGAGCAGTATTTACCTGAAGTACAAGGTAATTTGACACAATTGAGTTTGTTGTCTTCACGCACGCAATGAAATAGGAAGAGGTTTTCGCCTCTAAGAGCAAATATGTTGTTTGTTTCAATAAAACTTTCGCTGGAAAAGGATTCTGTGGTATTTTCTGCCTTTGTGAATTATAATATCATGTTGTGTATTGAATTTTCGAGCTTAAGGTTGAAATGTGATATGCGAGAAGTTTTTTAGTTTTGCTCTGTAAGCGGGAAGGGTTCACAGGCCTGTTGAAAGCGTGCTCGAGTTTCAACAAAATGAGCCCCAAAATCAGTGAAAACTTGTGACGCAGATGAATAATAAAGTAGCTGCTATTTCCAAAATGATGGAATTACCTGGTGATAATAACGTCGTACGCGTCTTGGAGAGTAAATTTTGACTTTGCATAAACAAGAGTTGGGCGATTGTGATCTTTGTTTTGACTTCGCTCATTTCATTGTCAAACTTTATAACACTTGACAGAAAAAGAAACTTTTTAAAAACCCGGTATCTTGCCATCATTTGACACAGATGCTTCACTGTTTGACGAGTAAACATGCCGCGGTAACGTAATCACGGCGCCCGCTGAATTCCGGCCATGTCACTTTTCGATTTTGCAATTTACTTGAACATAGCAAAAATCTCCCAAAATGTTTGTCGCTGATCGTAACTTTTATATTCTATATTCACGGTTCAAAATTAATGTTGTTTTCATGTCGTAAATATTTCATTCTCGATCGACCGTCCCGGAAACTTGCAGATGCTCAGAGGGCACACTTGTGGTAAAAAGAAGTTGTGAGGGAACTTGAAAATTATCAACATGTCAGCCCAGAAGCCAATGTTTCTCGCTTCTCTTTTATTTGTTATTCTTCAGAGACTGGAATGCTGTATTTCAATACCACACAATTCAGTGCCTTCTGATTTTCTGTAGCACGTACCACAGGCAAGCCAGTGTATGCTTCACGGAAGCATCTCGTTTAATTAGTATCACCCAACTAGTGGACAAATGCAAATCCTGCATTTTGATTGGCTACGCTACTAGAGGACTATTAGTAATAGTCCTCGAGTAGAGAAAAGCGTGACGCTTTCTTTTGTTTTATTCCCTAATAACTTTTTTTTAAACTTGCATTTGCTAACTTTATTATTGCCTTTTCTGTCCGACTAGTTGGGTGATACTAAAACAATTAGACCCTTCGCCCTCGAGGGCCACGAGTCAATAGCCCCATCACCTTCGCCTCATGGGCTATTGACACGTAGTCCTTGCGGGCTACGGGTCTAATTGTTAAGTAATGAGTTGGCCGGACTACAAGTGAAGTCGTATGGTAGGCAGACTTGTTATGAAAATATCTGAAAAGAAAAATGATGATAATTGAGGAGGTGCGCCTTCAGGCTATCCTAAACATATATTATTTGTTCCGCGAGGCGGAAACATATATTATTTGTTCCGAGCAGCCGTGGCTCAGATGGCTAGTGCGCGGCTTTCGGAGCGAGAGGTCCCCGGTTCGATCCTCGGTGACTTCAACTCTTCTGATTCGGAGCACTGACATGGACAGAGGGAGGGGGGTAAAGGGCGCACCGTCGGTTTCCATTGATACCAGCCTCGTAGCTGAAGGAACTACCGACGTTAAATAAAGTGACTTTACCTTTTATCCGCGGTAACTACAACATTTGCGACTCTGATGCCACGAACTTAATTCAGATGTCTAGAGAGGAGAAGAGGCAAGTACTAGTTAGAATTCACGGTCCTTCGCGGCTTTGACGAAGGTAAGTCAACGTTCCATTAGTCAAGACTTAAAGGTCGATTTACACCGTAAGATGTTTGTCCCGGAGACAAGCTTACGACAGGCCTACAACTCGTTTACGATTTTTTATTATTTTTTTATTTGTCGATTATATTACATTTGTAATGATTTCTCTAGGATTAATTATCGGCTAACAAAACACATATAATGGCAGGAGATCTTAGCAAGCTCTAATCAAGTTTTTCTAGGAAGATCCCCTATCTACAATTTATAATCTATTGAAAACAGCAGATGGATAATCAGACTAACTGTAATAGTTTTACGGGTTTTGCCCCAGTAATAATTAACGTAACTATTCTAACAATGTAAAATACTTTGATTTTGTACATAAACTCTTGCGCTTTTCTTAAAACAGTCGTGTACGTCAGAAAAAATGTCGTAGCATTTTGAAACATGTTTTAAAACGTTGCCACAATTATAAGTTATATCGTAGGTCTGTAGTAAGCTTGTCGCATGCGCCAAAAAATCGTGTTGTGTAAATCGGCCCTTACTCATCAACTTTTCTTAAGCCAAGCATATTTGATATTTTCTCTTTTCAACCAATCATTCTGTACATGTTGTATTTCATCTTGAGAGGGTGGAGCAAAGTACGTATCTGCTGTGATATCTTTTTAAGTGCCGATGACAATGAATTTGGACAAGAAGATTGACGGCCCTCACAGAGCTTCAAAGAAATCTGCGGCCAGACGTTCAAGTGGCGCGTGGAAGTGAACGAGGTATTTTTAATCTTTTACGACAAAAATACGGTTAAATGTCTTGGGATATTTCCTTTTGTTATAGCATCCAATGGCCGTATTTGTTAATTATTTACTCTCAGAAGGATTAAACACTATCGATTTTTGTAAGGCGACAGAGTAAGACTTCTTTAAAAAACGTGTACCATTTTCCATCGAAAGCTAAGCAACCACATTGTCTCACAAGGAATGAATGCTGTTATTTTCACATACAGACAGTTGGTCTCGGAACGAACCTTAAAACAGAAACTACCCAGAGGGAACTCACTTTTAGAATAACCCATGAGTAGATCATGGGTTTTCAGCATGAAAGAACAAAGACGGCTACCATACACATAAGTTTGAACATGCTAACTGACCTAACTAATTCACGCCAATATCGAGTGACCAACTGGTGGATCGTTTGTGTCAGATCAGCCCCAAATAACGATGCTCAGAATGATTCAAGCATTACCACAATGTGGTTAAATTTCATTGAATTTTAAACCGGTGGTGTCAAGATATTCTTATCCAACTCTGAAAACTAAAAGATCATTATGAATCCCTTATTCCTCTTACGTAACATTCATTTGATACCCCGGCCGTTGGAGTGTCAGAAACGCTGACATTCATGTGAGCTTCATTTGAGTTTAATTTAACTCATTTCCCGACGGAAGGAGGCAGTGTTAGGGCAGTCGGGAGAGTTCTCTCCCTTCAAAAATGTCTCCCATCTTCGATTCCCGGACTCAACGTTATATGTCGGTTGAGTTAGCTGGTTCTCCGACTCTGCTTCGCGAGGTTTTCTCTGCGTACTCCTTTCCCTCTGTCGCCGCTAACAAACT
The DNA here is from genome assembly GCF_036669925.1 of Montipora capricornis. Lineage (NCBI taxonomy): Eukaryota > Metazoa > Cnidaria > Anthozoa > Scleractinia > Acroporidae > Montipora > Montipora capricornis. Next base: position 14,111,349 of record NC_090887.1, on the reverse strand, counting down.
TTTGAATTTCAAGTTGATCTAATTTATAGTTAAATAAAATGTTGGTTTTCTTTTACGAGAGAGGGATGCACGAGCATCAGGAGAGAAACCTCCCCGAGAGAAGCAACAAACTGAGCCGAAATAGGACCGCAAGTGAGTCCCTATAGGGAAGGGGGATTAGTATCCCGTATCCCATTAATTTTTGGTCTAAATATCCCGTATCTGGTTTTTATCCCTATAATGCCAGTTACCTTCAATGACGTTATTGAGGGGAAGGGAGAGGTGTAGGGGGGAGTGTTTTTCTCGAGCAGGTTCTATTGATAAACCGATATTTCTTATAAGAAACGATTTAGAAATACATGAAACAAGAAATATAAGTGAAAGAAACCGACGTTTCGGTGCATCTTGCGCCATTATCAAGGTTATAAAGATAAAATGCGGTTTGTGAAAAGGCTAAGTTGAAACGAATTTGCATAAAAGAGTGCCAAGCTAATTACATGAATACTTTAGCACGAAGAGAAATTCTCTTCAAAATTTCAAATTCGTTTCAACTTGGCCTTTTCACAAACCGCATTTTATCTTTATAACCTTGATAATGGCGTAAGATGCACCGAAACGTCGGTTTCTTTCACTTATATTTCTTGTTTCATGTAAACCGATATTTAGTAAATATACCCTTTGGGCGCCCGGTATGTCGGCTGATAATGTCCGCGGCTGACAGATTGTCCGAATAATGAATATTTGGCAGAGAAGCAAAGCTTCGAGGGCAAATATGAAATTTTGAGGACAATTTTTTAGCCAAGGGCATTATCAGCCAACGTACCAGCAAGCCAGACAGGGGTTTATTTATTTTATAACCTGCCCATTAAATTTCATATCGCGCTAAAAAACCGCTCGCAAAAAGCCAGTGTTGATCTGATGGCGATGCTTCGTGTTTTTTCGATGCACAGTTCACATTTTGACTAGAAAGAAAGAGTGTCGGTCTCAAGAAAAATGCAAGTCGAAAACTCGAAGCAAAGCGCTTTTTTGCTTACTGAAAAAACATTCAACCATGAAAGACAAAGTCAAACTGAGTCTGGACGGCAGTGTTTTCAAGTGCGGCTGAAATTTTCCTCTCCTTCGAACCGTTGATTTATTTTATATATAGTTAGTAAACACAGTTTGTTAAATTCTCTACTCTATAAAATGACTCAGTTTAAGTTCGAGTAGGATTAAATCTCTAAAGTGTGCATATAACTTTCTTCACCTTCAAAGACGTTGACAGCATGTTTTGTTGACTTTCTGGTACTTTCCGGAACAGCATTTGCGACCAGCCTTTTTATTTCACTATCAACAGACTCCAAAAAACGAGTTTGCTTTTCTTCCATGTAAAATGAAAACTCCTCTGCTTCCTTTTTTCCGCTGGCTTTGTTTCTTGTCAACGGAAATGATCGCCACAGCATATTGCAGAGCAAATATCCACTCAAACGGGGGTTACATTAAGGGGGAATCACTAAAGGATGCAAAGCACACGAAAACTTTCACAAAAATAACCCTCGAATTCCCACAAACTAAATCAAAGAAGTGCTAAGACTCATACTCAAAGAGAATTCTTTCCAGTTCAACGGAAAGAACTATCTACAAATTCACCGTACCCGAAGCCATGGGTACTAAAATGGCCGTTGCCTTTGCAAATATCTTTATGGCCGATTTTGAGACACAGCAAAAGCGTCATAAAGCCAATGATTTGGAAACGATACATGGACAACATTTTCGTTGTGGGATGTCAACAAACCGGATATAGACAAGTTCACCACACAAGCAAACTCACACCACCCTACCATCAAATCTCAAACACTGAAGCCACATCTCTAGACACTGTTGTATACAAAGGCAAACACTTTCAAACCAATCCATTCTGGATGTAAAAACACACTTCAAGTGGAATGAAACCTTTCAGTACACTCATTTTTCCTCAAGCCACCCACCAGGAGTCAAAAAAGGATTCGTGAAGGGCAAAGCCCTTAAGACTTCTATGCACTAATTCTTCAAGAACAACTTTTGAAGAGAATCTTTACAAATTCAAATCACGTCTCCGTGCTAGAGGCTATCCAAAGTATCTTATTGAGACACTCTAATCAGACATCAAATTCACAGAAGGGGAATCAGCGCTGAATAAAAGGAATGAAATCGCTAAAGATAACTTGCCCTTTGTAACACAGTATCACCCGGTAGTGCCAAACCTTAAACGTGCTTTATTAAAAAATCGGCACTTCATACAAAAAACAGCCTTCTCTGAGGGTCTCAAACACGGTACGCGGTTTAAAATTTCGCGATTTCACGGAGCACGCTTAATTTTTACATCAAATAATTGTTCAGAGCTTAGGAAAAAATACAAACAACACGGTTATCTGGACAAAATAATTCACGACACACGGTTAATTTTTTCCCTTTTTCACGACACACGGTTAATTTTTTGGACGTTTCACGCCACACGCTTAACCCCATCGAGACCCTCTTCTCTACAGCAAATTTTCAAATTCTCGGGTTTCATTCGGGCGCCAGAATTGGGTTGTACACCGGGTTGGTGTTTGTGTCACCTTCTTTTTTTTTGTAGTTTAATTATGAAGACCGCCAACCAGCAAATCAAATTTAATGATAGTTAGTGATGAGAAGGTAAAACCGATATGACAACCGGCGAAACATTGAAAGGCCAGTTCTCTCACCACTTCGCAAAATCTGCAAACCCTAAGGCGAAAATATTTTGACATTTCCCTTTCAAACTGGAACACATGTTTGATCGCTTTATCCCAGAATACTCTAACAGTAGTTGACAAAGTTTGTGAAAAATGGCAGACACAGATGTTAGCAATTACATGGATGTTTAAACAAGTGACAAAATCATATTTTAACAATTTACTTAACATGATTTGGAAGAAATTAATTTGCAATTATTCTTGTAACAAGCAGGAAAGCGTGATTTGTGTTTTGAGGGCCGCTGACAAAGGATTGTGCGCATCAGCGAGTCCATCACGTCACACTTTGCTATCCAGTGACCTCAGTTGACGGTGGCACAGTACCTCGTCAAATGCTAACACGAAAGATTATCACGAAAGTAAACCGCTTAATACCTCCTTCAGTGTTGGTAGGGGGCTAAAAGGTTTTTAATCCCTCGAAGTTTGTTTTTAAAGGCAAGGGAAACACAGAAAGGTATGAACTACTCGATGCACTTGACTTAGCAACATCTTAAAAGCTGATTGAATATCACTTAACGTGGATCGGTTTAAAAATATTGAATCTGGTATTTTTAACTCTCCAGCTACGTTAAGTTATGTTTGATTTCCTTTTTTCGGATCCCGGGGACGAGTTTCTCAAGATGTAAAAACACAGTGCAATAGATCTACAATGGGATATTGGATATGTGTTTAAAAGGTTTCAAATATCAGCTCGACCCGCATTTTTCTTTCCCTAATGTTTACGCATTTAGGGTCTAAACATGTAATTGTCGTATCAGTAATAACACTCAAGACTAAAACCTGAGAAGAGATCGGAAATATCTTTCGTATCTTAGAAACAATGAGCAATTTACAACTTTTTGGCCGAAAAAGTTGTGTCTGTGGCAATTATTAGTTAAGCGGTATATTCATTAATGCCCTGGTTGCTAATGAATAATCAATTCAGGAAAGATGGCAAGGGCCTATTTTCAAACCCTACAATCGTCTGTTAAATTTCCTCGCGTCTTCAAGCAGTTTTTAAAAGGGTAACTTAACTTGGTTCAAAGCGAGTATCTTCCAAGCGATTAGCTGGTAAGAGCTTCTTAAGTTTAACTCAAGCCATTTAGAAAAGATGTTAATAGAATTCGTGTCTGATTTAAAGTACTCAGAAATTTCCATTAACATTTGTTAAAATTGAATGTAGGTCAGCAAAGACTCTTTTGGAATTTATCGTGACATTTGTGGGTTGAAAATACTTGATAGGATCTAAATGATTCAGTAATCTTTTTGTTTTTCGCTGCATGAACTCAAGTTCACTCCAAATATCCCTCGCAAAAAATGTCATCAAGGATTTTAATACGTTCCAAGTAGTTGCTAGAAGGTTCGAAGGTACGGTAAGGAATAAAAACCTGCCATTCTTTTGTCTTGGCAATGTCAACATTTCCCCGCGAGTTGCGCAAGTAATTTTAGCCGATTTTCGTTTTCATCACTGACCTTACAATTTATTTTTGGAAATAGACTTGTAAACAATTCCTCTTTGTTTCCCCGCAGAATGTGGTAGCAATTAGATCGGATCAGCAAATCCGATCAAATACTCGTTTTCTAAGTTTGAATACCTAATCGAGCTTTTCTACCAAACTCGAACAAACAAAGTGAATCTCACTTCATTTGATTCCCGTTTTAGTAAACCAACCCCGAAAGCAATTTTACCAACAGCTTTGGCTTGTTTAGCATACATCTCAACCTACCTGATGGCAAGCAAGGAATAATTTCGATAAAAAATGATGTTTGGGAAGACGAAAAAAAAAACTGAAATCACCAAGGTTGTTTCAAGTGAAATTTTAACTGAATCTTTGGTATCAGTTTCCTGTCGTTACGTGGTTTTCGTTTGCAAGAAAAACAACCGGAATATACCACTTTATTCAGAAAATGTCAAAATTGCCTTTAGGTGCCACTGACTGCCATATCGTCTTTGAATATTTCATGTTCAACATGGACCAACATTAGAAAGGTCTATGATAGTGGGTGTCATCGATCAAAGCGCCGACCCGTTGGCCGTCTTGGCAAACTGCGAGCCAGCGAGCCATGCGAGTCTCCCATTTAAGTCTAAGCACCCATTTCAAATAGCGCTGATAAATAGTATTTAAGTCTAAGCTTCCATTTTAAAACGGTTAGCTTTCAATAACTGCGTGGCTCGCATGTTGGCTCGCTGGCTCTCATATTGTACAGCCTCCGTTGGCTCGGACTACTGTACCGCAGGTCGTGAGTTCAACTCCAGCTCAGTAGACCAACCGTCAGGGTCGTTATAACTTATGAGAACGGTACTGCCTTTGTAATGATGACATCTGAAAATGGTTATACTTTCAAGTCTTAATGGATAAGGACATAGTTAATAGAGTGGACTGGTTTGGAAGCTCGGCAAACATCAAAGGAGCAAACAAAGATACCAAGATTTATTTAGGTTGGAAAGTCCACGACCGTGCACAATCTTTTGTTTTGCGCTCATACACTATGCATGAATTACGTAACCAACACGTTTCTATTGGCTAGTTCCTCAGTACGGAGTAAACAACTATTGTGTTTTGTGCACGGTCAAGGCCAAAAAAGAGAACAAAAACCTACAACAAAGAAATTTGTCGGCTTTCATAACCATTCCCCTCTATTAACTATGATAAGGACTATAACCCGGACCGTAGTCCCAATCTCACAACCCCTGTTCATAAACTCTATGAGACGTGCAGGGCACCGAGTTCCCGGTGTTGTGGTCTGGCCTGAATTTTCCAGCAGTGACGTTTCAAAGGGCTTATGGTGTATGACGCCAAGTTAGCCGAAACATCCATTAGTCAAAGGGGACTTTGTGGAGTGCTGGAGCATTTAGATGTTGAGATACTGCCTTTAATTAGAAGATTCTAGTCAGTAACTACCAACATTATGGTTTCTATAACATTTAATTGGGTCATGGAGAAGAACAGGCTTTTTGGTCGACATGTGACCCCTTTCATGGGAGTCTTAGAGCCTATTTAGAAACTCTTGTTTCGTTTTTAGCATTTGAAAATAATTCACCTGCTTGTACTTGGAAATATGGTATTAGGGTTTGATTGGTGGGAAAATGTGTAGTTGCCGGGTAGCCTTCGAACACAGCCGTCTTTCCGTATAAACGGCTGTAGTTCGGCAGTTTCCGGGGCAGGTTCCGTGTGCGCAAATGGTGATGCTCGGGAAGCAGCGCTTTTAAACTAAAAAGATTGTTATT
>NC_090887.1:14092927-14100427 GCF_036669925.1 Montipora capricornis | reverse complement strand
TTAATCTCTTTACAAGTGTTTTTTAAAGTATATTTTTCCTTATGTAAATTTGGGCAGACTCAAAACGACAAAGAGTTGGTTAAATTTCCCTCTAGCCATTAACCAAACATGAATAGTTTCATCCACGAGCCCTCATTTGTTATCGACAGAGAAGACATTTGATTCTCCTATTGGTGGAAGAACTTGAAGCCGATAGATGGAAGGCAATTTTTTTAAAAATCTGTCAGCATTCAAGCCGTATTGTGAAATGCGCATCTAAAAATAATCAGATATCTTCAGTTGCGATTCCTTGACAAATAGACCCAGATAGGGCCCTGTGTTGTGTACACGGACATTGTACTCCAAAACTTCATAAATGTGCATAACACATAAACAACAAGTGTAAGTGTGTTTGACCTGCTAAAGTTAATAGTCGCTTCGTGGACCAACTCAACACCTTATCGAGATCCGAACCGTTTCAAATATTTAATCGATTGATTGATCTATAGTTGGCTGGATTGATTACCAAGTGTATATTACAGCACTTCAATGTTGTGGCTTTTCGACTACTCAAGCTGTAACATTCTATATCCAGTTTTTGATCTTACATTCACCTATTTACAATGCCACTATTAGGTTACTTTCGCGAGAACCCGTCGTAAGCTTATGATAAGGAGATTAAGCAACCGCGTCGGCTACGGCAATGACAACGCCAAAAAGCAAGAATATGATTGGTTGAACGGAGGAAAAATAATCGTGCTGCTCGTGCGGCACGCATTTCAGTGCATTTCTTTGCCGTATTCCACAAAACAACAACGTGAAATGACCACATTTTAAATTTGTAGATGGCGCGCGGGACGAAGGTCGACCTCTCGCGACTTCGTCGCTCGCTCATGCGCTTCGCGTCCAAAAACATCACGCTTCGCTCGCCAAAACATTTTCTCCTGGGATTCTCGTAAGGTCGACTTGTTGCAAGTCTATCTACAAGAATACGCAAAAAAACATTTATTTTCTATCTTTTATGAAAAGCCGTTCGTACCCATGCATTTACAGGATAATTTGCCCGTATTTTTAAAAGCTTAAATTCTCTGATCTCAAAGTCGGCCCGCGACTAGGTCACTGCAATAGTTCGTATGTAGTACAAATTTGTAATTGCATGATGAAATAAGTGTATGCTAACTCTTGCTTCCCGGCGCGTTGACAGAAGAGTGACATTAACATGAAAATGATTTTCATTCCATTCCTGACTGACGTAACACAGAAGTGACTTCATAGTATATTTTTCAACCATTTCGGTTTTCAAATCGCTTTGAAATATGATTCTACCACAGTGATACCAGTGAGATCCCGGAAGTCATCAGAGTTAATAAAAATTGTCGGTTACGCTATCATTTGAGAATTTGTGACCATTTGACCTTTCAGTTCCAGCAATACGGCTTAGGTATAGACCCTTTGCATAATGGCGGACGATTTGATTGTTGTTGTATGTATGTTAATTAGCCCTACCAACCCCACTTAAAGTAAAAATTCTATTGAATTTTGCACATGCTAACGAGGCTAGTAAGGCTAATTATCATAAAAATAGAAGACTGGCCTAATTAGGCCTAAGGCTAGCATTTAATTTCCTTCCCAGGCACCTCAGGTCCAAGGGCACTTTGAGATATGGAAACAAGTCTTTACCGTCATTTAGGCTCGATTTCCAGCCATTTTGGGAGCTCGCGTTCGTTGCCCCACACCACACCTGAAACGGCTGGAAATCGAGATTAGGCGCCATTATGAAAAGGGTCTATTGAGTCTCCTCGCGTATGCAAAACAAATTATGGGATACAGAGTTGGCAGTGGTGACAATGGTCGCCTTCGTCCAATGTGGCCCGGGTTTTACTCCCGGACAAGATGCCATTTTGCGTCTTGAGTTTGTTGGTTCTCTACTCTGCTCCGAGAGGTTTTTTCACCAGCTACTCCAGTTTTTCCTCTAAAAAATTAACACAATTTGAATTGTTTCACTTTAATTTCATTCGGTTTTTAATCTCCCCAATCAGGAGAGTATTTCTCTCATTCTCGCCATCTCATTTCCTATCAATTAAATCCTATTTCTCGGAGATCGAGAGTTCAAATCCAACAAAGGTCTAGTTTAGTTTATTAGCTTCGCCGTGCAGCTATTAAAATTCAGTCCTAAACAAAAGGCATCATCTCGAGGCTCTGGGGAATAAACTCATACAAATCCTTATATTTATTCCCCAGAGCCTCGAGATGATGCCTTTTGTTTAGGACTGAATTTTAATATATCGAAATTGTTCTATTACTGTGGCCCCGTTAATAAGACCAACCTACCCTACTCGTAGCAAGTAAAACGTCCTACAAAGTCTCTGACAGACCTTCTGAGACTGACGGAACTACCGTTTATAGTCAATATCCGAGATTTGAAGGTGTGGTCATTTTCAGATAAAATAAGGAAGGTAGCACTTTTTCCTAAGTTAGTTGAAGACCGACGTAGCGGTAGAGGTTAAAGCCACGACCTGCCTCTCTATAGTCCGATTTCAGTCAACCAACGGAATGGTAGATAAGCGACGCCTTGCTTCTCATATGGAATTCAAATTTAACGACACATTGCCTCTCGTTTGTTTGTTTGTTTTTTTTTAACCAAGCTTTTTTAGCCTTTGGTTCCGTCCAGAATTTTAGATTTCCACATTTTGGTGTTAATATTAGTTCTTCGCACAGTGTTCGACTACAACCTTTACAGCAACACGATGAAACGTTCCATATTTTGTGCGAAAAAAATTTCCTACGGTTATTCCCTGGTTTTGCATTGCGCAACCCTACTGCGCATAATTTCTTGCGTCATTGGCGCGCGCATTAGCTCGCTCGTATTGATAAAATGGCAGATTTTCACTACGCCAAGCTCAATCTGGCAAGGAATGGTTATTTTCTCCTGAGCGAGCTCGGTGACACCCTCTTTTTAATGGTGTTATATACCCGTAATAGGAACACGGAAACCACATTTTAAGGAGAAAAAAAGTTGGACAATAGAAGTTGTAGTATTTATATAAAAATGACGTGAAAATTGCATTTGTTGCCTAACACTGAGTGCGAGGTGATGATGCAGCGGTCCAATTTGCTTTTTTTTTTTTCCAAGATGAGCAATTTGAAATGACTTTCCTGAAAGTAGGCTCAAGTTTTCAGTAATATTCATTGTTATATGACTAGCGCCGTGAGCGGGCAAGATGAACCAAATCCCGCGCTGTGATTGGCTACCCGAACGGGCAGATGGAACTCTACTGCCCGCTCGGGATTTCTCGCTTGGTCCCACACGTGTTTTATCCCATATAACTACAATTTTTCCGGTTGATCAAGTTTCGAACGTTTCTCGCGTAATTCGGTAAAAACACTTAAAATAAAGGGCATGCAGCGCGAAAACAAGTACGGTGACTTCATCTTTTTAATGCAATTTTTTAATGTCCTGTCTATGAATATCAATAGACCACTTTCGATATATTAAAATCAGCTTGGCAGCGAGGCCTAGGGAACACAAACAATGTTTATTTCTTTTGCGAGTAGTTGGGTCCTCTAAGCCTCACTATTAAGCTGAATTTTAAAATATCGAAAGTGGTCTATTGTGCCAAGTTTGGCGGAAATCTAGATAGTACGACGACTTCAACACCTTATATAACGTAGAACAGAAAAAGATCAGGGGGAAATGAAATGGAACGAAATAGAGGGAAAAGGAACCATTAGCAACATTTTTAATAATCAGGTTTCAATCAATGAAAAGTTCATTTTAAAAAGAAACAAGAAAAGTTAACGTTTTTCCTAAAAAAACCAAAGGAAATATTCATAACTTAGCCAGTCCCTCGGAGAGCCTGCTCGCAGGCTATCATAAACATTAATGATAAAAAAGCCATCTTCATGTGTATCATGTGTCAATGAATGTTAATTCGAGTTTGCCTTTTTAATTTCTACAATGCTAACTTCAACGTCCTGTATCTCTGCGTATTACCATTAACCCAATTTTTCAACTGCAATTACAAAGTCCCTGTAGAAGGCCAACATTTTTCGGCCGAAACTTGTCTATTAAACTAAATCATCCTGCGCCTTTTTATAGCAGTCATCGAAAAATTATATTTCCAAAATTTTGATGTTCTTCACGCGTGCACTAGATGATTCCACAAGCCTCGAGGCTTAAGTTACTTTTTATTTCGTTTCGAGAAACACAACTCGTTATCCTGTTAAACTATTCATCAGTATTTCTTTTTAATCAGTATAAAGTGGATTTGTGCCATTTATCATCCCAGGAGGTCGAGTAATTTTAAAACTCTCGTCAACATTAATTTTGTCATCAATAATGAAGGCTTTAAAAATTTGTTGTTTGCCCACGGTATATATTGTTTCCAGTATTTCTGTCTGACAAGTTACATTCGGTACTGAAAATACAATTATATTTCAAGTTGACGTTAAAAGGCTCAATGAATATAATTATAGTAGAATTTGGAGTTTCCTCGTTGGATAATCTGGAGACTATTTTCTTTATTGTTTTTGTTCGTTTAGCCCTAAAACTGGCGTCTGTCATTTGCCTTCCGTTCTTGATTGACAAACCAGAATTTCATGTTAGTTTCATTTCCTTCCATAAATAGCAATCATCTGCTATCTGACATTTTTAATGACACCTCTTTAGCCGAAATGGTAGTCTTGCCAATCAAAGAGGTGTTCAAGCAGTGATTTCCTCGATCGAATAGCAAAGATCTCCGTTATTTTGTTTCGAGCACAGCTTCAAGCCAAGCCTCTCTTTTAGTTGTATTAAAAACTGAATTGTCTTCAAAATTGTCGAAATCTTCGGTGAAATCGACTGTCTTCCGACTTAAGGGTAAGGAAACTATTGCAGTTTTTAAAAGCAATTTTTTTCCAAAGTTGTCGTCGTGAGTAGAAATTGAACTTATTTGCAGTTTGAAGCGTTTATTAATAGAAAGAGCTACTTCTCTCTTTTGTCCTAGGCGCCAAAATAGGTCTCACAAAAGCCTAGTACATTTCACTCTTTTTTTTCCTTATTTGGCCATCCCCCTTTTTTTCCGTTTAGCGTCGAATGTGTTTCCTGATATTGGGTCGGTCGGTCGGATTGACGAAAACCTCAAAAAAAAAAAAAAAACAACAACAAGACGTGAACCCAAAATCAATATGGCGGCTGTCATCGTAAAATTAAGACAACATGGGAGAAAGGATCAACCACCGAAACTCCTATGCGACATAAAAATGGTTTGAATATACGTCACTACATTTTTTTTTGAAAATAGCAAAAAGTTGGGTCGGTCGGACGACGCTAGACGAAGAAAAAAAAGAGGATGGCCTAAGAACGTCACAGCTGAACGTTCTTATTTTTTTGCAACGTGAACTTAAAAACGTTCTTAACATGTTCTTCAATTTAGTTGTGTGATAAGCCCGTTTTAATCGCTATTAAATAGACTTGAGATACTAAGCCAAAACGTCTTTCCGCTATGATTTTGTTAGTTTTTTGGCAATAAATTGTATTTGGGCGATTTGTTTGTCGCATGTTATTCAGCCCACACTGCCAATTCAGCGCAATGCGAACGAGATGAAATAATGGCTAAATCACCGAGATCTGCGCAAAGTCACATTTAAAAAAAAATCAGTTTTGTTGCTGTAGCCGCTGTCTCTGCATAAAGCTGCATAAACTCCGTCATCGCTTGATTAGAGAGGCGCTCATTTTACTCTTCCAAAATATTAGTCTCTTTTGGTAACTGAATTTCTAATTACTAGCGCATTGAAGGAAAATATTTTTCCGAGGCTGGTTTGCATACACTGCATCGCGTCATACTTTAATCAAGTTGTTTATGAGTCGGGAACTGATACTCGAGTAAACGCTGCAACGATTGGGATAATGCGGAAGTTCACCTGAGTAGTGCGCGCTTTTTACTAATCGATGTATTTACTTTTCTTGAAGGTTAACTATATTATTTTGTGACAGAATTTGTGGTCAATAACGCGTTGAAGGAGAACGGATAAAATTATGATTAAATGCCGCAATGATAGGACTGAATGGGGCGATCATATATCTTCCAGGGCTTAATTAATCGAGAAAATACGACCAAGTTTCGATTCCTGTTAGGAGCACCCGGATTTTTTCCTAATATTCCCGAGTCATCATCGATACATCTCTATTCGTTTTCCGAGATAAATTTCCAACAGAGAGAATGCAACATTTTGAGAAATTCGTTCGTGGCGGTATAGTACTATAAGGGTGCGTTCGATTGACCGTATTCCGGAATATGAATACGTAGAGATGATTTAAAATGGTATGTTTGGCGTTTTGAAGCAACAAGGATAATAAAGATATGTTTAAAATAGCATTTTAGCCGGTGTTTGACAATTTTTACGTGAATCTACGTAAAAACGAAGGATTTCTGACTTCCATTCCATGTATTCCTATTCCGGAATACGGTCAATCGAACGCACCCTAAGTTTCAGATTCAGCCTAGTTTAAAGGGTCTATTTCACGCAAAATGATGTGATCTCATGACACCCAAAATGCCCAAAAAGTAGATTGAAACATTGCAATAAACACTTAAAACTGTTGAACAACATAAAAGAAATACACCGAAGCACCACCAGAAACAATTTTCTTTTTATTAATTTGCTTTCTCTCTTTTTTGCAGGAGAATTAACAACGGTAATTCATTGGCATGGCAAACAACTCCAATGAGACAAATTTGAACGACCCAACAATAATCTCCACATCTCAATCAACAGAAGACGTTAACCAATGGATTCAAGGATTTTATCTGTTCCTCGTTATCACAGAGGGGATTTCAGCAGTTGTTGGACTTTTTTGCAACGTTGCCGTTGTATACGCGTTTATTTTCTACAAGAAACTAAGAACAAGTGTAACTAATTACTTTGTGATTTCTCTGGCAATATCGGATATCTTAACAACAGGATTTGTAACATCATTTCATCTGGACGCCAGTACAAAGGCTCACTTATGGACACACGGTGAATTCATGTGCCGTCTTTATACCACAATGTATTTACTGGCCGTGCCGAGCTCAATTATCAACCTGTGTGCTGTCACTGTGGACCGATATTTAGTGTTAAGGATGCCTCTCCGATATAATACATTAATGACACCTGGAAGAGCTGTCTTTATAATATGCTCTCTGTGGATTTACGCAATCATTTGGGCGTCTCTTCCTGTTATGGGGTGGAAAGTAGATTTCCCGGCGGTCGAAGATGGCTACTGTTATTTCCTATCCACACGAGACTATAATGTTTCGATGAATATCATCAATTTTGTTCTTCCCATGATATTTATGGCGGTGTTTTGGTCTTTAATATACGCTATCGTTCATCGACACCACAAGAGATTTCAGAACATTGAAAGGAGTCTTTCTCTTAACACAAACGAGTCATCGAATTCTAGCAATGGCGAAGTTGCTCAAATAAAATCAATCATGTCTTCTGGAAATCCGAATAGAGACAAGATTAAAATGCGTCGGCACGTTCGAGGCTCGCGGT
>NC_090887.1:14085427-14087927 GCF_036669925.1 Montipora capricornis | reverse complement strand
GTGTCCTAACATACTGCTAAAGGTGCAAGTATGACAGGACAATTGCTACTGGAACCTAGACATTACAATTTAGTAATCTTAAGGTCACAGTGAAAATACACCTGTCTAAGGGCTCTTTCCTTTTGTCAGAAATGGACGGCCAGACCCGTCAGTTTGCAAAGAAAATTCAACAACTTGAAGGAACATTTGTAAGATAATTCCTCGCATTCCTCTGGAGGAGTATTTACCATCCTCGAACTGTGTTAATTATTCCTTCCAAATGCCCAGTCTAGCCGGTCAGTTATGTCAAATGAAAAGCGTTTTAAACACGAAGACGCACTATAAAAGGGGGCGCTTCACGCACTGCTTTTGTTCGAATTCATTCAAGCACGACTGATTAATTATCCAAGATGGTGATCAACAAACAGCAACAAAGAGATGGAAGCCCGAAAAGATATTTCTAGGGCGAAAAAAACAGGGACTGGGAATTTGAAAAAAGAACGACAGATAACATTTTATGACGTATTACGGACACATTGCCATAAGGGGCCTTTTTATTGAAGAAATTATCACAGAGCTCTCGGTAGCATCCAAGGTTGATTGATAAATCATTTGCATGTGCCTTTTAAAGTCCCGCGCACGTCAATGCGCACGTCAACGGTGACTGACGAATGAGCCTCGATCTTCCCAGGGAAGACTTCCTTATGTAGCGCTCCTTCGTGTTTAAGACTTTTTTTTCGTAACAATCGAATGTCATTGGTAGTGGCGAATTGACTGGTGGCGTGACTTCTAGACGTGGGCGGAATGACTGGTTCCCAAGAAATTACGCTAAGTACGAACTTCCAATTGTTGCCATTGAATGGTATTTACAGGCATCATTTTTCTCGTTACCAAATAAGGATGCAACTTAGTAGTGTGGTTCAGACATTTTTCAGGATATCTGTCGCTCGAATGTTTGCTTGCTGAATTCGCAGATCGTTAGCCTCAGCCTGCAAAAGAAATACCCACAACGCTTAAGGGTGTACAATGAACTCTGACCACGATCTGGTGTCAGTACTTTGAAGTACAATGGTTGAGTGGGTTACTGCTAGGAAATGCTAACGGCCTTAACCTGAGTTGGACTATGTGATGACGTTGATGATGACGATGTTGATCACGATGATGATGGTGATAATGAAGACGATGATAATAATAATAATGACGATAATGGCGACGATGACGACGATGACGATGATAATGACGACGATCATAATGATGACGATAACAATGATGACGACGATGATAATGATGACGATGAAGGTGAAAATGATAATGATAACGAGATGATAATTGTGATGACGATGGTGACGATAATGACGACAATAACGATGATGATTATAGTGTGAAAATGCTGACGATGATGTTACAACAGTCGGCTGATTGTGATGACGATAATGATGATGATTACAGTGTGAAATGCTAATGATGATGTTACAACAGCCGGCTATTTCGTCCTTAGCAGGGATACTGTTCAGACACTATATCTCAAGTCAACCTTACATGTATATATTTTTTCATTACCTTAGCATTAATCCGATCAAGTTGTCTGTTCTGGGTGTCAATCTCGTTACCCATGTCAATCGCCATCGACTTTAAGTTGCCAACAATGTCCGCCACTTGACTACAAAGAGAGAGAGAGAGAAATTATCTTAGTATATCTTAGGTGTTTTTTCTGCACAAATAGTGAATAAAAACAAGCGAGAGTAAATCATGGCACAAAGCACTGCTTATTTAAGTGTCTAGTCGTTCTAGCGCTGGAGCACTAATTGAGGACACTGTAAACTGAAATTAACAATGAAAGCAAATCAAGTCAAAGGTTGATTTTTGAGGAGAGGGGAAACCGGAGTACCCGGAGAAAAACCTCTCGGTGCAGAGTAGAGAACCAACAAATTCAACCCACATATGACGCCAGATCAGGGAATCGAACCCGGGCCACATTGATGGGAGGCGAGTGCTCTCACCACTGCGCCATCCCTGCATTCCTTGATGATCTTTCATGACAGTGAAATTCTCATATCCGTTTGGCAGCTAACTACATTTAACTATGCCTCAATTTAAATGTGTTCACATTCATCATTATTATTGTTTCATCGCCCTACAGGGGAGTTGTGCTTGTGTAGCGCAGCGTGCGGATGCAATTTTGAGAGCTCCAGGATAGTGTGATTATGTTTTTATAGCTACAAAGTTTTATAAGTTTAAAATGGTTAAGGATACTGTGCAGTCACTAAAAGCTGAGAATGACAAGCTAAAGGAAAAAGTGGAAGAAGTTTTTGCCGAACTTAAGAAAGTTCAAGAGAATCTGAAGTGGAATCATGCTGGCGGCCATGTTGCAAGCGCATCTGATCCAGACGCACTGAAGTCCTTGGACTTCCTAAGCAAAGAATATGATGATCTTAATGAGTTTAAAGACCGAGCCTTGGAAAAAAGATCCACTCTTGAAAAATCACTGAAGCAGTTATCAACCGAAGTATCAAAAGTTTCG
>NC_090887.1:14062927-14080427 GCF_036669925.1 Montipora capricornis | reverse complement strand
ACTCGGGTAAGGGTTGACTCAAGGAATTAGTGGAGATAGAGGCTCCCCTTGGTGACCTCCTGTCCCTACCCATCTCAAATCCAACATGACGGCACACTGAATAGCGAGCAGCACGAAAAGACTTGCATTTCCCAGTAAGATACCTGCACTACAGGGCTCAAAGTTTATTTTTGGCTTTGGGAGAACTTGTGCTAGCAAGTGTATGTTTCTAGGCGCACAGCAGAAAATGTTAGGAGCACAGCTTAGAATACTGGGAGCACCTGTTCTAACAAAAAATCAGAATTTAACACGTTATTACGTCATCTTCAGTTTTTTGTATTTTATTTTAATCCTGTGTTTGTTGTCTTAACTAAGGCTGACTTACTTTTCGTTTTAGACAGTGATAAAATTGTTGTGGTTTTTAGGTCCACTTGACTTCTCAATTTCAACAACAAATTAATATTACATGTTATCATCATGTTAAAGTACATTCAAGATAACAGACAAGTTTTCATCATGTATTTCCTTTTCGATGTACACTTGTAACCAAAGAAAATATTCTTGAAAACCGGAATATATACACAACTTCATAATTGATAATAGACGCGGACTTCAATGATTCCATCAGGTCAAAAACAAATGGCGTAATGAGGCTACCAAATTAAGACGCAAATCAATCAAGTCCTACTGGCAAAAGGTATGCAATAGTCTGAACTATAACCCTAAGAAATTCGACAATACCTTTAATCCCTTCTTGAACCATAAAAAGGATGCGTGTGCTGGAAACAACAACACTTTTAATATAAATGGTAAACTAGAAACAAATCAGGAAACTGTTGTGGAACACTTTGTTGACTATTTTTCTACAATGGCAAACAACATTGGCGGGACAGACATCCTAAACTTAAAGGAAGACAATTTTAGCGCATATATTAGTATAAAAATCATAAAGGAAACGTTGAGTGGGTCTGACAGACCACCTTTCACTTTCTCCAATGTACAGCAAGCAGAGTTACTAAACGAAATATAAAGTCTGAATGCCAGTAAGGCTTCGGGTCATGATGGCTTGCCTATCAGGCTCTTAAGAATGACCTCAAAGGAAATTGCCCCATTATGTACGATTTTCAACATTTCCATAGTGACGGCAGCGTGGCCGGAAACTTGGAAAAGGGATATTTAAAAAAAGATGATAGACGTGACACAAGCAATTATAGACCAATCACTGTTTTACCTGTTGTGGGTAAAATTTATGAAAAGTTATTGAGCAAACAAATTACAAATTTCATTGACCCCATCCTCACTGATAACGTAACAGCCTGAGCATACAATAAATCACACAGCTGCGAGACAACCCTACTGCGACTTGTAAAAGAATGGAAAATGGAACTAGATTGTGGAAAATGGTTGGCATGCTGTCTACTGATATGAGTAAGGCATTTGATTCACTTTACTCTTCTCTTCTTATAAAAAAGAATTGGAATGATATCGCTTCTCGGACAAAGCCCTAGACCTAGTTCGCTCCTACTTTCATAATAGGCAAAATAGAGCCAAACTCGCACCAATGCTAAGTCAATGGAGAGTTCTGAAAAGAGGATGCCCACAAGGATCTTGTTTTGGCCCTTTGTTATGGAATATCTACCAAAATGACTTGAATTACTACTTAACAGACAGGAGTATCTTAATGTATGCTGATGACCACCACGCAGGTATTTGTATCGGGCATTACACTTCAAAACGTGCAAAACCAACTTCAAGGAAGTAGGGGACGAGATCCCTGTATGGTACGATCAAAACTTACTGCAAGGCAATTTTAACAAGTATCAAATCATCGGTTTGGATCAGACAAAAAGTACCCTGACAAAGCTATGAATATAAAGATTGGACTTGAGGACATTCAGCAAAAGGATGAAATGAAATTACTTGGAGTTTCGATAGATAGTGATTTAAATTTTAGTAAACATGTCGCCCAACTATGTAGGAAGGCTAGTCAACAAATAGGTATAATATCCCGTCTGAAAAATGTAGTACCTGTTCCAGCTAAACTTATACTATTCAAATCGGGTATTCTCCCACACCTCAGGTATTGTCAAAACGTATGGCATTTTGCCAGGGCTTCGGATAAGCGTAATCTACCTGGACAAGGCCTCATCTTATGAAGACCTTTTAAAAAGGGCAAATCTAGATACAGTGTACGTTAAATGAAAGAAGGTTGAAGGACATATTATTTCTGATGTTCAAGGTTAAGCATCAAATGGTGCCAGGTTACTTTGAAAACATTTTCAAAAGAAATGGTAGCCTCCAAAACTCAGACTTTATCCTTCCAAGATAACAATACTGTAAAGTATGGAAGGCACTCCATCAGATACTTGGGCCCAATGTTATGGTCCAAGTTGTCCAACTCTGAGAGAAGTGCACCAACTCTGAAAGACTTCAAACGAATGATAAACTGTAGAGATATCTTTGCATTGAACAACAGTAGCTGTGCCTCTTGCCATGTTATATGATTAAATTGATATAAATTGTACATATTAATTTTTTACGAATTTTAGGAATTTTAGATTCTTTAAGTCTTAATTAGGATAATTTTACTTTATTTTAACTAGCTTTGTTTTGGTGTCCCCAATTAGTACTGTAATGTATTAGAATCCTTTTATGACACAGCTGGTTTCCATATGATCGCAGACGATCGCGGACCGCAAAGAGCTGTTTCCATATAATCGCAGACGATCGCAAATGATCGCGGAGCCGACTGTAGCCATACATTTTGGTCAGCGGAAATGTCAAATGTACACGCGCGTTGTGCTCGCGGGAAAATCCCAGCAAATAACATGGCGGACATCGAGGAGGACATTTGGTGAAAGTAAATTAATTTCTTCTTTTAGTCCTGAAGCGACGACATCGTCAGCTTCAAAACCGACGGAAACATCGGTTTTGGATTCGAAAAATATTCATGAAGAGACAAGAACTTGGGGCTTTCCACACACTGGTGACAGAACTTCGTGTTTCTGACAGAGAGTAACGAACATAAACGAACAACATTCGGGCTTTGTTGCTAAGAAGTGTTGAATCATGGGTTTTAATTAAAAATATTATGGGATACGTTTCGATCACAGATCGCAGAACTTTGGTTTCCATACGATCGCAGGATCGCAAACGATAGTCTGCAATCACTCTAGCTACTCGAATTCGTTTAAGCCTGCTCGTTGAAATTTGTATATTTTTCTCTTCTTGCTCGTTGGCTCATCCTCTTTAGCTTTATCATGTACTGATGTAGTGACGCAGTATCATTCCAGGCAGATTTACTCCTTTTGTAGAATGTGAAGGCTGGCTTTTTATACGAAATTATTGAATACAAGACAATACAAGTGCGATGACTTAATTGGAGTATAATTAACTTTTTTAACAATTTTCTTACCTTGAAGAAAAACCTTTCACTATCACAAACCTTTAACATGCGCAATAAGCATGTGCTTTATTCGTAGTCTTCATTTGCATGTGTCAGCGGAGTTTTAACAAACAGAAGAATATGGGATGGAATGAAACATCAACAGGAAAAATGGACCTTCACCGGCGTTGGGGGAATTTGTTGAGAAAACTGACGGCAAATAAACACACACCGTTGAAAGAGAAATAATGTAACTTTATTATTTAGGACCACATTTTGTTATGTATATCTTTATATCTGTTGATTGATGTTTCTGTTTCGTGACGTACCACTCGGACTACGCAAGTGTGGTCAGGTGAGAAAGAAAAGCAATTCAGTTGCACTGTACTTGAGCTTTTAAGGCGCGAGTGCGATCACACATGATCTTTTAGGCCCAAAACCAAAAATTTAGTCGCATGTGCGACCATTTGGTCGTTAACTTTGAGCCCTGCTGAGTGAATATTGGCTACAGGCGAAGATGATAACCTCTCCCACGTAAGTTATTTATGCAAAGCAATAACGAGGTAAATTGTAGTCAAGTCAACTTGCAGCGGGCAAACTCACCCAAGGTTTGAATCCATCTCGTCTTCTCTTGCATCGCCTGTTATCCTATCAAACAACAATAACACAAGATAGTTATCATTGTTAGTATTTATGCCCAGACTTTATACTTATTTTGACACCCCAACCAAGAATTTTAGAACTGGAAGGGTCCCACTGCAACTTACAGGACATTTTTTTTTCACTTCAATTACTCAATTTTAATTTAATCAAGCGGGAAACTCCATAATCAAGTCAAGAAGGCCATACCATAAAATGCGGTTCAATAATTTGGTTTGGCTCATACTGGACAGAGGACTTTTCATCATCAAACAGTGGTCACGTGGAGTAACTTTCAGCCAAAATGCGAAATTCCTAGAGTCTGTGTACACTTTTAAATTTCATCTAGCACAAAATTAACTGAAGACGTTTTAAACAGTAAGTGATTAGTTGTCATTAATTTTGTTGAAGAGAAATATCCACTGGTACTTTTTTTACACTCAGTCCTACTATTTTCAGCATTTACCAATGAAACTATACGAGGTGATTTCTTTCAACTGATGGTTTGCATCTGACGTCACAGCAGCCATGTTGGTGTACAGAACAATGCAGTAAAATGTCTTTTGGGAATTTGACTCTATTTTTATGCAAAACTTGTGGGGCTATTTTCTATTGTTTTGTACACCAACATGGCCGTCTCATCACATGAATGCAAACCAAAAATATAATGCTTTGATAAAAATTGCTGACATCAACCAAGATTGTCCCAAGACCTGACAGAATCCAGCTTACTTTAACCTACTTAGGTAGAGTAACTAACAATACTTTCTCTTTTCCGATGATAATACAGTATTTTATTTACTTTTGTATGTAGCCTGTTTTTGGCATCTCTCCACTATTTCCCTCAGACTGATATCTCGCTCCTGGAAAAACAATGGTATGAATCTGGATCAATGACTCAGAAATTTATCATTGCAAGGACTTGAAAACAAACCCTTCAAATTCACTGTCTTTTAACACTGTTAATCCCACCCAGTGCTCGACTTTAACTTTTTATATCGCTTGTCCTGGAATTAGTTTAACTGAAAATTTACTAGTCCTGAGTAAATCTGTGGTAGTCCTTCCTGATTGCAGCATGGTAATATTACTTGCAATATCTTTCTACAATTAAATTTCATTGATGTCATCATGAAACTTCATAATACCACTGGCAGAGAGTCAAAGAAGAGTGACAGACACTGACCAGGCTGACCCACAATTTAATAAATTAAATAAGAGTCAGCCATTAATGTACGGTGACAATAAACTTGAAAAAAATGTTACATTTTTTGTGTCGACTCTTTCTGCTCTAAGTCTTTCACGGATATTGCCATACATGAAATACATGTAGGTCACTAAAGTAAAGAGTCTGATGCCCATGATTCAATAAAGAGATGTTACCCACTCATAAAAACACAAATTCAAGTGTCCATTATTTCTGGCCTCCTTAGCCTTTGCCCTGAATCAAGCCATCTTACAACAGCTGTAGTTGCATTCTACTCAGCATGCTCAGGCCCATTCAGCAATATGAACATCCATCATCACATCCACAGTGAAAACATCAAGGGATGATCTCAAGTCTGTCATAATCCTGTTTAGACAAGAGTTACCCCTTTCCCAGCATGCTGTTTGAATTCGCATTACAAGGCACAACTCAACGAGAACCAGAAGATTGGAAAATCTTGCTGAATAATGAGGGTTTGTAAATAGTTCCCGCCAGAACTCCTTAGCAGAAAGTCTTACCCTATCTTGGTGGTAATGATGCCTAAGCTCCAACCACTCATCTTTGCAAGAGAGCTCATTAAAAGCAATGGTAGGCCCAGTTATCAGATGGTCAAACTGATTGATCGAAGAATCTAAGTGATCTACCCATACACAAGTAAGGCTGCTCTATCATTGGGCCAAAGTAACGGTTCTGTTGTGGAAGCTGCCGCCTTCAGAACAGAATCATCATTGAAGTTACTAAATCCGCTGCTGATGTACTGCTTTGCAAGATCAATTAGTGTACAATGTATCTCTTCTAGTTAGGAAAGAGGCTTTGACAAAACTGTGTCATTGAATCGGTTATCAGCACCAACTGATACTTCAAATGATCTCAGGTGTTCTCCTGGCCTTGTCTTTAGGGCTTCTAGTCCAGCATTGAGTGCATTTATCTTATCTTGAATTAACGCAATGGTACCCTCTTCTCTTTGAAACACGAGAGACCTTTGCTAACTTGCTGCACAATGTCGAGAAGGTGAAGGAATTTCACAAACAGGTTCTTGTTAACTGCTTTCCGCAATTTGTAGCTGTGCCCTGCATCTTAGCACTGCTGTCCTTTGCTTGATTGGCTTGCTGAAAGTGAGTAACCACTAACTTATAGTTGTTAGTCACGAATACTTTAAGAGCTCTCTCTAAATGAGGAATCCACCTGGAAACATCAGCTATCAGAGCTTTGTACGCCCTTTCACCCATCATTTCTGCCAGCTCTTTGATTTCACATACAGCATTGCAGGAATACTTATTATAGTATTTCCAAGTACCCTGCAACATCTCCTTTGCATCTTGGAGAAGTTTTACATCTTTGATCGTGTCTTGAAATCCTAATTCCAGCTTCTGTGCAATAGAGTGAATACTTATTAGACTGGGAACATCTGCCTTCAGATGAACATAGACACTGTTATCCTTTCCAATCATGACACTTACCCCATCAGATCCCAGACAAACACGTTTTTGCTTCCAGTCGTCATCTATTTCATTCAAGACTTCTCTGATAGCTTTTGCAATACCAGTTGCCTTAGCATTGTGACATTCCTTAAGTGCTGCAAATCTACTCACAGGCACTGCATTCTCCAAAAATCTCCCATGCACATCTTCTACCTCTCTTGTCCCCACATCTCTCACACATCTGCCATGACTCCAATAAAACATGCTGCCTTAACTGTTTCAGAAATATTGTATTTGAGCTCGTCAGTAATAGCAACTATGTAGTTTTTGCAGGCTTTGTTGGTTTGGTATGTGTTTCCTAAACAAACTCCATGTTTTTTTTTCTAGGGCACACAGACTTGGGAAAGTAGTAAAAGGAAGTTCAAGTTTAGCGATCATATAGGCAATGTCAAATAGTTTTTCATTTTTTAGTCTCAATTCTTCTGAAACAAGAAGAAGAGCTCTTGGTAGAGGTGCATTTCTAGGGTTTGCTTTGACACGAATATCCTCTTCTGCCGAATGTGTCCTGTTGACTTCGCATGACCTCTCAAAGATTCCACTCTGAAATTACTACAGCCGCTTACAAAACTGGATGCATCACTTGATTTCTCTGGAAAATCAAGGCAGGTTGAACAAAACATTTTGTCACCTTTGTAAATAACCCAAGGAAAAGTGTTTTTCTATTCAGGGTGGAAATGCCTGACTTTAATGGTTCGATCCTCTTGATCAAATGAAGATTTCTTGGTCGCTTCAATGCTCTTGTTCTCTTTTGTCTCTAATGTCTTTTCTGCGTCTCCACTACCTTCTTTATGGCATTTGTTTGGATAATCGCTGCTGTAAGAACTAAAAAATAGGCCTCTAATCTCTTCATGATGATAACATGGGAAGTCGAGACAAAGATGGTGGGTTGGCAGTTCCTTAGTGCCTAGTCCCAACCTCAGCCTTGTTTAGTCTTCTCACCTCAGTCCTCGCATTGGACTATCTTTTTACAAGAAGTGTACTTGTTTTCATCTAATGTATTTTTTTAACATTGCAAAACCTAATTACAAAGTAGTTACTGGTCCTGTGACTAGTGGTTCTAAGTTTCTACTAGTCCAGAAGCATTTTGCACTAGTCCAGGACTAGTGGACTTAACCGCTAAGCTCGAGAACTGCCACCTCCCTGGTGGGACATGAGGGATTTGAAATATTTTTAAAAAATTGATTTTTGCACAGTCAAGGAACCCACACTTAATGAGAACCCTGTGCATCACTGATTACTAACCAGGCTGGTTTGAAACAACCCCATCATCACTGCTTTTAAATGCTTTCTTATACTCCTCTGTCTTCTCAAACTTCTTTCGCCTACAAAACACATTGGATTATTGACAAAAACTTTTTTTTCCTTTGTTCACTTATGACAAATCTTTCATCAAGAATAATTGAGTATTCTTGTTTGAACTATCATTAATACGCTAATGTTTTAATAATTTTGCACACAAAAAACTACATTCAACTACTTCTTTTACTTTGACACTCTTCCTTGTAAGAGTGGTTGTAATGGTAACTTAAATTGTACTGCTATCATCCAGAATGGAGTAATTTTGTTGAGTGCCTCTAATTTTAAAATTTCAAAACAGTATTTAAATGCCATTTGATTTAAGTGAGAAGTGAGGAATAACAATTATTATTTAAATTTGAATGTACATACCTTCCCCATGAACATACACACAGGCCACAGCACTTTTCAAGACCTGTTAGGTTTCTTTCTGCTTCCCTCATGTCAACATTGATCTGATCTAAGTTTTCCTCAACTCTGTCAAGTTGTTCTCCTTGTTCATCCAGAGCCATCAGAGTTTTCATTCCCACTTCTTGGGTCTGAAATTTAGCACACAATTCATTTCAGCCAAGCACAATCAAAAATTATCATCAATATATGTATCAGAATCAAATGCCCTTGTAAAAACTTCCACGAAGTGGATCAAATGACTGACAGTTTACAGGCTACAGATGTATTTGTTGCCCTGCTTTTGATTGGCTGGGATGTCAATAACTGCTGTCAACCAATCAGATCTTATGGACAACATTTCAGAGCCTCCCAAGAGTGATACTTAAAGATTTTACTCCGTCTAAACCCAGATGATTTAACTCGTCAATGGGGAAACTTCAAGGGTTAAAAGGATTAGCAACATCTAGACTACAGTGTAGGTCTACTCAAGAACTGTCCCCCCTTATTAGTACTCATTCCCTCATCCTCCCTCATCAGTCGGGGCCCATTCAGGGGTGAAGTAGGCTCAATAAAATTACTAGCTGCTGTTTTGGGAAATGAGCCAGCCCTGACTCCCAAAACCATGGCTGGATGCATTCAAGTTGTGGCTGCGAAGGTATTCTTTGACCTGGCCTGTGCTCAAGGTTTCACCTTAAAAGGTGCTCTCAAGGTGGGTAACAACTACATGTAAGATTCCCACAAAGGAAAGTGTTTGAGGATCTGGAGAACGTTATTGTGTCCTTTTTTTACTGCCTGAGTTCAGAAACAGTTATTTTACTTCCAGTTGGCACCAAGGGCAAAATAAATTTTTTTGTACACTGATGCATCCAGCCATCTCTTCTCAGGAACGATACAAACTCAAGTGAGCAGCAGAAATCGAGCTTAGAGGTGAAGGGGTTAAACATAAAGGTCTAAAATATATTTCTTTTAAAAAACAAAATACTACACATTTTATACCGGAGTATGTGTTAATGTAATTAAAATTTTTCCTTGGTTAAAAACTTTTCAAACTATGTGTGGTTTGTTTTTTATCTTCCTTTGTTTCTAATTATGATAACGTCTAGAAGACAAAGGAAAGTGAAAAAACAAACTGGTCTGAAAAATTTTAACTACAACATATCCTGTACAAAGCCACTGAGGGTTTATGTCATCATCATCATTACAGCCCACCATCAACATGCTTTGTAGATTGCTTACTGTAACTTTTGTTGTTTACTTAGCAAGTCATGTTATAGGGAATATTTTTTGACAGTTGTTTATTGGCTGCATAGTAGATACATTGTAAACTAAACATCCTGAAATAACCAGCAGCAGTTGATGTGGTTAATTGGCCACCGTAAAGAAATCAAAAGCTGACATTTCCAGGGCTGACGCACAAATTCGAAAGATTATTTGAATCTCTTTAAGGTGGCTTACTTACGAAATCAACTCAGTTGATAAACACATTTCTGTGCACACACCTGTACATGTACATGTGACTTGACTCCTGGGAATAAGATTTAACATAATTTACTCTGCCTAACACCAGACGACTTTACTCATCAACTTGGGGCATTCTAGGGTGCCTCAGGGGTCAATGGGTTAACCACTGAGTCAAAAACTGTGTCCCTTTCATTAACCCATTGACTCCTGGGAATGAAACTTGACAGAATTTACTCTGTCCAATGCCAGACGATTTTACTTGTCAACTGGGGGTGTCCTGGAGTACCTGAAGGAGTCAATGGGTTAACTCTTTGTCCCCCAAGCCAGCCTAAACCAGCAACACTTAGCATTTTACTCTGATTAATGCCAGACGATTTTACTCGTCAATGGCGAACCCCTGGGAGTCAATGGGTTGATACAGTATGAAAAAAACAAAACACATTTCATTGATAAACATAATGTATCCAAGACAGACAAAATCTTAGGATGAACAAGCTTAAAAGCCTTTATAGGAAACTTTGATGTAGTCTTTTTCTTGGTGGACAGCGCTAACAATGGTTGTAATAATTAAGGCTTCTCACCTCTTCAGTCATCTGCAACATGCGTCTTGTGCTTTCTAGGGACTACAGAAAGAGATGTACTTTAAAAGGGTACTGTTTAAAGAGTATGAAGACTAACCAATCCCAGTCATTTTAACACACCCAATAATATACGTGAAAAAAATACTCCATTCTGATTGGCTAATAGAAGTAGTTTTACAGTTTTCAGGTTACAAAGGGCAGAAAAGAGGTAATTCAGTGCAAAAAGAAGCAAGAAATTAAGTGTTTTGATTGGTCAATGTAGGGCAAAAAACGTTTTTTTTATTCCACTCTTGTGATTGGACAAGTAATGTTCAAATAGTTAATTCGCTCATCCAAAAAATTATTAACATGAATAACAAAATATCATTAAAAAACATAGAAATTATATAATCTGTTTTATACCAAGTGTTTATTTTAACCGTTATTTCAATTTCTGTTGTTTCTTTGCACTTTTTAATACAACACCATTTCATACACATTAACATCGGGATCACTCACATTCTTTATGTACAATACACGAGAAAATGCAGCACATCTATGAGGCATTAAAATTGCGAACTAAGATGAAACATACAAGTCCCGGCAATATTCTGAGGCTGTTTTCATGGAAATAATCTCAATTTCTACTGGCATACGTTTTGAAACAATGAGACAATAAAAAAAATTACATGTAAAGTTTTGCAAAATAAATTAACAAAGGTCACTTCAAGCCTCATCCAGAGTAGGATTTAGAAGGCAAAAAGAGGTGGACGTTGCTCCAGTTCACTATGTTCTGCTATAGCAGCTGGTTGACGGGAATTATGCTGGACAGCAGAGGAGACAAAGTGCTTCTTGTTCTTGCCACTGTTGATCCCTGGTGCCTATGGCCTCTTATGGAGAGAACTCCTTTACAATGGGACTGGCAGTTGACACAACAATCAACTCTTGCCATGGCTTCTGATAGGATGCGGAAAAAAATTAAAGATTACGCGGAAATTTTTGGCCACATTATGCGGAAACTGCGTTGATTATGCGGAAATTACACTGGATTATGCGAAAATTTAAACAAGTTATAAAACTAATAATTAGGCCCGTCCAATATATTTACATGCTTACGGTAAATCCATAATTGAAATTGCAACCAATACAATCGCATTTGTGACTGAATTTTTGCCCTTTGTGATTAAAATACACGGAGGAGTCACCAATTTGCGACCAGCTTTCACCGTTGAAATAAAAGGGTTAGCAGTTGGGATTTCGCCGCAACTTTTGGTAAAATAAATAAAGCGATAAAAAAATAATTTTGTTCCTCGTCATGAATTTTGTTTCAATTTGGAGATAATGGAGCAAAATTGTAATACCTTTGGAGCGTGATCCATTCCCTCGATCATTGATTTAGGGTGCGTTCGACTGCATTGACCCTATTCCGGAATAAGAATACGTGGAGTGATGATTTAAAACGGTATGTCTGGCGCTTTTGAAGCAACGAGGATAATAAAGATATGTTTAAAATAGCATTTTAGAAGGTGTTTGATAATTTTAATGTGAATCTCCGTAAAAACGAAGGATTTCTAACTTCTATTCCATGTATTCTTATTCTGGAATACGGTCAATCGAACGCGCCCTTAGTTTCTTATCAGTCACGTCATTTGCTGAAGTGTAACTGTTTCTCGTCCAATGGGAAGCATTGTAGGAACAAAAACTAGTGTCCAAGCTCATTGGCGAAAAAATGCACGGAAACTGCTTACAATCTTTCTTACAGCTGTACGAACTTTCATCTTGCGAACGAAATGGTGTGTTTTCTTCAATGTTCAGGAAAATAAGCGTTTCAAAACAGTCAATTTCTTTGGCTTTTATGTTTTTGAGGATGTTAAGGAGCTGCTTTATCACTAATATCAGGTGTTTCTTCTGTTTTTTGCGGAAAATATCGGAATTATGCGGAAGATGCGGATTTCAGTGAATTATGCGGATCTGCATCGCCGCATCCTGTCAGATGCCATGTCTTGCAGTTACGATGGTCCTCTTGGCTGGAGTCAGGTTTTCGTTTACTACCAATTTTCTGCAGGTCAAGCTGATTCGCCGACATCTTGTACACTGACAGTGAAAATGTACCATGTGATCTGCTTTTATTTTGCACGTTCTTTGGATGGTTCATGTGACAGTGAAGTTTCAAAGCATCTTCCTTCAGTGCCTTTTATATACATGTAGCAGAATGGCTTGGAGTGTTTCGATCATTTAAATCTAACTGTTAGACTGACAGCAAAGACATTAAAACTTTTTATTACTTCTTTAATGATCACAACACTACCCCTAACCCTACACTTATCTTGCCACAACGATAATCACCTCGTTCTTGAAAGTGATAATGAAGCCTTGTCTCAAACGAGGTCATCATTTCTATATAGGGGATGTGGATCCCAGTCTTTACCGAAACAACAGATTCAGATATTCTCAAAAAACAGAAGAGAAAAAGCGGAAAGCTGCCATGAAAAAAAAAATTTGAAAAACTCAGGCTAGTTTGAAAAAGTGCAGAGATGCTTGGGAACTCAGACCTCAGTAGAAAATAACTTTTTTTTTGGCAAACTCTACTTGTCCTGTAGGACAAGTGCTTTTGGAAATCCACTTGCCCAAGATACAAGAGTATTCGTCTGGGATGGGTAGACAAGTGGAAATTCGTTGCCCTGGTCAATGAGCACACAAAGTCAGAGATACCCAATCAAATACGAGCCCTAATGGGTGATTGCGTGATACCTGTGTGTTGCTTTTACTTAACCATCTCGCACTTTTTTTATGTATATTATTCACATATTTTTTAATGTATATTATGAATAAGTTATCACATGATTTTTCTTGTGCAATTTGGAATAAATAAGCACTTCTAAATTTTTTTCAAAGACTACAAATTGCACTCACCATTCATCTTTGAAAAAAATTACTCGACGTGCTTATTTATTCCAAATTGCACTCAAAATCATGTAATTACCTATACAAGCAAACAGAAAGGGCTAAAAGTTTAAGCAAAGTCTAAATGTTGGCTCAGAGGTTATTCAGGTCCCATCACAGCAATACTCTCAGACACTGGGTCGTTTAAAATAACTTTCACCTATTCTCAAAATTACAACAGGTAATTAGTCAGATCCATTAAATTGTGATTCCTGACCTTGATTCATCTGTTGGTTTTTGTATTTAAAAGTCTGTCAACTGTTACCACATTCAGGATTATGAGTACTAGTGTAATCACCTGGTCAGTCAGCTCATCTCCTCTCATCTGCATTCTTGCAATCTCTGATCTCATGCGATCTTCGTCCGACATATTAAAGTGCCCTAAATTAAGAACAAAGCAGTTACACAATGTATCTGTGACGTATCTTCTAGAGCTGTCACCACTGAAAACAACAGATACTGTTTAATCTTGTTTTGATGATGGGATGGCATGTGCTGTAAAAAGGACATTCACCTTTTATTTTTTGATGTTTCTGTTTTGTTTCTGTTGGTGTTAGTTTGATTGATTGGCACATGTAATTTCTGTTTCTGCTGAACTGTTTTTAGGTTTCTTGTGACGTTGCCTTTTTGGAACACAATTTAGTGGATTCAAAGTTAGAGTTATGCGTCCAAGTAGGAGTTTTACTTGATTTAATTTCTGGGAGTTTCTAAATACTCGGAGTCAACATCAGATGCAAGTTTTCTTGTTTTTTTCTGCTTATCATTTCCTTTCTTTCTTTCCAGCTCCAAACTTGACTAATTCTTGATATTTCATGCTCCATTGTCAGTGTTTGACACTTACCTTCTTACTAATTTGCCCTTTGGGCTACCAGTTTTGTTTTTTTGGTTACCTGTGGCTTTTTTTCGGTTGCCCACCAATGTTGCGCAAAATGGGTTTGACAGACAAATGAGACTCCTGCTGTGTGTCCATGGTGTTTTAGTAGCTTTTACCGTTTTGCTTTGACAAGCATATCTTTAAGCAATTTTCATTTTCTATAAGAGGTCAAGAGAGATTCCTTATTTCTTAAATATCTCTCTGAGATTAGGCTGGTTTTGAAGTAAATGCCATTTGTCCCGAATAGTATGTTCTTTAATTTAAGCCTTTCAAAGTTGGTTGAAATTGCGTGACAAAAGGTAGAATTTTCTTGAGTGCTTGTTCAAAATCACAGTATCGAAGCGTATTTGGCCGTGTGAAAACTGGGTTCGATTCTGAAAAACACTCTTTTCTTGCTGAGAAAGATGGCGGCTACGAACATGTTCCTCCTAATAATCTGTTTTGATATTTGTACAAGCCTGTCATGTGTCAGGCTAGGGACAAGGTTTGACCTGACATGCAGCCACCCTGGTCAAACAAAAAAAACATTTCCACATTTGTTAAGTGGGACACCTGTGGCAGACCCCTCTATACTCTCATTCGTCTCGTTTTTTCTTGTTTTCAAATGGTTCCAATCTTTTGCATTGTATGTAGCCAAAACATGGTAGCCTGCTATTTGATTGACATGGAAATCCTTGCGTTTCATGATTTAATGTCAGATCTGAAAGTATTTCTGCTCTAGCATGATCAGAATCATGTGCAAGGTCCTATGCAATAAGTCACTTAATGTCAAGTCAAGATTCATGTGGGAAGACACAGTCGCTTTTGGGGGAATTTTAATAAAATCTTTCAAGATTCCATTCAAATGTCTGAAGTTCCACAGGGAAATAACTGCTCTTCTCCACAAGTCGAAGTACTAATAAAAAACCGAAATAGCCGCAGGTGATGGTCATGCTTGACACAGTTTGGGCAAATGGGTACACTTTCAAAAACACAAAATTCCTTAGAACATTCACCAGATTTACATACGATATGCTGCTCATTGAACCCAACTGGTGTATTAGTACTCTGATATTTCTTGATGACCAATCGAAGCTGATACAAGCTACGAGTTTTTAGAAGTTTCTTCACACCAATGTATTAAAACAGTATTCTAAATTTTATGTTTGAAATATTCACATGCAAATGAATTTTCAGTGAATGACAGATAGAAAATCACTGGAGCATCGAAATAATGCGACATATTTTACAAGGCACAGTGTTTATTTTAAGCAAATTGGAAATTTTTCGCACTTTCATAAAGCACTTTTCTACCACGATGATTATACGTTGACTTTGTCTACTAAATTCAGTTCACTTATGAAATTTTCTTCTTTTACGTTAATTAAACAGTGTTTAAAATCTTAAGAGATGCTGTTGTTGCTGTTTTTCATCGTAGCGATCTTGACTTGACTGGGGAAGGATACACTTAATATTAGTCTAACAAAAATTCTGATTGCCTGATCGGGCAAGCCTTACAGTTGTTTTACTTGCCCACGGGTACAAGACCACATGTCCGCTACATCAGGAACAATGTGGCAAAGAACAGGCCATGAATTGTGCCACCTTATTTGCAACCAACCAGAGGTCATCATACTTAATGACAGGTACAACCAATCACACTCAATGGGATTGAGATTAAAATTTACTACCCTAGCAATGGAATAAGAATCTTTCTTTCATTCCCAAGTTTTGATTTGCTGTGGCAAGAATAGAATAGTCTCCAATGACTGGATAGCTTGGTAATCTCACAGCCTTATTTAAGATTTAAAATTTTTAAAGTCCTTTTTCTTGTCAAGAAATCTCTGCACAGGTCTTCAAAAAATAAGCTATGTTTACACGGGTCTGGACAAATAGTTATTTTGGCACGGACGAATTTTGTACCTGGACCGCCTGTTTACATGGAACCATGCAAATTCTGTTACAGATCGCAATGGTGTTTACATGGGTCCGTGCAAATTTTGAGACCAGTCACGAATGGCTTTTTAAAAATCTCTGCTGTGTTTTGGTTAAGCTTATGCTTTTAGCCAATCACGTTGTAGAGGGGTGTAGTACGCAGCAAATCAAACATAGCTTGCTGGTCTGAGACTTTTCCCACGCTCGGTTGTTTTGTGAGCTTTACATGCTTACCAAGAAATTCAGTCAAATGTTTACGTTACCTCGATCAATGAAAATTGGAGACAATGGCCATTTGTAGCAACGTGTAATGCATTAGCCCAGCTAATCCGGCTCAAAAAGCCGATGCATGCAACTGCCGCTAGTCTCCTCATATCTGTAACGTGCTTTTGTTAATTTGTTTTGTGTCAAATTTGATTTTAAACAGAGCGAAATGTAACTTTACATAAGTAACAAATTGGGACCTTGCAACATTTTTGCTTATCAAGAAAAAAAAAATACGTAGATTCCATGCCTTAACCCCAAAAAACCTTGCACGGTTTGGGTGTTTTCACGAGTCCATACGCATATTGGAACCGTGCCGGTCAAAAAGTTGACCTGCATTTTTCAGGCCCCAAACTTTCACACTTATCCGTTAAAATTTGTCCGGTTCCACCGGTCCCGTGTGAACGCAAGGTGGGACCGTGCCAGTTTTTGTCCGTGCAAAAATTTGTCCCCACCCGTGTAAACGGGGTCTTAATACACTTGGATAATTACGTTTAATTCATGCAAAGAGTAAATGTACACAATGTATACAAATTTACATAGTTACTCTCATATTAAAGCTTAATTATATATTGTGGATTACTCTTTAATCTCTTTTTTTTTTTTTACTTACTAATTTTAATCTTAGAAGTTGAGATTTGCACATTTGATACTGTATAAATCAGTTGTATAAACGTTTACAGACAGCGCACTAAAATTAAACCAACTTTCGTGATCACTTAGGAGTTTTGAATCTTAACAAGAACTGTCTAAACTAATAATAGAAATTATTTGTGAACTCGTAGGCTTCCATTAGGCCAAACAAAGTTCAGGTTTGAACAGGAACATAAACTTTGCCTTTACAGTACACAAGCAGGAACATCCACCTCACTCAAAACTGCCCAGTCTACGGGAATAACGAAGCAATCCTTACCTCTGAAAACACGAGATCAAAATGCTGACAGTACAAACGAAGTCTTTCACACACCAAATCGTAATCCTTCCGTTGCAAAACTGAAATTTACGGCCAAACTTATGCGAAGTTCCGCAAATTCCCGCAAATTCGCTATATGGAGAGATCACCGCAATATCTGCTCTTTGAGCCCGCAATCCATGACGTGTTCCTTACTT
>NC_090887.1:14037927-14060427 GCF_036669925.1 Montipora capricornis | reverse complement strand
CCTCTCTCCCATCTATGGCTCGTCTCATTGCATAGTCCAGTACGATTGCGAAGATGTATGGTGCCAAGGTATGTCCCTGTAAACCCCTACATGTATTTCGAAGAAATCAGTTTCTCCATCAGATCTTATGACTCTAGTCTAACTTCGTCTCCTGGTAAAGTAAGGCAATAGTCCCTTGGCAGCTTGTGATGATGTGGTTTAAAAACCACCATACTGGAACGCAAATTGCCCACTGGGACATCTAAAACAAAGAAAGTTCAAATTAACTTGCTTTGTTTTAGACGTCCCAGTGCGCACTTTACGTTCCAGCATGGTGGTTTTTGTACCATGTGATCACTAAGCTGCAAAGGGCTCATTACATCTATCAGTTTTTCTGGAATGTCTTAATGTCGTACGCACGTAGAATCTGCAGCATTCTTCCCTTGTGTAAACTGTCAAAGGCTTTTTTGAAGTCTATCGATACCAGAACAGCTTTCAAATTATGACTTCAAATAGTCGTCTCAATGCTGTTGTTGACCGTGCAGGACGAAATCAGTTCTGCGTTTGACCTGATTCTGCTCAAAATCACTACGTCTACCAATGTTGCAGCAAAGCAAGGAAGAGATATCCCCCTGTAATTCTCCGTTCTTCCTAGGTCTTCAGCTTTCGGCAGTGATATAAAATCGTTTCTGGACCAATATGTTCTGGTTCCTCTCCATCAAGCAATTTGTTCGCTAAAGCAAGGTTGACATTGTCCAGGTCACAGTGTTTAAGCACTTCCGGTGAAATATATGGGCTAAAATGCGTGCCGCACGTGCAGCACCGCGTTGTAGATCATAAGTCCCTAATGATTGGGCAAACTTTCTCTCCTAGTTAGTGTGAGTCCAGACGTCACTTCAGACGATGCCGATTTCTAGCAGCGTTAAGTCGAGATCAAAATGAACAAAATACGAAAAACGTTTTTATAAAAGAAACATATTTTACGTACGGAAGAATGCGAACCTCCTTATCAGCAGCTCTCGTGGAAACGAGGTTGAATAATAACAAATATTTGGTTTCTAATCATGTGATTCGCGACCAGTTTTTTTAGACAAACAAACCAAACATTTCCGCCATTTCGATTCCATCATCCAAGCCATTTTCTTGTTGAAGTATACCAACAACGCAGCTGCGACGTCATGTAATAATCACACACGGGAGAAAACTAAGTGAGCGCAAACGATTTCGGTGAAGCGAACGAGTACCACTCAAGAGCAGTCATATTGGTGGTTTGCAACCAATCTCTAGAAACACAGTTAACAATGATGTAATGTACAATTGCTGGTGGACGAACAAAAGAAGCTAATGAGAGATCTTTTGTTTTTATCCTCTAACATGGCGGCGATGACGTCACGTGAAAACCACCTTCTTTTTCGCAGAAAGAACATGCACCGTTCGCAGGCTCAAGCCTTTTCTGCGTTAGAATTTCTAACGTGGTTGCGGACTTGGGGGACAAGTAGTTGCATCAGGAGGTCACCAAGGGGAGCCTCTATCTCCACTAATTCCTTGAGTCAACCCTTTCCCGAGTACATTTATTTTTAGGAACAGGTTTTTTCCGCGAAAAGTGTCATATTTCCCTTGACGCCGAGATAGCTCTATTTTGATTGGCTTTTACATTAGTGGGCCTGCTGAATCTCCCAAGAGAGGCGTTCTACAAATACATCTACTCTCCTCGGCCAAGTATGGGAGATAGAGGCTCTCCTTGACGAGGTCCTGGTTGCACGTAATATCTGGAAATGTAACTGTTCTGAAAAGAAGAGGAAGCCAAACTTTTGGATGCAATTTAATCTCTTCTGATTGAATCAAGACCATGAATTTTACACTAGATTTTATTTCGCAAGACAAAGGATTTAAAACAAAGTCATGATTTTCGCTTGTTTAAAAAAATAGAAAGTTAACTATAACGCTACTGATTGTTATAAGGTATGGAGACAAACAAAAGCTTTCAGTTCGTGAAGGAGACACGGACAATCCATTACTATTACACAGACTGGTTTTCAGTCGTAATAACGTAGTTGGGACAACTGCGCTATTTAAAGAAAAACAGCGTAAACTTCACCTTGCAAGGGCGCATTTTCCCGTGCGTTGAGCAAGGTACAAGAAATTTCGTTGAATTCTGATTGGTTTATGGCGCTTTTTGCACTTGTCGTGTTACGTCAGTGATTCATTTCAGCTATCACCCAATAAAAACCATTCTACAGAGGTGACTCTATCGTGTCGAGTACATGAGGTAGGAACTCAAACTGACTTTAAAATTAGGGCCGTTTATACGAGAGAATAGGGACCTTAAGATCTGCGACGGCGACTTCAACAAACACGTCACCTCAAAATATCACTTTGCTTTATCATAATTCTTTCCCGGTTATTCTATCTCGTTCACTTCTTACAATTTGGGCGAAGTATCGTAAAAATAAATTGATACGAGCAGTATAGTATATCAAAATAGGGAATGAAAGATTTTCTGTTGCATGCTTACGTTGTCGTCAAAACCTCAAATTTGGTAATTTCACGTCGTCCTTATGCAGAGTACCGCAAGAATCCGTCCTAAAGTCCGTGCAGCACGTTGCACCACGATTATTTATGCTCTTTTAACAAATGCTATCATTGTTTTGCCGCGTTGTTGTTGCCGTAACCGTCGTAAAATCTTAAGCTCCCTAATGTAAGCCGCGGCTTACTCTGGCCGCGGCGTAAATAATACGCAAAAGGAACTATTTATACGAGTATAAACTCCCAAGTCAGGATAAGCCGCGGCTTGAGAAAGCCGTGAACGTAGATTTTGTACCATTTATACAGGGTGTTCGCGTCTTATGTAAGCCGCGGCTTATTTTCTCTCGTATAAACGGCCCTATTGAATGTAACACGAGGATGCTCGAAACGTAATTGCAACAATTAGACCTGGGGCCGGTAGCTCGATGCCTAGTTAGCACTAACCGTTGGTTAAGAGGTATTGTCATACCTCCCACCTCAAATACGTTTTCTGATTGGAGGAGAACGTGTCACGTGTCATTGGTCAAAACTTCACGACGCCCTAGGGCAACAAAAACTTGAACTTTCGACTCACACGTGATCAGGTCGTGCACCTTTGAAACGGCGGCAAATCTGTATGCCAGCCGACGTCAAGCAAATAATTTTTATCTGTGTATTGTTCTATTTTGAGTTGGGAGGTATAACAAAACACCTCAATGTTTCCCTCGGCTTCGCCTCGGGGAACATTGAGGGTCTCGGGGAAACAAAACTCACTGTTTCCCTTGGGGCCAGTCATTAAGTGCTTATAGGTTTCCATGGTATTTAACGCTGGTTAGCGCTAACCATGCTTCGAGCAACCGGGGCCAGGGAGTTAAACTTGACAGAAAAACAAAAACAATTACAAAAGGGAAAAAGACAAAGCTATGTCAATCAAGTTTTTCAATTTCGATAAAACAGAAAACGTATGATTCGAATCAATTTGGCTTAAACAGTCTGGGAGTACATCTGAAGGAGTTGTCAAATTGTGAAATTTGCCGTGTTGGAATAAGGGAATCTGTGTTTACAACTCTTGCTTCATTATAGCATATGTCTATTATTTTATCGATTAGCCGAGAAACCCAAGAGACCTCAGCGTTTATTAGAGGAAATCCTGTGAATTAGCGCAATTTCAATAAATTGAAATTCAGTTCTAAACAAAAGGCATCACGTCGAGGTTATAGAGAAGAAATACAAGGATCTGTACGAGTTCATTCCCCAGAGCCTCGAGAAGATGACTAAATTTTAATTTATCGAAATTGGGCTATTCCGTTTGCGGGGATACGGCTTAATTTGACAGTTGCATGCTCGATTGGCAAATTTCAGCCTCGGAACCCTGGTTCCCTCTATCGTCCTTCATGACGAGAGGTCAAGAGCTAGAACGAGAACGTCACCGGAAAATAGCATTCCCCGTTATTTCAAAGATTTCCGATTATTGGAACTCATTTTGCAAGTAATAGCAAGAAAAGTGAAAAATAACCGTCTTGTGGGCACGTCGTCCACACAACCTCAAAAGGGAGTTTAAGAAACGACGACGGCCACAACTTCGACAACGCCACAAAACAGTGACATCATTGGTTAAAAGAGCATAAATAATCGTGC
Organism: Montipora capricornis; assembly: GCF_036669925.1. Lineage (NCBI taxonomy): Eukaryota > Metazoa > Cnidaria > Anthozoa > Scleractinia > Acroporidae > Montipora > Montipora capricornis. Next base: position 14,056,305 of record NC_090887.1, on the reverse strand, counting down.
TGCACGTGCAGCACGGATTTTATGTTTGTAAGTTTGCGGTCCTCTGCATAACGACGACGTGGTTAAGCCATCTCGTTCGCGTCGTACAATGTGGGCGAAATATCCTAAAATAAATTGGTACGAGCGGTTTCAGAGTAAAAATAGAGAATGAAAGATTCACATTTGTACGCTAGCTCGCGTTGTCGTCAACCTCAAATTTGGTGATTTCACGTCGTTGTTGTGCACAGTACCGCACGAATATGTGCCAAAATGCGTGCCGCACGAGCAGCACGATCACTTTTCCTCTTTTAACCAATGAAATTGTTGTTTCGTGGCGTTCTTATTGACGACCGCGTCGTAGATCGTAAAGTCCCCATTCTCCCTTCTGTTTTTTCTTTGCCGTTCTCATCTTCGTCGACGCAGTCGTTGCTTAGGGTCCCTACAAGAGAGAGAGAGAGAACCTGGGTTCCAAGGAGGGTGAAATTGACGAAACGCAAATCCGCATCCCAAGTTTATAACGAATAGCACGTTAGTAAAAGCTTCGAAGATTGACAGGATGGAGAAAGTTCTGACAAGCAAGTTGGTATGGCAACAGAGTCGCAACCGGCTTGCTTGTGTTTTATATCGCGTTGCCAAATATGAGCACTCTCTTCCTTTGACATAACCGAGCATTTTCCATTAGCCATTAGGCCATTTCCGAGTTGCTGTTTGTCTCGGTTTCGAAGTGAGTCTTGGTGCTCAACAATTGTAAGGAAAGTGAGTTTGATTTGCATGAGGATGCGCAACTCATTTCCATTTGAATGGTTGTGCACCAGGACTCGCTATGAAAGTGAGACATGCAGCAGCTCGGAAATAGGCTATTCATGTGTCTGCGGCCACGATTAATAGCATGAGCCAGTTACGTTGTCAGCGGTCTAGTTGTGATGTTCCAGCAGAGACGATGAGTAGTGACATTGAGAAGTTAACCAAAAGTGAACTGGAATCCACCTGGAAATCCGCTGGACGAATAGCCCCCGGCTCCAGCTACAAAACACAACAGCTCAACGTTAGGGTCTTGTAATGACAATTTATTGCTTTTCTTACTTTTCTACGAAACACTTTCTTGAAAATGAATTGGACAGAAACGAATATTCCTTGGCAAACCCGCCAACTTACCTCCTGGTCCACTAAAGCTGAAGCCGCCAAACCCTGGCCCGCCGAAAAATGCTTGAAATATTGAATTGGGGTCGAAATCTAACAAATAAAGACAAAAGTGTGTCGTTAGACGCTGTTTCTGCATCTGTGTTTCGTACTCGGCAAGCTTTCCCTTCCAACTAGGAGTGACTGCGGTCAATTGTTGTCAGTGGTTTTGAATATTTGAGCACGCGTCCGATTCCTCGTGCCTTGGTTGTAGAGCTTATTTATCGATGTGGCGGGAAGAGGGAGCATTTTGTGTGGAGCGTGTAGCGGTTTTCCCACTCCCTTCCCCCCTCTACTTTCCACTGTTTATCAGTTTGAGGGGTACCTATCTTCTCGGGGGCGTGGGGGCTCATGGCTGGGTTGTTAAGTTTTGCCAGCCATCGGTGCAGTCTCCATCTTGAAACTGGCTTCCAATAATGGAAGCTCCAGGATATCTCAGACAACCAACCTCCCCTATACGACGCAGTTGTTAATGGCTGTTTTCGCCTGCGTGCGTGACCTAGTTGAAAGAAGCATCACTGAGACATCACTGCTACGACGGCCATATTTGCTGCAGAGAACAGGACAGACCAGAAGACCAGGAATTTCACAGCCATTTCACAGTGTGAACACTCTTTAAACGCCCCACAGAATTTCATGAACAATGGCTGTCAAAAGAGGCCTAAGGTTTGTAGTCCTTTTCCAAGAAGACTGAAAATCTAAGAATTTGTGGATGTAATTACAAAAGCAGCTTACTCTCCTTAGTTGTATTAAGCCCATTAATATTGGTGTTGATCTGGCTGAGGTCTCCCGCATTAAACCCCAGTGCGAAATTTCCGTCTTGTTGACCACGTTAGATTAGCACAAATTTTAATGAGGACGACATTGATCACCTTTGAAAATTGGTTAATTAAAATAATCATTTTTTGATTTCCAAACTGCCGTCATACCCATGAAGCCGTCTTCTAGATCTTGTCCTGAATCATATCGTGCTCTTTTCTTTTGGTCTGATAATATGCTATAAGCTTCATTTACCTGCAACGCCGAATAACATTGGTTAAGCGCACTTTAATTGAAGATCAGACGGAAGAGGACGAGTTCAAAGAGACTGGTTAGCGGCTGCATGTAGCCTGCATAGAACGCGGTTAGGCGAATTTTAGACGCTTCTTTCCACCGGGGTTGACTTTGATCGTTTTGAAGATGGTCGCGCGAAAACCTGGACCGAAGTCAAACGAGAACACGACGGGGAAGGGACCGAGAAGGAGTGAAAAACCGTGGCCGTGCATTTACATTCAAACGATCACTCGAAAGTCAACCCCGGTGGAAACAAGCTTCTAAAATTCACCAAACAGCCTGCTACGCAGGCTAGGCTGCATGTGGTAAACATACGAAAGGTTTAGTCATGTAATATAAACCCCTCGCCCTTGCCATTTTGTTTTAAAGATGCTAAGAATCCAGTGCTGGAAGCAATTATGCGATTTCTTCGACTTGTTGCCTAGTCCAGCCATTAAGAAGCTAAGTCACAGTATCGTGACGTGTTTCGGGAAAGACCAAGGCCAACCTTCAACCGACAGGCTTTTCGACCGTTTGCTTTAGTTATGAAAATTCACATCGCTTATCGTAGCGATCTGATTGGATGAATTTCAGCTTTGGCGCGATTTTCATATATGAAAATTGTTCCACGGTTCGCAATGCCTGTCAGTTGAAGGTGGGCCTTTAAACCGAAAAAGGTAATATGGAATTCTTTACTGATAACTGAAATTATTGTTAGCTGACAAACGGAGATGATTCTGAGCAAAAACGACCTTTATCGAGGCGAGTTGTTGAGAATTTGAAAAAAACGTAACGATCCTTTTTTTGTCCATACATGCATCTCACTAGCTTTGGTAAATTTATGCCGATCTACGGAGTGGTTATTTATGGGCATTTTGCGTGTCATGAAATTACCTAAGAACTGGCTACACGTCCCTTTGACATTTAGAGCCAAATTTCCCACCAATAAGAAGCACTGCGAAAGTAATTGCGACGTGCTAGTCCGCCCGGCTTTCAGCGCAAAACACCGGCAGAATGGATTCACATTACGCAGAAGACGGCGACGCTAATTTCCGTTTCGTAAAAAAAAACGGTCGTTTTCATTTTCAACGGTCGATGTCATTCTTAGAAAGCAAGCTTTTTTATTCCGATAGCTTTCAAGAAATGGTTAGGATTAGCATCATTTAAATACTTTAGAAATGTCAAATTTGAAGCCGTTGTTTCGGTAGTGTAGAGGTTAAGTGCACTTGCTCTTTAGCCACTGAATCGAGTTTGAGATCGTTCAATCAACTTTTTCTAATTTTTTTCTAAGGTTTCATGGACCGTTTCCTGATGATTCGGAAATAAATGTGCCATTCTTTCCCCGGCGTTTTGGTCGCCATGTTATTTTCACTAATGCTAGAAAAATATTTATGAAAGTCAAGTAGACTAGTGCACGACTGATAAAACAACGCGAATATCAGTCGTGCAGTAGTCTACTTGACTTTAATAAATATTTTTTAATCAATTTTGACTGTGCAAGACTTATCGTCCTCGGTTTTTGCAAAGGTTTTAAACCTCAACTTCACTAATGCTCGAAGTAATGCGTGACATATTACAGTCGCGTTAACTGCGCAGTAACGTTGCGCACAAACAATTAGCGCGAACGTCCTTAATGGTCACTGAAATCCGTTTGTGTTGGACTGTAGCTCCACTCGGGCGCGGACTCAAATGAGCGGGTGACACATGCGGACGGTGAGTTTCCCTCATTTTTTTTAATGTTAGCTCAGACTAACTTAAAACGTTTGTCTTTCAAGTTTAAAATTAATTCTGTAGGTGAAAAAAAAATTAGAGACATTTCAAAGAAACGATTTTTCTGAAAAAGGGACCTACAGATTTTGTTGAATTTTAAATATTTTAGAGGTTATTTCTAACATTATCTGGTAAAGCTGAATGGAAAGATTTCACCGTCCGATCCAGTTTTTTCAAAAAAGACAATATATCTTGATTTTAAGGCTCAAAGAAATGCCATCGTTGCCATGGTAACATTATTTTGGAGTAAAAATGTGATGTGAGAAACTTAATACCCTGGCCAAGTTTCGTCTTGATATGATTACCCTAACTGTATCTAAGGTCAGCATATGTTTATTTGTTTGAAAAAAGGAGAAACTATTTCGAGCCTCCCTAATCTACCTGGTACGTACAGGTAAGATGTTAGCTGTTGGTCAGGGGGCCAACGACGAGTCCTCCCAACCCCCCCCCCCCCCCCCAACCTTGCCTTCGGAGCTTTGCTGTCTTCTTCTTTGAAGGGTAAATTCACAAACCTCTTTAAACAAAAGTTCCTCCGCTTTCTTTGCTTCATCCGAGGCTCCGGAGTGGCGATCTGTAAAAGATGTAAATAATAACAGCTTGGACACGAACATCGGTTGTTAAAGGCGTCTGTCTTGTTTTGCCTGGTGAGTATACACGGTGCAAGGTATCTTAAAAGCACCAACCAGAGATTTGAACGTCATCAGTTTTGCATAAAAGAAGGCGTCACTCCAAACATAACTCTGCCCTGGGAAAGACGACAGAAAGACTATACAGATACCGCGCTCATACCCCCCCCCCCCCCCCAAATTTTCTTACTGTTAAAAAAGAACTGCTTTCCTTCGGAGTAAAGCGAGGCATAAAATTTTCAAATTTGTTTATTACCGAGCCAGTTGGAATCCTATTTCCAGTCTTCATTTATAACAGGAATGCAAAGCAGGTTGTCACATCAAAATTTTTAACTAGATTAACATTTCCATTACACTGGCTAAAATGCTCCATTTGGACAATTTCATCCTAGCAGTGTAACGGGACAATTGTCATATGATCCTGGTCAAAGAGACCACCTCCCACGAGTTTCCAAAAGCTCAGTGGTACAGCATCCCAACTAGTAATCGGAAGGAGTCGACTCTCGGATTTTTTTCCGAGTATCCCCGAGTCAATATCGAAAAAGATACTTTTATAAAACCAACTTGCCTTTCGGATTCACAAATCTCACCAGATAAAACTCTGGCTCATTTGATTTTGTGAAACCAAATTCTTTTTCAAATATCAAAGCACGTGACATTTTCCATAAAGAAAATTTTTGGATTGATGATTAAAGGGGAAAGTATCACAGTATTGCGCATGTCCTAGCCGTAACGATCATTTATGAGCCAATCGGTAGCGACGTTATAATTGGTGCGGGTAAAAATGTCTCGACTATAGACCACTTCCAGAAATGGCGACCTCCTTTACATCCTACTGCCCTCATTTTGAAACAAATATTCTTTTGAAATTTGCTCGTCGTAGCGAGGCTAGAAAGGCTTATTAGCATTAAAACAAAATAACATTTTATTTGGCCGCCATTATGAAAGAGGTCTATTAAACAGTCACTAATGAGCTAAGGGCTGAGCGAAATTTTAACGCGAACGTGTAAATTTCCCACACGAATTATAACGTCGCTTCCGATTGGCTTACATGCATAAACGATGACATTCGCTATGGCTGGAACATGCACAATACCGTGATACTCTCTCTTTAATAACGTATTTCCCTCTAATGCCAGTAAAAAATAGCCATTTGGCTCAATTTGGAATGATAAATGGTAATAAAATCGTAAATGGTTTGAACCCCGAACGACTTTCTGTGACTTTCTCTGGCGAGACTGTAAGAAATTTCAAGCTATCAATCAAGATTTCAAGCTGTCAATTAAACCTGTCAGTGGAAGACAGCGTCAAGTGAGTCAGTCAGTCGGCCAATCAGCCAGACAATAATTTGATCAGTCAGACAAAGGAAGGACACGTTTTGTCAAATCGTAAATGGTTCGAACCCCGGACGACCGTACTTTACTTAATTGTGAAATGGTAATAAATGGTGAAACAGCAACGTTTTCGGCTTGAATTCTCACCTGGATGATGTTTCAGGGCTTCTTTTTTGTAAGCCTTTTTAATTTCGTCCTCTGTTGCTCCCTTGGAAACTCCCAAAATTTTGTAGTAATTTTTTCTTTTACTTTTTTTCAATTCCATTTTTGCTTCCTCTAGCATTCTTCGATATTCTGTGAAATGAATCAACCAATTAACCAACCAATCAATTTCAAGCTATCAATTGAATCTGTCAGAGTTACAGTACAACGCGCATTACTGTGGCCACCCAACAAACTTTCACATTGACAACTACGTGTAAATACGTCAACTCAACAACCCATGCAACGGTGTTCAACTTACAACTGTGGGAACTTTGTAAGGAGGCGCGACTGTCAATCAAATTCGCACATCCTGATTGGCAGATAATTTGTGAAAAACTTTGTTAGGTGGCCACAGTAAGGTACTTCACACTGCATAACCATGCGATCCATCTTACCGTTAGCCCCAGTCACCTTACCTCTCGACCTGTCCATTTTACAAACTTTCTCATAGTCCCTTACAGCTTCTTCATACTTTTCGGATTCCATATAACTGGAAAAAGAAATTGAGTAGCAACTAATCTAAAAGTATCTTAGTAAGTTAATCCTTTTATCCATAAGGGGTGAACTTCGGTCAAGTAAAGTCGTCTGGCATTACACACAAAGTAAAATCTACAAGTGTCACTCTTAGAAAGCAAAGGGTTAAAGAGGAGTTGATGGAGATGTTATCCACATTGACAGGCAAGCAATTCTCAGGCTAAATGAAGCACTCTGATTGGCTGGTTTTCAGGACCATTACCATGGAAACAGTCCGTTTCCGTATTTTTTTCTCTCTCCTAGGAAATTCACGTTAAGCGAAACACAAAAAATTCAAATAGTGAATTTAATTTTTTCGCCACAACTGTACAATAACCAATACCAAGCGGGGAGGTGTCCGATTGCTCAAAGAAACGACGCCATATAATGAACAACTTTATTACATGGCAAGCAATTTTCAGGCTAAATGGAGCCGCCACAACAGTACAATTATAGCACAAGCGGAATTTAGTGTCCGATCGCTCAACTTGCTTTGGAACCTCTTGGGGAATATTGGCCCTCGGTTGTTTTTGTGCTTGGTCCGTACTGCCAAGACCTCGGGCCAACATTACCCAGTACGGCACTCGCGTTCGGTTAGTAAGAGGTTATACATGTACATGTAATAACCTCACTTGCTCGGGACCATACGGGGGAATATTGCCTTATTGGCCCACGACCACGGGCCAATATTCCCCAGGTCTCTCCAGTACGGCCATCGCGCTAGGTTAGAAAAAGGTTAGCCATTCTTAAGAGCCAAAAGGTCAAACAAAGAAAGGAGAGTCTAAACTCACCATTTTGCTCGTTTAATGTAAGCTTTGAGGTAAGTATGATCCTTCTCAATTGCTTGACTACAGTCGTCAATGGCTTCTTCTGTTTTGTTAAGCTGAAAAGAAACTCTGAAAATTCACCAGCAATTCAAAATGGCTTAAAAGCAAGAAAAAAGTTGTTTGGGCTACCCTTGGAAAGAACAGTCAATTAGTAAATCATTATTCAATCAAGCTAAAACATTTTTTTATGTGGTATTTGTGATATTCTTATCAACAGCCTTCAAGGTATAGAGTGTTTTCATGTGACGTCACGGCGGCTATGTTGGTGTCCCTAAACAAAGGAACAGTGGTCATTAGCTAGTGGCCATGTTGCTAAACCCCAGCGAATCCTCCGGGAATTGAACTCTGTTATTATGCAAACGTTTTCTTTTGTTTCAGTGGAAAAACAAGGTCACTGATCACGTGAGTTTGCCATTTTTTTGTTTGTCTTTTGTCATTTATTTGCTTTATGCAGGTTAAAGTTTTGGCAGCTATAGACCCATATCACTCAATGTCCAAACAAAAGATTTTGCCCGTCGAACCTCTCATTAAATGTGAGGCTGGACGGGCAAAGACAATGCAAAGACAAAGCCTTTATTCCCCAAGGACTCCAAAATGGCCGCCGAGTGATAAAGGTGAATTCAGCTGATGTGGACCTGCTATACCTACCCACCCATATACCCACAGAGGACAGCCACAACACCGGGAACTTCATCCCCTACTCTTCTCGAATAGTGTGTGGGTTCTATAACGTCCCACAGGGAACTAATGAACATGGAAGATATTTGTGAGACGGGGCCTACGGTTTATAGTCCTTATCCGGGGAGACTTGAAAGTCTAACCGTTTGCGGATGTAATTACAAAGGCAGCACTTTCTCCTCAGTTATTTTAAGACCCTGAGTGTTGGTGCGGGCGGAGTGGAACTCACAACCTCCCGCGTGACAGCCTGCAACCAACTGAGACACCGGTGCACTCTATTAACTAGAATTGTACAGAAACTGTTTTGACACAATTCAATAATAAAAATAATAATAATAATAATAATTATTATTATTATTATTATTATTATTATCATTATTATTAACATTATTATTCAGTATAACTCAGCAAAAACGCACTGTTTTATTATAAGGTCACGTATGCATCCTATAAATTCTGATGAACCTCAGGACTGGTGTTACCCTTATTGGCATTCTGCATCTAAATTGTGTATACTAAGTAAATGACCATTGTACAATTTTGATACCTACACATACTATTTCAAATAGTCATTCATTTAATAGCATCAGATATTATAATTGCAGAAGATCAGTTTGGGATTCACAAAGGCTCACCCACGGCTCAATGATTCAAATGCTGACGCTAAGCCAAGCCAATAGGTTGCTGAATGACTGAAACAATGTTTTCTTCAGATTCCTAAGTTTTTGTCAAGTTTTCCCCATTAAAAATGTCTTGTGCTACAAAAAGAATCAATTCCTAGACTGCAAGCAGTCCTCCAGTAACACTCAGATCCAATACGCCTATGGAAATGTACTGTAAACACGTCCTAAGTTCTCGCTGCTACAGTGTAGTCTCTCATACAAGTCCACACTTCTTGAGCATAAAACATAATACAAATGTACTTGTGTCTTTAAAGCTTGCAGTATAAGAATCAATGAATGCTGAAAATTCATCCACTTGTTTTGATAGATTGCTTTTAGTTTACCTTTGATGCAACAAGGGCTCTGTTGTAGTGGAGCTTAGCATTTGTTGATTTGTTGATTGGATCGATTGTGAGTGCTTCAGAGTAAATATCATAAGCCTTCTGGAATTGGCCTTTGGAGAAAGACTCGTTTCCCTCTTGCTTTTTGGACTGCAGTCGTTTCGCTTTCTGAATAAAAAGAAAACGAAAAAGAAATCTTGACCTTGTGTACAATACGTTTTGTTGTTGTTGCTGTTAAAAATAATGTGATCAAATCATGTGTGGAATGTTCATCAATACTGGTGTACAGTGTACATGTACATGTAGGATTAAAAAAATAAATGGATTGGAAAGCATTTGCAGAACACTGCACATTATGTTCTTCTGGGTAGGAATTTCAGCTTCCCTTATAATGATCAAGAATTTTCAAAGAAACGTTTTTCCCCATGAAGAAGTCTTAACCTGTCAAGTTTTATTCTTCTATTAAAAAACTGAAAAGGTATTTTTCAGACCTGGTGGAAAAAATGTGAGTTAAAAATGTGAGTTGTAAACTCATACTGGACAACGCAAGAAACAAAACTTCAGCATTAAGGGTCAGTGAATGATGAAACAGTTTCTGCGAAATCTCTGACTTTTATCTCAACTTTCCAGCTGAGTTTTTCAAGGCTAAATGGAAAAAAACAAGCCAACTCAATAACAAAACCAGTAGCACTTTTTTGTTTCAATGAAACTGAAAAAAAAAATCTTCACACTTATTTGTGTTCTGCTTAAAGTCAGAGACTAAATGTTCTCAACATAATTTAGCTGGCTGCTGGCTCTTGGTGATATAATAATTATTATCCTAGGACAAAATATAAAATAATTTTATTGCAATAACAAACTTAATGTGAACCAATTACCTTCAAAGCTAACATTGCCTTCTTGTGGTCGGGGTCATTTCTAAGAACTGCATTAAAATGCTGGTAAGCTTTATCAACAAAATCCTAAATGAGAAAAGAGAATATTTAAGCTTACCAAAAATATCATACCATAAACACTGGTATATAAGCCACACTTTTTTAATGTAAAAGTTTGTCCAAAATTGGGGGTGCAGCTTACACATAAAGTGTATCTACGAAAGCATCTCCGAAGAAATCTGTAATCACCCATATCTGACACCCATGCACCAAAAGACATAAGACAAAAGATTACTGTTACGAGAGTTTCAACCTTGGGTATTGTATTTCTAGAGTTGGCCCTGGTTTTCAGCACTTCAACCATATCATAGCAAGTGTTACTGAGAGAAACAGTCTATGGCAGGAGGTGGAATAATATTATTATTTTCTTAAAATTTAAAATACACTTTTTGTTGGATACAAGACTCAACAGCTCAAGGAAAAAAATTCAGGTATTCACCTACATGTAAGTACCCTGGTCCCAGAGGTTTTTCTTGAGCCTCAAAGCGACGAAGATGAGTCCTGAAGCGGCGAGAAGAGAAAAACATCTGGTTATCTTGAACTTGAATCTCACTTTCATGCAGACGCCAGGGTCAGGATCTGACCCTCAGGCTCGGGTTGGTTGATATTTTTACACACGCAAATCAATATGATTGGTTCGTTTGATTGGTAACACCTACGGAACGCGTGATTGTTAAGTTGCCATTGGACCCTTTGTTAATAATAATTTATCAATTTGAGACATTTGACAGCTGGCATGTGCATGAAAGTGAGATTCAAGTTCAAGGTAACCTGAAGTTTTTCTCTTCTCACCTCTTCGTGACTCGTCTTCGCGCCTTCACATTTCAAGAAAAACTTCTGGGACCAGGGTAACAAGTAAGGAGAGTTACATCGTACAATGTAAAATAAAAAACACGAAAAGCATACTCTCCAGTATGATATGCAAATAAATTACACCATTCATGTTGCATCATTCATCTACAACAATACCTGATAATAAAGACAGAGTCCCTTGACATACAGAGCATCTGAATTAAGAGAATCATTCCGCAAAATATTTCTGTAAAAAGAACAAAAATTAACAAGAATCTGTGGTAAAAAAAAAAAAGCTGGAAGGCAAAGGTACACTGTAATATTAATCTCTTATGGTCCTAAGGGAGGGTAAAATTCAGTGATACCACTGTCAGGGGCTTTATTTAAGAATATTTCAGGCCACAAAGATTCCTCAGGCCGAAGATCCTTTGCAGAATCATCAATGGGCTTACAGGGAGCAGCGTTAATGCAAACTGAGAGCACTTGCCTTCCACAAATGCGGCCTGGATTTTTATTCTCAGACTCAGCCCCATATATGGGTTGAGTGGGTTGGTTCTTCAAAGCCTGAGTACTCCAGTTTTCCAGGCCCTCCTCTCAATTAAAACCAAAATTATTTGTACGCTGTAGACTCAGCAATAATTCAGTACAAAACAACATTTTTTAATCTTATCATTTCTACCATTATTCAAGTATGGCTATAATTCTTTCCATGACAGTGTCAAATAATTGGTAATTAATAATAACAATAAAAATTAGCATTTTGCAGTTGGGATTTTCAACTCTTCCCCTGCTCACCTAGGCAACGCAACAATTAAGGAAACCCCCAAAAGATTAAAGTTGACAAGGGACTTTCTTTAAACTTTCCCCAGTTGTTCCTCACATTGTGGTGAAAATAATAATAATAATAACAACTTACAATTTATTGGCCTCTGAAGTAGTTGCGACAAAAATAAAATCATTTATTTAGTATTTTAATGCTAAATAAATGATTTTATTATGGTGGCTGGATCAAGTTATTCAGAACTGCTTCTTTCAGGGATAACATGTTTTGTCGCTTTGCCTCTATCAGCCTGGGAAATGTGATACTTACTGCACATCTGTTAGAGCATCGCTGTATTTTCCCATTAAGCAGTAGGCTTCTGCTCTCATAACTTTATATACCATACATGCAGGACAAACTTCAAGAGCATGGTTCATACAGAACACAACCTAAAAGAGTAAGCATCCTCACATGTACATGTATTTTGCTTAGATAATCAAAAGTCTTTCCTTAAAGGGGCACTGTCATGCTAAATTTGCTGGTTTTAGCTCAAAATTATGACAACCTACTGACAAGATTTATATATTTATGGCGCAAAGAGCTAACTGTATTAATTTTTGGTGACTTTCTCAAGACACTGTCTCCAAACTTGAAACAAATGGCCAATTTTTTCAAGTTTCAACCATTTACATCCTTTCCATCCTTGGCTGCAAACAAGAAAGAATAGCTTCAGTGCACTTTAATGGTTATTGGCTACAAAACTACAGCATTATTTATAGGTCCACATTGAGACAAAGACATCTTTTAGTGTTTTGAAGTTTGCCTAAAATAGTGTGACACTGCCCTTTTAAGGTTACTGAATAATCAGGGTTCTGTTAAGGAGGACACTGTTATATTTCCCCATTTGAAACTTTGGCCTAAACTATTTCCTTCCACCCAGTTCAGGATAGAAAGTATTAGAAACTACAAATACAGTACGCTGACAAAGGCAAACTGAAACACCACCAAACACTTGGTTTAATAATTAAAAAAGCATGTGGCATGAAATTACCACATTTGAGCTTTACTACAACAGGGAGCCCAGCTATGAATGAGCTGGTTCCTGTTGTAAATAGGCAGGTAGAAAAATCGGACCAGATCAGCTCAAATAGCTCACTTTGGATCGGGCAAAATACGGTTTTGTAAGCCCAAACTATTTGACGTTTGCCCTGATTTTACCAAGGTTAGCTTAAAGATTAGGGCTCGGGTGATTTCTTGAGGCCTTATAATTTTTTTTACATTTATCTCAGGTGAGGGATCCGAGTTGATCTGGGCCGACTTTGGTACCTGCCTGTTGTACATTTAAATCAAAATCCTATTGAAATCTTACTCCTATGTACATGCAAACTCCAGACTTGATTCCAACTGCAAATCCTTTGTGCACATGTGATGCACAGTACAAGAAAATTTGACTGCGGGGTCAAATTAACATGCATTATGATTTATATCACATTAAAAGTAATTTACATGCATGCATTTAATTCAATGCATCTGACGAAGTGCAACGTGTAAAACCAACATGCATTTCATGTCCAGACTAATTTAATTATTCGTTTTGTTTTATACATCGATCTACAGAAAACTTTAATGGCTAGAATTAAATTCACATCAATTGCATTCTTCTGAACTGTGACGTATAAAGAGCGCTTAACATCTTGATTACTGTAGGATCATAATCCTTTTAAGGAACCCAAACAGGATCCCAATTACAAAATTCTAAATGCTCACGAATACACAATCTTTCTTAGGATTTCTACCAGGGCAGTTATTTCATACCTTGCCAAACCTGTAGAGCCTAAACAGGATGGAATAAGCACAAAACTACGATGATTGGGTAAACATTAATTTTGTTTCCAGGTTACATGTACATACAGTTATTTGTTGATGGCACTGTCCTCCTTGCTAAACTGATTTACATGTACACGTAGGTGACCAAAACGTAAAGACTAACATTATAACATTAACCTAGTTTACCAAATTTAATATCAATCAACTTGGCCCATGAAAACCAAGACCATGCTGCAGATTATGAATGAGGGAAGGAGGGAAGGGGGGGGGGCACAGGGGTTTGGTACAGGGTTGTGTTTAGGGGAATAGTGTACCAACCCTCCCGATTTTTTTGGCATCAAAGCGAGGGATATACCTTTCTGTAATCTTCTTTATCGTGAGCTTGAAATGCTGATGACTCGTATTCTTGAACCAATCGTGTCATACGCAGCTGAAGGTAAAAATGATATCAGAATTCAGTTTGATAAAATAATAATAATGTAATCATGATGATGATGATAATAAGATTATTGTTATAATAACATTTTTTCAGGGTAAAACATAATGAAACCTTGAAAATTGAAATTTTTTGGATAACCTCTTACTATTGGTCTGAGGTTATGGCAGTATGGACCTCACTGTGTGCTTGGTCTGTACAAAAATGAACGAGGGCCAATAATTATTACCCAGTACAGTCCAGAGAAAGTGAACTTTAATATTAAGTTGAGTATTACATATATGACATTGTTTCTTTGAGTGATCAGACTTGGTTAATAATTGCAACCTGTATCCTCCATCAGCGAACGCTGAACAGTAACCTTTTACAAGTACATGTAAAACTACAATACATAAAAATAAACTGCCCTAATTTTTAAACATTAATTAAAAGTGTTTTGCTCAACTTGAATTTCCCAGGAGAGAGAAAAAAATAGAAAAATGGACTGTTTCCGTGGTAATGGTTCCTACTGTAAACTCCCAACCAAAAAGCAGCTATAATTATAATCAGAGTGCTCTATTTAGCCAGAGAATTGCTTACCATACGTAATTATGATAAATAAGGTGAATTTAAGCAATATAAGGTGATCCACACAGGACACTTGTCTAGTATCCCACATAGAGACTGTAAGAGTATTAACATACACGTACTGAGTGTAAACCAGGGTGTTCAAGTTAGCAGGAATTGGCTAAACTCAGGCCTGCATAAGCCAAATTCTTGAGCTACACTGTAGTTGTAAATGTTTCTTTTAACAACCATTTATGGTCGCAACAGAGCTTTGCTCTTTCAGAAAATTCCTGTTTCTTCATACTGTTCTCTGACTACTTCAATTGCTAATGAAAACACTGTATGTACAGCAGTAAACATAAACATCCATGACAACTAATTCTTACATCACTTTGGGCATCCTTGTTCTGGGGATCTTTTTGAAGGACTTTGTTTAAGTACTGTGTTGCATTTGCAATAGAACCCATTGCAAGATGACACTTGGCTGCTCTGTAATATCCCTGTCAACAAAATGTATCTGCGATCAGAATTTCTTTTAATTTGATGGAAGCAATATTGTGAGCACTTGCACCCAAGCTGTAACATTTGGCAACTCTCAGATTCCATAATTACATACAGTACAGTATTTTCAGCCATGTTTAATGATATCGCCTGTGAAACAGAAATGTACATGTAACAACAAAACTGGTGGCAAACAGTGAAGGAGACTTTTAAGTGGCAGTGAGAGCAGCTGTAAGATAAAGATAACATACAATTGTGTACATCCCCCACTTTAAACAAAAAAGACTACTCTTAAACTGTATATGTAATGGAAGTTATTTTATTTTTCTTTCTTCGCTTTCTCTGGCTCCTTAGAGGTGAACAGTTTTTTGCTCATCACCTCAAAGACAACCAATCAGAATACAGGTGAAGCACTGTACTTTTTACATGTACAGGGGCTTCAATAACTTTTGAAGTAGATTCCTGGGCAAAGTTACATGTATTTGTAATCACATGGGCCTGAGGGAAATATTATTAAGGATTAATTTCACACATATTTTCAAAGTTTCACAAAATTGCCTGAATCATGAAACAATGAGGGCTAAATGTATTTGGAAAATTTAAGTAAAATTAATCCTTAATTGCATGAGGGAACATTGCAATTACATGTTTATCACATAAAGGGCAAAATTATTGAGGGAAGCCCATTCAATGCCACGACAAATAACAATCAACTTAACACACTTTCATTGGTTGAATTCAATAAATCGTTGCTGTCAACAGAAACATCGCTTAAAATGTATTTTATAGGTGGACAAAAAGCACTAAAATCCAAGTGAGAACCTGCTTCTCTTGCTCTGGATAAGCAACTGTTAACAAATCAGGATCAAATAATCATGCCCTCCTGATTACTAAAAGTGCCTTCCTGATTACTAAAAGAATGCCCTCCATCTCAGCCAATCAGCATTCAGTAATTGTGCTCTGTATGTGATAATCGATGTAAGGGGCAGTCACTCTTGTCTCTTTACAAGGGTTTGAGTAAAAATCAAGGCAGAGTAGCCGGCGGTGAGAGGCAAATTTGAGACAACATAGATGACAGTATACCACTGGTGACCAGCTTCTAATGAAACCCCTACATGTATCTTGTATACTATGTCCTAGCAAGAATCTTGAAGCGTTATGATCACAAAAAAGGGTGAATAATAATAATAATAATCATCATCATCATCATCATCATAATAATAATAATAATAATAATAATAATAATAACTATTATTATTATTATTATTATTATTATTATTATTATTATTATTATTATTGGGGATAACGTTCTGCCACCTGGGAGAGATTCTCAATTTCCTCAACAAAGTCTTTGTGTGATGTACATGCATATTCTTCAGCAAACGATATTGCACCAATTGTTGTGCCAAGCATCTCATGTCCTTCGGTTGTTACTTTAATTCCCGTTCCTTTAAAGACTTTAATTGCCTCTTCCTGGAACTGTGGTTTACAATGAGATGTGTTTTACTTGCATTTGGATGGTATCCTATCTGTGGGCCTGCGGTTGATAGACGCTGCCACCATCTTCTTAATGGATTAATCTTTCCGCCACCTGTAGAATCATTCCACGTACCAGACTTGTTTTACACTCTGCTCATCTGACCTTAGTCTTCGAATTAAAGGTGTTACTGTGAGAGCATACAAGTACATTGCCATTGCAAGAGGATCTTCCTGAGTGATTCCTTCCAATGATTCAATTTCTTCTCCTCCAGTTACAAATAACCTTACTGGGATTTGATAGGTATTGTTCAGCACTGTTGATTTTGCAGGACAAATCAATCCTACGTGTACGTTGTGCAGCACAGCTTGTCGATTTATTGTGTTGAACGCATTATTGGCATCTAACAGTAAATAACTGCTTCTGTTTCCTCTGATGACATAATCTCTTTCATGGCATGAACAGCCGCTTCGTAACCGGCTTCGTGTCCTGCACATACTCGTAGTGGTCCTGCGACCTCCTGGATATCATCTCCAATGGCTAACCCATCTTTTTGTTTCTTGTCCGGATGTGCAGGCCTTCTGGCAAAGCTTTCCTCATTGGTGGAATGTTAAGAATGATGACTTTATCGTGTTGAATGATGAAAGCATAATCTATGGCTTTACAAATGATTTTAGCCAACAACTTGGTTTAAACCTCTGCTTAATAATTGCCAAGTATTACATCTATTGTGCCTCGAGGGATGGAGAAAAGTACTACTTCGAAGCCTTCCTTGCATACCTTAAAAGCAAATTGTCTATAGAGAAGAGCAAATGCAAATCACAAATCATCTTGTAAAAACAACCTTTTAGCTCCTTCTCAATGCCAATCTTAGCAAACAAAAACAGCTCTATACGAAAACGCATGCTTCTGCTTCCATTTCGTTTTAGTTCTGCGTTTGTACGTGTTTTTTCCTTGTCTTCTTTTTTTAAGTTATGTGATTGATAGGTTGTAAATAGTATATTTCTACTTTTGTAAGGCAACATTGTATTTAGAGTTAGTATTGAAATTTAATAATCAAGAGAGTATTGTAAGTAAGTAATCTGCGATAATGTCAATTAATTTTTTCTGTCAATTAATAAGTTAAGTATTTAATGTTGTAGTAAGGTGTGATATTCAAATTGAAAATAAATATTTAAAAAAAAAAAAAAAGAAAAAAAAATGGCTTTGAGAATTGACTTCCCTATTATACACCGTGGCACCTCACCAATGCCGATTGGATGTACTCCCAGATTTTCGTTGAGTGGTTATAACCTGCATGCCACAAATGCTTTGAATTCCAGATGAACAGTTGAGGTACACAGGCATCTTGCTATTCCAGCCAGTGCATTGCATAGATCCACCAAAGCACTCTTATAAGAAGAGCAGAAACGGCGCCATGCATAGGCTGCTGCAGTTAGGCATCAACTCCCGAGGGGCCGGCAGCACCTTACGTCTTGATAGCAGCTATCTTAATTGCTTCTCCAGTAAATCTTTCAAAGCTGATAGGGTCATTATGGATTTCATCTACATCTGGCTTTGTAGGTGCTTGTCTATCAGAACCTCTCGTGCCGTTTTCATTTGAATATCACCATTCTCATCCTCACTGATTGCAATTAATGTATCCATATTTAAGAGACCCCCTTTGCTTACATTGGAAATTTAATCGAACCGCTTGCCGTGTCTTTCCTTGCAACATTAAACAGTTAAATCCTCTTGCAATCTTTTCCAGCTCTACTTCTTCCATGACAATAGAAGAGAGATGTTTTTGAATACACCTCCCTTCAGAAATTAATTGACCGATTTCTCCCTCTGTCCATAAAATTATCCTGCATTCCAAACACGCTACGTGTTCCTTTGTTTTACTTTTGGCATGAGGCTTTTGTAATAATAAACACTGCAAAACTGAACACGCTTTGAGAACAATACAACTGTACATTC
>NC_090887.1:14007927-14022927 GCF_036669925.1 Montipora capricornis | reverse complement strand
CCTCCATAACTCAGCAGTTACTCCAGGACCCTCCTTTTTTAGTGGCCAAAATTTCAGGTCCCCCCTAAAATCACCCAGCCCCCCCCCCCTCCCCTCCGATAAATAATGAACGGTCCCTAAAGGGGCTTGTGGTGTATGAGGCCACCTAAGGAAAAAAGGACTTTGCTGAGTGCTGGGACATGTAGATGAAGATGTAGATAAAGGTATGTTTAAAATAGCATTTTAACAAGTGTTTGACAGTTTTAATGTAAATCTCCGTAAAAACGGAGGATTTTAAACTTATATTCCATGAAATCCTATTCCGGAATAGGCTCAATCGAACGCACCCTAAAAACAACAAACAAATTAATATAAATCCAAAATAAAGTTACATGCACAGACTACCTGCAAATTGCACGGCTAATCAGGGGAGGTAGTATGAAGACATGTCACCTACGGTATTACTATTTTCGCTGCAGAAAAGATCATGAAGTTAATCGCAGAAGCTAGAGAATAAGGATAAGCAGGAGCTTATGAAGGGAAGCCTCCCACTCTTGGCCTTATTTACATAACGACTTCCTTGGGAGATTCAGCATGCCACGCCCACTGTTGTGAAAGCTAATCAAAACAGAGTTACCCCGCGTGAAAAGAAATATGATACTTTTCGCGGGAAAAAACCTCTTCCCAAAAATAAATCTACTCGGGAAAGGGTTGACTCAAGGAATCAGTGGAGATAGAGGCTCCCCTTGGTGACCTCCTGGAATAATATGATGAGAATGCGGGGGAATAAGGGAATTTCGAACTCTTTTCATCTCATCTATTAATTCAGGTATATCTATTTCTTCACAACAAAACGCCTTTGACCTCCATGTTGACAGAGAAGTAGTGACACTACAAAAAAATCTCAAATCTACCAGAAACTGATCAAGACAGGAAAAGGCCGACAGAAGAGTTCAGATTTCATACGAGGACTATTAATTATTTTCAAAAAGAGGAACAATGCTTTCCCCCTCAAATATTTGCAATTGTCACGTAAGTTATTAAGCTGCTTACACAATAGAGAACCGCAAATACAAGTACGGATTTCAGTCTTTTCGCTGACCACTGAAAGGAATAATTGAGGGGTTTTTCATGGTTAGATATCATTTAATGACATAATCCCCACGTGGTTTTGGTACATTTAACATCGTTTTCTTTATTTCGCATGTCAACACTAGTGCGAAAAGGAGTCAAAAGGACGCTTGTCTTATTAAGGTTTTAAAATGAATTCGTGTGGTTAATTGAATGCGCATGCTCAAATTTCGCATGCTTCGTACCAATGAGGCACCCGAACGCACCATATGGAAGACAAAACGGATCAATTACCAAGTATGTATGGCTCGAAATCACGTGAATACGAAGGTGAAAGTGAGCTACGCCATAGGCAAAGGATCTGTCATTCATCATGGTCATATCACTGGCTGTCGATATCAGGTAACGAGGGATGAAGTCTCAAGGTACGACGCTCTGGCTACATGTCCAGTGATTACGCTACTGGCTCAGTATTTGTTATCCTGAGTTGCAGGCATAATACGGACCAGTCAAGATCGAATACGTCCTCAAGAACACTTCGCAGTGGGGATTGCTGTGTTACGTATTACGAGTTTAGGCCAATAGGGATTCGTTGCGTGTCGTCGGAAGTGTGGTAAGAAGAGACGAAACCAGCTGCAGTAGGTTTGGATATTGTGCTTAGCCCTAAAGAACAACATTGTTCATTAAATCGGTCTTTAAAGGTAGAAAAACTTTTCAATCAAGGCTACTAAAAGGGTTTTTAATGGCCCTTAAAGAAAGAATAACGGATCCTGAACATCTTAGTATTCTCCATGAAATACATTCGTTATCTTCTGTTTAGATTACGTATTTCCAGGTATTACGCCCTAATTGATGTACCTAAAAGGCCCTTGAAATTTTAAAAGGGGTTTGGCTACATTGAATCAGCGCTTGCTTTTTCAGTCCTTATCTTATTTGCTTGCTTGAAGTTTGCTAATCCACCGAATGATTTCCTTCATCCAGGAAAGAAAAAAACAAATCGACCAATCAATTGCCCTTTTTTCTTCGCTAAAAGCAGCAAGAATTATGGACAAGGCAACATTAGCTTTATTGTTTCAATGCATATTACCATGTAAATCTTTGTAAATATTAGTAATTTAACGAGTAAATGCCTTTACTGCTCGATCTAACGCCCTATTAAAATCTAAATGAATGTTTTTGCAAAGAAAAGAAGAAGTCGGGAGGTGTCCCGACATCCCGAGGGATTTATAGGCTGGTTTCCAGTCTCTATGGACATTTTATTCCCTTGAGTATTGTGATGATTGGTGAATATTCCCAGGGGAAATGCGTCTTTTGTTCTACAGCACTCAAGCACTTTCGATATTCTGTGGATGTGAACGCCATTGTTAGTTTCCTTGAAGGCCTTTCTTTTAGGGTGTTCGGCAATGATTTAGACGACTTCAGTACTCACTTATTGAATCCGCTCAGATTGTCAGTGGCATGAGTAGGTCTGGTGCTTGACTTTGACAAAAATACTGAACCGTTGGCGTGAAAGTCGCGTGAACGGAGTTCTTGGTAGCCGTTTCCTTAACCTACTCACAGAGCTGTTTAAGAAGGAAAATCAAGCGGGCCAGGACAGGTCTATAACCACGGTTTGTAGTTAGCCTCTTTTAACATTTAGATGCGCTTGATACATCGCAGTATTAAAACTAATGCCAGGGTCATTCGTGTATAACTCGTGGCCCCTGAAATGTGAGGGGACATTATAGTCTCGATCTGCGGCTTAACTGCAGGTTAACTTTGTACTCGTCTCTCTCAGTTTCTAAAGACAAGACCTCTCTCATTTTGTGCTGAAGCTTTCCTCAGGCATTAAGCAATGCTTAAGCGTTCATTAGTAAGTAATAAGTGCTTTTGTTGATGAGAACCATTGAGGAGTGGAACAAACTGAGATCTTCAGAGATGTCTGACCACATGACAGGGTGTCAACCCTCCAATTTGTCTGAAACGTAATTTTTCTCGGTTTAGGAATACACTTACAGTGATCCTATGTCATTCGTCAACGTCAAGCTTGTTGCACTATATTTAGAGACATTCAGGTGGTAAAACGCATAAATATACAAAGCAAATGGGTGGATAACACCCACACACTTGTCAAGATGCCCAGACGATGTTCAATATGTAGCTGTTCTCGATTGTCACACCCTAACCCAGGTATTCATTGTTTCCAGGTCAGTTCTACTTAATAAACATGGCTGAGCGAGACACAGGTGGAATTGGCGCTGTTAGCCAAGAAGTGAGCGATCGATCAAGATCCACTCAAATTAGGAAGGAAATTAAAGTGGCCTCTAGCCGTCCCCCGAAGACGACAACTGCTGCCAGAAGGTACATGTACATATGCAGACTCATTTGCTTAACTTTGGTATCGGACAGAGTAACATCTGGCATGTCAATTTATGGCAAATTGGCCTTGATCTCAGATCTCAACTAGAAGTGAGTTTTGCTAGGCTCGGTAATGCGAGCTTGAAAACCTCTTGAGAAATGTAGAACGCACCGTTCGCGTTGAATTCATAGCAGTGCTGCACTGCCAAATTAAAGTTTTGGAATCAGCTGATTTTTCCCTTGTGTTCAGACATGTTATTGCGGCCTCACTAGAGTACATCTCACAGTTTTTGTGTAGTTGTTTATTGCGCAAATTCACGATTTAAATTAAGTCATATTACATTCCATCTCCATCAAGAACTAGTGAGTCGCCGGTCCGTGAGGCGATCGATCGATCAGACAAACTGATTATACATGAACAATATTGATTTTATTTATTTATCGGTTTTGTTTGATATACGCAGGATCCAACGAGAGCTAGCAGAGATTTCTCTTGATCCACCTCCAAACTGCAGGTAAGTAAAATTGTCTTGTATCATTTTTCGGCCGATGTGAAAGGTTCATCAATTTTTCCGGTTCTTTCGTGGCCATAACAGGATATTGCTCGGAATTGCGGAAAACTCATATCACCTGTTAACAAATTGGTCTGTTTAAAACATGGATTGAAAGCATGATTATTTGCTCAGTGGGTTTTCAAAGCGAAAATATAAATCCAGTCTATTTAAGCTTAATTATAGTAAAGTGTATTTTGGGATATTGTATTTCTAAATTTTGGAAAGAAGTATGTGGCCACGTGGGATATTTGTTTCGTTATGAGTGACATTAATAAAATCACAACAATACACTTGTGATTAAAAAGGGTTTAAGTTACTTAAAGATTTCTCATCCTCAAAATGGCATATGTTATTTGGTAGTTGTTTAGTGAGATAACCATCATAACATTGCATTTATTTGTAAAATAATTCTTAAAGTAGCATTTGAATCAATTATATGTGGTGAAGACATATTATAGTTAATTGCTGACTGTAAATAAATTATAATTATTGAAATGCATGGCTTTTCTTGTGAGTGGCATCCAGTTACAACTTACAATACTTGAATGAATGACCTTGAGGTCACTAGTTCAGCTAAGCTGAAGCATTTTTTGCACCTTTGATTTCATCGAGATTCCATTACAAATTCCAATAAGTGGCTTTGTTTGTCACTTCCAATATGGCTGTAGTGAAACGTCTAGTGCTGTGATTGGCTAAATTTGATCCACTGTCTCTTCTTTTAAATGACCCATTTTTAGTAGCTTCACTGCAAATGTGATTGGTGGCAGTGAAAAATTTAAAGCTGATCTGTTGGTTGAAAGTTGAACTTAGAGTCTGCATCCTCATGAAGGTCTAAATGTTAAAAGTGTCATATTTACACTGATAGAAATGTAATGTACAGGCCTATATTGAAATGGTCTACCTGTAGAAGCTGTTTTAGGTGAAAGCCTTGAATGAAAACAATATTATTGGAAAAATGATATTTATTGGAACCCCTGATCTGTGTGTAAATTTATCAGTTAAATCTAAATTCACTTAAACTAGTTGAACTCATAAAGTTGGTTTATTTGATTTGATTAGTGATTTTGTTTTCTTAATAATTGGTAATTTAGTCAATTTATGCATGGAAGGAGAATGGCTAGAGAGCTTTGATAGAAGACGAAAGTTTAAGCATTTTGATCACATAAAAAGTAGTGATTGAGGGACTAAGGAAAATTACCGTAGAAGGAAAACTAATCAAGAAAAAAGAAAGAGGAAGGCCAAGGAATAGATATTTCAGGGTGCTTTTAATGTTGTCAATTAAACAGAAGCTGGAAAATGCAAGAGCACCCAACAATCAAATTATGCCAAAAGCCTTTGAGATACATTTCTAGCCTTCTTGTAAATTATGTACATTTAAGACTGTCCAGAGAGATGTCTTTATCACCTAGAAGAATTTGGTCTGTTTGAATATCTCAGCTGAAAACTGAAGTGTCTGGTTGCCAAATCTTTTAGGTGATGTTTTAGTAAAGAAATCTATAGCTGTTTGCAACATAAAACCGAAGTTCTTAGAACGGTCCCGAACACACATTTCACCGAATATTATGATTGGGTGCCCCTGAAGGTAGGCATTTCATAAAGAACATTTCCAAACTATGGTCAAAGATATAACATTTAGTAGGATAAAACAGTTGATGATAAAAAAAATGCTGGTTCTTGGCATTTTCCCTTCTTAGTGCTGGCCCCAAAGGTGACAATCTTTATGAGTGGCACTCTACAATTCTTGGTCCACCAGGATCAGTGTATGAGGGCGGAGTATTTTTCCTTGATATCCAATTCTCTCCTGATTATCCCTTTAAACCACCAAAGGTATGTCTATATATATGTAGCAAGCTAAATAAGCAGTCAAAACTTGTTTGTAGGCTATGAGTGTCGGGATGCACTCTATCACCAGAACTTTACAAATACTTGCAAAAGACTGATTGTCACTTGGGCTTCAGTTTGTTACATGGGGACTTTGTTGAATATAAAATGTCTGTCATAGATTCTTACTTGTAGGAGGCTCAATATAGTTGTATCTAGATGAAAGTTTATCATACAAGTGGGTGTATAGTTGTGATAAGGACTGTTTGGGAAGATAAACATTTTGAATGTGAGCAGTGTATCACACAGTACATACTTCACACAGTGTTCTAACCAGGCCGCTCCCTTGTGGGATTCCTGTAAGAAAAATAGAAATGGTGGATTAAAAGCCATGCAAGTGCGCCCACTTGGGCACACAAGGATACTACAAGCAAAACAGATTTTTAGAAGTAAAGTTGACAGTTTTTTAATGGTCAAGCGAATACTCCAGCTCTTTGCTTCTTCAACTTGAATGAAAACAGTGCATCCAAGTATTCAAAGCCTTCAATGTTGTTGATTTGTGCCTTCGTCAGTCACACGGGCAAAGCACAGCTTCGACATCTCAACCGCCAATTATTGGGTCGGGTAGGTACTTTGTGTTACAGATAATTTAGAGAGCAGGCTCATGTTATTCGTCGTGGCACAGAGAAAATTAGCTTTCTTCACCCTAAAGTACCATAATAAAGTGTATAAGATCATTGAAACACTGTGAAAGAGGACGATGAAAAGGACAACGTAGCAAGCAAAGTTTACTGAAGAATTAGACCATGTATTTCGGAGTGCATGGCAGAAGCACCTGTAAGATCTGTATCAAGGCAAACAAATCAAATGCATTTACAATATTGTCGAAGGCCTACCACTGCAAGACTTCCAATTTGAATGTGCCTTTATGAAATGGACAGGGAAATCACAAAGGATTTTTTCCACCCCTGTTCATGAAGCGCAAGTAACTTTGTCTCTCTTAAGCTCCTGCAGGGCCCCCAATTTTCACAAAAGTGGGCCCTGGGAGTCCCTAAGACAAAATCCTGGTGAGAACACTGCTTTAAACTACTTTTCATAGGTTTCTATTTTACTTTACTTTGATTTGATTATTTTAGGTGACATTTCGCACCAGGATTTACCACTGCAATATAAACAGCCAGGTTTGTTGTAAGCAGAACATCTTTTGTAGTTTAGCTAAGATGGTAGTTTAACTGTTGTTAATTTACGCTCTAGACCAACCAATCAGGAAACACTCAACTTGACTTTTCTCTGTCTACCTCCAGACATTTTTACTCATCAATGGGGGGCTGCTTCATGGATGAATGAGTTAACTAATTAACTGGAGAGAATAAGAACGTTTTCAAGCAGCTTGTAAACTGTGAATCATATGAAGGGGTCATAATGTTATTAAATTTATGTTTGGGAGATGGCAAAGAAATATCTAAAAAAAATTGTAACATTTTGTGACTGTCACCTGAAGTGATTTAAATCATTGTGAGGTTCCAGAAAATATCCATACCCCACCATGGAGGGAATTGGGATTTCTGAGAGGGTGGTGTTCAGAGGCCCAGGAAATTCCAGAGGGGAAGGGGGGTTGGACGATAAAAATCACTTTCCAAGGGGTTAGTTTCAAACTCAGTACGAAAATTGCTACTACTGATCTGGCTGATCATTTTTGAAGAAATAAATAAGTTTAACTATATCATTTATGATTATTACCGGTAATTTTTTTTCATCTAAATCAGATGAAATTCTTTCTTCCAAAAGCGTCAGGTATGTGAATCCAAAGGAATTAGCCCCTGGTTAGGCCAACAAATACTCAACTTGTATCATATGTAATATTGACCGCCATTACTCGTTACCAGTCTCCATAAAGACATGACTGCGTAGCAGGTGTGGTTACTAGCTACGTTTCTTTGGTCTCCATGTCACGTCAGTCCATTGAAAAACATTACAACAGCGAGAGCTTTTTCGATTCAAGAAGCAGAAGGTATACAATGTAACAATTTCAGAATCTAGAGTTTTTATTATACTTTTCGTTTCCCCTTAATTTTGTGGTTGAAAGTTTGACGTGTTTGCCATTGTATTCATGCTGAAATGGCATTAATTCCATCAACATTACAGCTGTGGAGACGGCTAGTCCCACCCGTTAGGAAAAAAAATCATAAGCTTGCACATCAAGGTAAACTGACAGCTAGATACAAATTCACCTCTTTCATTTTGGGGGATAAGCAATATTGTGTAGTTTAGATTGCTTTGTACATGTAGGTAGTTAACTGTGTTCTTAAATTCAAGACGGCTCAATAAAATTACATGAAAATCATTGCATAAGCGCAATCGGCCTCATTCTCAATCTCGTACCCAGAGTCCTCGAGCTTCTTGGTCAGCGGGTGAGCACCTGGAGAGACTCTGGGATAATCGACTTGAACTATATTTTTGATTGGCCGCTTGCGTAACAATGGCAGTCCGACAGGAAGTCGGTAAGTAATTCGGAAGCCCCAGAATTTGGAGGGAGATTCAAAATCTAAAACTAGTTTCAGTGCTGTTTGTTTTTTTCTACCTCAGAAATATGTAAATCACAAAAATAAAAAACCACGAGTTTTGAATTATGTCTTATACCGTACGGGAATTTTCCCACGCTGCTAAAAAGTGATTACTGTTGCTGTTGCAAAAGTACCGTGGGAAAACATTATATCAGTCTCTTTGAGGAGAAATCCGTGGAATAAGGTCTTGTCAAAGCCATTCAGAATTACGGAAACATCAAATCGTAGTAGAGGAGGGCATTTGTGTTTCCACAAAAATTTGTCGATCATGTCGCTTGCACAATGGCATTTTAAACGATGGAATGTACGCTGAAACACTAAAAATACACTTACCAAAAGTATCAGAGGATTCATCTTCACTTGCTCTTAAAGCAAACCAATGAAGGGGTGACGAATAGTTCTTCAAAAACTCTGGGTTTCGCAAAATTTTAGTCGAATTTCACGGGTCTCGCAGTCTCGTTTTTTGAGCGGTTATGTGGGTCTCGCAGTCTCGTTTTTATATGAAGGTGTCAAACACTTTGAAGTCTCGGTCTCGCAATCTAAAAAGTCAAAATGTCTCGGGCTCGCAAAGAAAAACGCTGGTCTCGCCGTCTCGCAAAGTCTCGCATTTACCATTCGCCACCCCTCAATGATCATTTCTCCAGTTTCTTTGTGTGTAAGGCTAAAATTCTTGTTTCTCGAACACTTTCAACCCGCCATTTCTACTGTTTACGGTTTTCTCTTTTCTGTTTCCGGTTAAACTGAAGCATTCGTAATAAGACCGGAACCCATGTTTCCTGGGAAAATGGAGTCGATTATCCCAGAGTCTCTCCGGGCGCTCACCCGCTGACCAAGAAGCCCGAGGACTCTGGGTACGAGATTGCCTCATTCTTTACTTTGATCTTTTTTCATGAAAATAATCTTTTCCAGAGGGGTTGGGGAGTCTTTAATTGTCTTACTTTGTGGAAAATTGGGAGGTGGGAAGTCATCGGTTCCTTACAAATAATTATGGAAAATCCAGGTGGTTGAGATTTTCTAGAACCACACATTAACAAGAAAAATATCGTCTGGCGTTTAGACAGACTAAAATCTATTGAGTCGCATTCCCAGGAGTCAGGGGGCTAATAAATCTCAATATTTAAGTCCGATATTTCTTTTGCAGGGTATGATCTGTCTGGACATTTTGAAAGATAACTGGAGCCCAGCTCTCACAATTTCTAAAGTTCTTCTATCTATCTGCTCCCTCCTTACAGACTGCAATCCAGGTACAATGTATTGTGTTGCATTAGCAGATGAAAGTGTGTTCATTTTAGCTTGAAATGGAATAATTATTGATTAGTAGGACATTAAATTCTGTACTAATTGAGAGACAATGAGAGGAGTCCCAATACCAATACTAAAGCTCTGTTTATGGTGGAAGTGCAGTTACATGTAGCTATCAAGCTAGTTCACATCACCCCAGTTTTAATAATGTGAAAGAAACAGTCCAAACCTACGGTAACAGAAACATAATTGAGAACCCCAACTGACAGGAGGCAACTAGTTGGCTATTTGCAAAGCCTGCAGGTAGAGTTGAATCCAGGACAACTGGAAACAAATCCAAGCAGAGGTCAAAATGGGATTTGAACTCAGGGCAACTGTATGCAAACCCAAGGCCTTAACCACTGGACCACGCTGCTTCCTCAATAAATTAGAAGACTGCAAATTAAATAGAATGAAATCAAATACACCTTATTCGAAAATGGCAGCTATTATAGTATTCTTTTGTTTCCTTGCAAATTGGCCCTTTTGGGTGATTGAGTTAACAGCTAGTTCTGCTTTAGTTAGGTCAGATTAAAGGTATAGACCTCTTTTGTAATGGTGGCCAAGTGAGACATCCTCCTAAACATAAATTTATACAAAAGAATAATAAATCAGCTGCCATTTATGAATGTGCCCTAAAAACATGATGTCTTATGGTCATCTATTTTTTTATTGTTTTAAGCTGACCCACTTGTAGGTAGCATAGCATCACAGTATGTCACAAATAGAGAAGAACATGACAAGATGGCAAGAGAATGGACCAAGAGATTTGCAACTTAAAAAAAAAAGTTATTTATACTTGCTTGACTTAATTTCTGCATGATTCATATGTAAAATTTATAAAGCCCCTAGGAATAGATTATTTACCAATTCTTTGCTGTCTGTTTATTTAGAAGGGCTTCCCACAAACAAAATTTCTTGTAATTAACTCTTGCACCCTTGTCAAATGTCATTATTTACATTAGTGTCATACAAATTCTGGCCATAATCTGTAGCCTTAAGTTTTAATACAGGTAAGAAGTTAACCCATTCATCCCTGAAGCAGCTCCCTTCATTGACAACTAAAATCATCTGGCATTAGACATAGTAAAATATATTAGGTAAGATTCTGACTCTCAGGACTGAAAGGTTTACTGCAATTTTCATAATTCTGTGGAATCTCACCTTCAAGCGCCAGGCGCCAAACTGTATTTTGGCTTCCATCAATCAAATTTCCGAAGATAACTGGGAAAATCGACTGCGCCTCCGGAAAGTGGATTGGAGTTTTTGTTTAGTTCACAGCTCGAACACCATAATGATGTGTTTTAAGAAATTCTTCAGTAAAAAGATTTGTACAGATTCCATTGCTTTCCATCGGCATCAAGTTCAAGTGTTCAAATGTACCGTGGGAACCAAAGGTGCTGATTGGTGGGTTTATGCCATGCATCCAATTATTGATTTCGTCATCTGCAGTTGGTGTTGGAATTTTGATTGATGGAAGCCGAAATGCAGTTTGGCCTTTAGCGCTTGAAGATGAATTCCACAGAATTATGACAGTCGCAGTAATGGGGAGGGGAGCTAGATCTTGTCAACCATTCATCGCTGAAGTGGCCCGGCAATTGATGAGTAAAATCTTCTGACATCAGACAGAGTAAAATCACTAAGTCTCACTTTCAGAAGGGAAAAGGCTAGGGCTAGCACTACTTTTTGTCAAAATACAAATAGATTTGGAGGAGACAAAACAAACCTGGTTAAAATGAGATTTGGCAGAAACATTTAATAAATAATAAGAAAGGCTGTGTGCAACTGTTGTTCAGTTTTGCTCAAAATTGGCTGAAATTTTACATGTGGCCTAGAATTGACCTAATAAATAGCAATTAAGTTTGTGCTTCATTGTTAAAGGTGAAACAAAAGATACCTTTTCCTGGAAACCTCAGAGCAATGGGCTTGTGGTTTGGTCAGTAATGTATATTGTGCAATGCTCTCTAACTCGGGCGCTCTCACTCAATACAAGCAAATTATAATGAATGCAAAATTTCATGACTTGAAACATTTCTTTTGAAGGCAAAAAAAGGCCCATTTATGCAACCTGGAATAAACCTGAAAAGTGCGTCTAGTTGGCATTTTAGTGTAACCTCAGTTTTCAGTTTCAAGCATTTGTTAGTTGCTGATATTAAAGCTGCACCTTGAGTTTAGAAGCTCAAGATTTGGGAAAAATCATTCTGACAAAAATTTATTCCTGATGTACAATTTACTTCATTCTGTGAATGTATTAGCTGCTTGGAGATATACCACACCTATACAAATTTTGAAGGAATTTATGACAGAAAAGACGTTGTTAATAGTTAATAGTATTAGCAGTGCTTACAGTAATGGCTTTAAATCTCTCTTAATTTTTTTTAACCTTTTTTGAAATTGAACTTAATTTTCTAGCACTGAAGCATCATGTTTATACCAAACTGTATTGATGTTCAGCTTGACTCCAATAATTAAACTAAACTTGGTATTTTGTTATTTAGAAAGGGCCATGTTACGGTTTCATGATCAGAGCTCTCCTTTCAAAAAATGGCATAGGGGCTGTCAGTGAGCATTTATTGATACAAAAGCCATTGCTTTTGTCATGTAAATTGTGTCTTGTTGTTCTAGCACTTGTTAAAGTACCCCTGCTTACAAATTGGTTGTGTGCATCGTGTTAGCCTTTTCATGACACACTGCTATCAAGCCGGCCACATTTTGCTAAAAAGTCTTGTACAGACTCCGATGCAGGCAACTGCACACCATACTCTACAAAGTTGTGAAAGAGACCCTATGGCTTTCTATTATCCTAGATGATGTTGAAATGCAAACTATCCACAGACGAAATTACAAATGCAGTATTTCAACCTCAGCTATTTTAAGAACCTGAGTGTTACAAGTTAAGGTTACTGAACACGGTTTTTAAGTACTTATATAATACTTCCATTTCTGCCTTAATTATGCAGTTTTTACCTGGAAGCTCAAACTTGGTCACTGATAAGTGCTACTACGGAAGTTTATATTTTTGACAGTTAATGTGCTCTGCATGCTGTAATTTACCATGGTAGCACGTCTAGAATAAAACAAGGATGGTAATTCCTCATTTATGCAAAATGCACCCATACGTTAATTTGTTTGAAGAATTCGCACACTTAAAATAATAGAAATAGAGTATGTTTAACAG
The DNA here is from genome assembly GCF_036669925.1 of Montipora capricornis. Lineage (NCBI taxonomy): Eukaryota > Metazoa > Cnidaria > Anthozoa > Scleractinia > Acroporidae > Montipora > Montipora capricornis. The sequence continues at coordinate 14,010,142 of NC_090887.1, read as the reverse complement.
CTGCTATCATAGAATTTCAACAGACGGATTTTTTTAGAAATTTGCGGATTGACGTTTTTGAGTTTTCCCAAATTTCTGTCTGTTAAATTTCTGTTTTTTGATAGACGACTCATTTGTAGTCGGAAGTATTTTACAGGTAATTCCAAATTCCATGACGGGTTTGCGAGAAATCTAGTAAAACAGCCAACAGCTCTTAGTTTCAAAAATTTTCGGTAATGTGCATGCGCATCATTCATGTGCAACATTTTGCTGCGTTCCTCTTAAAGATTTTCACTTCTAAAACGTAATGGAAATGAATTTACACGGAATTTTCAAGACCATCGCGAGAAGAAGAAAAAAAAACTTGTCTCCATATTTGTTTTGTTTGCCAAAAATCTGCGCCGGTCTTAAATGAATACCACTGATCGAGGAAAAACTGTGTTCAGCCACCTTAAAGCTAAGAGATTAGTATCCGTAGAAAGTCACTGAGGTCGTGTACTTTGATAGGCCAGGCTACTCAGCCACAGTGACTGTAAATAGTGTAGGGTAAAACAATTGTACATTTTAAGCAATAATAATGAATTTTCAGACTCCCATGTGTTACAGTGCAACGCACCTTACCGTGGCCACCCAACAATCTTTCACATTTAACAATTACGTGTAAATACGTCAACTCAACAACCCATGCAACGGTGTTCAAATACCAAATATGCGAACTTTGCAAGGAGGCGTGACTGTCAATCAAATTCACAAATCCTGATTGGCGAACAATTTGTAAAAAACTTTGTTAGGTGGCTACGGTAAGGCGCGTCGCACTGTGAAACCCATTTGCCATTTAGTTAATGTATAAGTGCATTTGCAAATTATTAAGATTATCTATATTATTTGGATTTTTTAAAATGGCTCAAGCTGCAACTTGTAACTGGAGAATGTTGAAGAGAATTGCCAAAAAAAAATATAATATTTGATGTAATAAACTATTTATTTCCCATTTCTTTGGCTTGTTTTTGAGGACAGAAACTCTGTCAGGGGCACCCAATGGAACGTTTCTTTTAAATTATCTGTTCGGAAGGCATTTTCTGATTGATAAAAATGTCGTTGTAAGTACCGAAAAAAGGCCGGCTATCATTTTCAGAAAGGATACAATACCTGAGATCAAGAAGTATATAGACGAAGGTGCCGTAGTAAATTCGAAAAGCTTCAAGTTTCTCTAGAATAACCGAACAGGTACATTTTTATAGCGCAGCTTAACATGAACCTGCAAAACTTTAAAGCACTCCATGCAGAGAGCTGAGAGCAGCATGTAAAAGCATTTGAGAGAAAACCGTCGTTGGGTGCCCCTGATCTGTGACCGACAGGATCCACACTTGTTAGGCACATTCAATCAGTTTTAGCAATCTTTGATTTAGAAACTATATTTACCTAAATGGTACAAATGCTGCCGAGGGGAAGGGAAATGTTCAGTTATGCTTACGGTAATTTTACGACAGTTCGTACGTGGAATTGAAGGGATATTTTAGTAAGTGTTAAGCAGGGACGGTACACAACTTGAGTCCCCAAACAGATGGTTTTCACAGCATCGCGAGATCTTCTAAATTTTAATCTAAAGGAGGTGTTGAAGATTACCTAGAAATAAATCTATTTCAAGTTTCCAGTTCCGTGACGTCTTTCGTTTCTAACTGATGCATTTTGCATTTCCGAATTGTCACCTAGCGTGACACCAGTATAGTTGGGGTCGGGTCGTACCTCTTGTTGAACGCAATATTTGATTGGCGGTATAGTGTCGTACTTTCTATTGTTTCATGTGCTGAACCCATTGTTATCTTTGTTCGTTGTATTGTTCTTTTGGCCAATCCTGAAGCCCCTTCAATGAGAAACGACACGATAGCAGTTTGAGCCTTTCAAGTACATTAGGAGATGTATTCATACACGTGCATTTTATCTCATGAGTAAGAAGTAAGCGCTTTTGTCGCAAAGTGAACTCCATTTTTTTTTTCGTTGATTACCGGCCGCCATAGACGTCTCTGGAATTTCGAACCATTTGCGCATTTATTTTGTCTAGGTATTAATACAATACAATTCATACTTAATTGACCACTCCCTACAGGGGCTTTTTAGAGCCAATGAAACACAATCAACGAAACGACTGATCAGAACAGAACAACAACAACAACAACAACTGTTAAGAATCCCAACAGGTCGGTGGCAAACCAGTTGGCTATTTACAAGTGCGGAC